>NW_019525502.1:816628-819037 GCF_002814215.2 Seriola lalandi dorsalis
GTGGATTTGCATCATGATTGATTGCATTTCTGGGACTGTATTGCATTATACTGGAGCTGGATCGTCTTCGTTCGTGAACGCAGCCAAGCTAATTAGAAATGTCATTATGAGTGGGAATACAGAGGAATCTGAATTCATCCACAATAAGTTTGTTTTTAGAGCGAACATGAGTTTGCACAGATTGTGCAGTCACTGAGGTCACAGTTTAACAGTTTTGTTCCTGACGCTGTGGCTTTGAAATTCATCCATGCGTCTCCAATAATGAGGTCGAAATCATCACAAAGACACACTCTCTCTCTCTGTCTCTCTCTCTCTCTCTCTCTGTCTCTCTCTCTCTCTCTCTCTCTCTCTCTCCCACACTCACTATAAAAGAACAATGCTGACTTTTTCTATCCTCACACCGCAAGAATAATCTCACTCTCCTATTTACACATTTGCAAATCACTCTGGGTGCGAGAGCCAGCTAAATGCCTAAAGAGTGCCTAATCTCCGTGCTAAATATCTAAATCTTATTGTAAAGGTAGACGCATTGTAATCCCAGTTTTTTTTTTTTGCTCAATGGCTGCAATGCAAATACAACCTGCGGCGTGTCACAGCGGGGAACTCTGTATCCACTGTTCCTAGCGCAGACGCACCCCGCTCCTCTTCGAAAGAAATTTAAGAAATATATTTTTTGTTTTTTGTGAATCTGCAGATTAGCATTAGAAGTCAGTGTGTGTGTGTGTGTGTGTGTGTGTGTGCAGTAATATTTGTGTGCTGCATGGCGTCAGTGTCACCTGTCAGTCTGGTGGAGCTTCCTCAGGAATGCGACCATTTTTAGAAACTCTCTCTCTCTCTCTCTCTCTCTCTCTCCCCCTCCTTTCCTTCAGTTTCCCGGGCCTCTCTCGTCCTGTCTGAGCCAATAATAGAGGCATCAGCTGTGACTTTGGGGCGACTGAAAGGTGACGGGAGGAGAGAGGAACGGGGAGAGAGAGAGAGAGAGAGAGAAAGCAGAGGAGCGTGAAGTGAAAGCGAGATTGAAGGAGGGAGTAACAGAAGTTTAAAGTGCCACCGAAGTGCTAATGTTTCTTTCCTCTGACGAGATGTCTATCTCTCTGATTGGCCACCACCTGGGGAATTCCTTTCCTTTAATTGGCCTCTGAGTGGCGTCTCTGTCTCCTTATTGGCTGATGAGGGGAATTCCAGAGAAGGAATTTCCTCAGAGGTTTAAACAGTCTCTGTTGCGCTGTGCCACTTGTGTACTTGTGTATGGAAGCCAGGGAAAGCACACAACATGGGTTATAAAGTTCGTAGCTGCAGTGCTGTGTAATTTTAAAACTTTGTTACCGCAGTCTGACCAACACAAGACACCACAGATTCATATGGATCAGTCAGCAGATGGATATGTTGAGGGTTTTGTTACTGTATTTGTTGCAGGATGATGTTGTGTCCCTGGTGCACTTCTTGTGTTGCTGTGTTTAGATTGTAGCGGCTGTTTAAGATGTTGGACGTCTTGCTGTTTGCCTTCTGTTGAGAAAACGCTAAATCCTTACAGTGTACTCGGCTTATTAAGTCAGAAACTGTGTGTGTGTGTGTGTGTGTGTGTGTGTGTTTGATACATGAATTTCCTCCTACCTTGGGTAGAGCCTTTTTGTGTGTGTTTTCCTCCCATGGGAAGGAATCAAAGCCTCTCCAGAATTTTTACCTTTGGTGCTTCCAAAACCTCCCTCCTCCTGTCCTCGTCCTCCGTTCCATCACCTCCTTCTTCATCATACCCCAGCGACGGCATTAAAGTCGCTCACAAGCCTCATGGTACCGCCCAGGATGTCTCCTTTATCCCCCATCCAAACAAAAAGAAGAAGAAAGGAAAAGAGCAGAGACTATCAACCACTTTGTTGAGAAGGATGAAATGTGTGGCATATGGTTGGAAATAACTGGACATAGCTTTGCTTTCATGGGTCACGAGGCAAAATGGCTGAGAACCAGTGGTATTATGTTATACAGTTAAAACCCCCCGAACAGAACATTTGAGTTTTGAAAATCTTCCAAAGGCTGAGTTATTTTGAAACGTAACTACGGTGTACAGCAGCGGGTTACATACAGTATATGCCACAACTGTCTGTTATCATCAGGTCGACCCAAGCTGATACCTTAAAACATCTCTTCATCTTTCTCTTTCAGACTGTCGTACACTAGCTGCTGCTCAGCGATAAAAATAAATATCCAGACACGACACCAACTCCCCTGCACCCCATCTCCGCTCTCAGGTTGCGAGGACATCTTTATAAATAAACAGTACACCGGACACTCGCGTGCTTTTACTGCCTCTCTCCCTCTGCGGGGTATTTATTGAATGGGCTTGGACGGGGAAATAGGGGGAGAGGGCAGAGGAGACATGATAGGTGGTGGGAAGGTAAAAGAGAAAAAGGG
>NW_019525502.1:819057-827833 GCF_002814215.2 Seriola lalandi dorsalis
GTGGGGGTGGGGGGGTGAGGAGGATGAGACACTGGGGCTAAAAGTGGAGAAGGAATGGGAGGCTTGCGAGATGATGATTTCTTATCAGTTACAGGACACAATGTGAAAACTGCTGTGTGAAATCTATAGTTACCAAAGTGCAGATGCATTTCATACTCTGTGTTAATAACAGGCTAAATGCCGCACCCCCTCCCCCCCACCCCCCCTTTCATCCCCAAAGATAGCTGAAGTGTGTTTTATGCCTCGTTACCCACCAACATTTATAGCCTGCAAAATGTCTCGCTAATTGGCAATGGTGATACCACACCCTGTTCATCCTGCAGTAATAATCTGTGCCACCGTTCCAAATAAAAGTCTGCTGGGCTGCTCTCCATCTCTGCAGCCAGTCTGCAAAGCATATCTGCTGTGTGATTAGTTAATCGTTTTTCACTGTTAACTGAAAGTTAGCAAATAATTTATTAATTATTAACAAGTTTATTTCTTCAGTATTATGCCAAACGTTTTCTGGAACCTTTGGAAACTCTCAAATGTGAGGATTTGTTGATTTTCTCTGTTTTCTCTTGTTGTAAATTAAGTACTTTTGGGGTTTGGACTGTTGCCTGGGCAATCTGAAGATGATATCTTGGGCTTTGAGACCTTGTCACAGACATTTTCAATATTTTCTGACTACTCTGCTGAGATATAGGAATACTGTGTACCAACAAAAGCCCAATTATGTACAGAAGCTGTGATCTTTTAATGTTTAGGTCCCATATTTTACACTTTTCCTGTGTTTTATTTAAAGTGTTGATCCATTAGAAGATATATTTGTGGTTTTAAGAATCAAAAACCATCTCAGTGTAGTTTTACGTCTCCTCTCTCAGGCTTCTCTCTGGAGCTCTAGTAACAACAGGTCAGTGAGCCAATCAGAAGAGAGGAGCCTCTTGTCTGATTGGCTGACTGATTTCTGAGAGATCAAATAAAAATATAGCAGATTTCAGGTAAAAACACTCAGAGAAATCAAATCCTGCAAGGTTTGGATGGTGGGTCCAGGAGGGCGGGGCTTGGGGCGTGGCTGAGAGCAGTGACTTCTTTGTTGTGACATCACAAAGTTACAGGAAGTCCTGACGGCTGGTTTTAAGGCTCAGTCTCTGAATACAGGCTGTGTGCATTTCTCTGTGGACTGAGGCTTTGATACTTTCACAGTATTAATATAGAAGCTAGAGCTGATCTATAATCACACTACACATGGATGTCTCACTTTATATAATATGGGACTTTTAATAACTGAGGCTCTCATAAAGAACATCGTGACACCTTCTTTGGATAGAAACCAACATATAACAGTCTGAGACTCCATCTTTACATTTAAAAGTGGATTTCATGTGACATCTCATTTACCCCACCAGCCTGCTGTCATTACGCTTCCATTACTTTTGGCTCGTTTTGCACAGCATTGCTTCATTTCTTTTTTTTTTTTTTTTTTTTTTTTTTTTTTTTTTTTTTTGCGCAGCTGCTGTTGATTGAGAGAGAATAAATTAACCTCCAGGATTTTTTATTTACTTATTTATTTATTTTTTGAAAGAAAAATCATCATCTCACATAAAAAAAGCAGTAGAAAACATCGACCTTAGCCTCACATTAACTTTTGCATTAATAAAAACCAAGCTGCAAAAGCGTTAGGGAGTGACTTTAAGCTCCTGCAGTGAACACACTACCTTTTATATTCAGTCAGAAACCTACACTATTAGTCTGATAAGCCCCCCCCCCCCCTATTTAATTACCCTTGGTTTTGTGAAGCAAAGATAACGTGTGGACGATTATGAAAAGATTTAGTTTTTGAACACACTGCTCAGCTCGCTGTGTCAGTGAGAGTTACCCTGTGTGACCCGTATCAATAAATCAGTCATCCTAAAGACATCACATCGGCGCAAAGCTTGGATATTTCCACGAGCAGCAGTTTAGTGCATCTCGGCAGCCAGAATAAATAAGGCTTTTAATTTTCCCTGCCCATGCTCCCGCCCACTCAGCTCCCAAACATGATCAACATGTGGGGAAGTTCCACCATAAATCTCAGCACTCGCTGGTTTAGTAATTGCAGGGCAGAGAGAGGCTCCCGAAAGAAGCCTGACCAATAGGGAGTGAGTCACACGGACATCGTTAAGTGCCTGTTCAGAACAAAGGTGTCACCATGGCACCCGGTGAACTAGTTTCAGTTGAGAGACACACACACACACACACACACACACACACATACACACATAACTCCCCACAATTGGCCTCAGCGCCCCGAGGCTAAATGGTGATCTTTTAGCCGTGGATGATGGACACTCACACACTCACACTCACACATTACACAATATTATTGGTAATGCTTTAATATTTTTCGACCAAACAGCTCTTTTTCCTTCACTCTTCTACTTTCTTTAGCATAGAAACAAAAATTTTAATTTTCTTTTCTTTCTTCTCTCCACTCATCCTAAATATCCTTGTCCTCCTCCCTCAACAATCTCTCCATCTGTGTCAGAGTGATCAGTGGCGCCAGGTGGGTGGAGAGCATTTTTGGGTGGGGGGGGCGGGAGGGGGGTGGGGGTGCTGTAGGTGTCAAGTTAATGACAGCTTTCTGTCCTGCTCTCGAGTTGGAAGATTTCTTGTCTCTCCCAGCCTTTTCTTTACTTCTCCGTAAAGTGTGTGTGTGTGTGTGTGTGTGTGTGTGTCCCTCATTCTCTGCGATGACAGTGCTTCTTTATCCAGCGGCACAGACAGCTCAGCGGGCCCTTTCATAGCGACACTCCTCCGCCATCATCAGCCCTATTGTCACGCGATGAATAGACAGGGCTGTGTTTTTGATAGGTGAGAGAGTGCGAGGAGGAGAGAGAGAGAGAGAGAAAAACGGCCTTGAAGGGTTTAGAGAGTGGAGAGAGAGAGAGAGAGAGAGAGACAGAGAGAGAGAGAGAAGGTGTGGCGTACCTTAGGTCTCTGGAGGAAGGGGGAGGAAGAAGGAGGACAGGAAGAAGCAAGAAAATGTTTTTTGGAAAAAGAAAAGCTGTGCGAGGGATGGAAGACAAAAAGAAGAACTAGAAAAACATCTTGACAGCAGGAGAGACGGAGAGTAGCAATGAAAGGATGAGTGAAAGCCTTAAAAAGAAAAGGGAAGCAGATGACAGACTGAACAACAGTGGAAAAAGCAATAAGGGGAAAGGGGAAATAGGAGGGATGTAGCCCGTGGCAATGCAGTTGAAGGTAGTCGACATGAAAGGGATGGAGTTTATCCCTGGCAGCCATCTTGGACTACTTTTGAGAGGGCTTGGTAAAAGTTTAACGCTGTAAATAGTTCTGTAAATTCCAAGGTGACATCAATGAAAAATAAAATTCAAAGAGTGGGAAAAAAAAAAAAAATCTTGACTTTCACAAGAGCTAAAAAGGTAAAAAAAAAAAAACTAAAGTAGTAGAGGAAAGAAGGAACATTATTTTGAGTCAAAGCTTCCTGAAAGTTGACTCTTGGGATAAAAGCTGTAGCAGCAGGGAAACTAGCACAGCGGTGCTCGTGATTTAAAAACAAAGTTTTGTCCAAAGGTGAAGCGCGGCAAGGGCGAGGGAGCAGCAAGAAAGAGTCTTTTCTACTTGGTCAAAAGCTACCTGGGAGGCCGTGTTGTTGTTGCCGGGGGAATTCCCGCGGTGATTTCACTTTCTCCAGCGGGCATCTGCTACGGGGCAAAATGGAGTCACAGTGGGGGTCTCTCTCTTGCCTTCTTTTTTCTTTCTCATTCTCTCTCATTCTTTTTTTTTTCTCCTGCTCTCTGTCCATCTCTCCCTAACGAAAGCCCTCAGGGGAAATCATTTGTGTTGTGACACACACACACACACACACACACACACACACAGGGATCCTCTCCTCCATGAAAGAGCTGAATGAATAACAAACCCCTCACTCACAAGCCCTCCTCACTCACAATAGACTCAAACGCACTCAGTAGCTTGCACATCAACACATGCTCACTCGCTCTCTCTCTCTTCATCCTCCCCCCACTCACACCTACACACACACACACACACACACATTGAGTTTGACCCCTCTCACAATAGCGAAGGCATGCATTCATTAGCGGTTCCAAGAAAGCTTTGACTGGTTCGGCATTGTTCGGCTAATCCAAGGTCCCACCGTATATCACCTTCACTCTTTCCTCCCTCCATCTATCCATCTTACCCTCTCTCTCTCTCCATCACTTCCCTTTCTTTACATCCGTCTCTCTCCCTCTTCTCTCTTTCATTCTCTAGTCTGACGTCAAAAAAGAAAAGATATGTGAGCTTATGAGAGGAGAGAGAGAGAGAGAGAGGGTGGAAGAGAGAGCCAGAATTGTTGTAAGTAACTAATCAGATTACCCAACAGCATTGATAATACCCCCCCACCACCACTTCCCCCCATTCATGATGGATTTCTATAGACAATGGGATCAGTTTAAGGTTCTGAACTTATCGAGAGGATTGACTTTAGATTCAGTGCGAGGCTCTTTTAAAAGTCGAGGTGTTTCGTTTTTTAGGACGAGACTGAAGCTGCAATTTTTCTCCGCAAGCAACTCCCCTAACCGTGGCTTCTGTCTCTCTCCCTCTTGTCTGTCTCCTTACAGGTCTCAAAGGTGCCCGGCGCAATGGGACTCCTAAACCTCTGAGGGGTGAGCACAAAAGACCGAAGGGGAAGAGGCCGAATAAAGGAGGACAAAAGAGGAGGAGGAGGTGGAACAGAAGAAGGAGGGAAGATTCTTTGCCCGGCGCCAGAAGAGAAGAAGAGCCTTTGGGCAGAAGAGTGGGCGGAGAAGGACAGGGGAGGGAGGGAGATTTGAAAGGAAGGATTTGCTCTATCTGTCAGGGGTGCATGCTCCCCCCTAAGTCCCCCCCTCCGACTTGGACATCCTCCTCCGTCTTTTTTTTTTTTGCAGTGACAGGCCGACAAAAGGCAACAGAATGCACAATAAACTAAGTTTGGGATGCCTCGGGGCGAGCAGGGGCCTGGATGTGAGACTACCCAGGACTAGAGCCTTGCTGCTGGGCTTGCTTCTCGCCGCGGCGGGCTGCCTCCATCCGCCGGTGCGCGCAGAGGTGGAGATCGACGTGCTGGGCGAGATGGTGTTAATGGAAGCGGGTGAACGAAGCGAGAGTGTGGGTGGAAGAAGCGAGCTGGAGGCCTCCATGCAGTCCTCGCTCCTGCGGAATTTCCAGGAGGTGACGGCAGGTATCCGGGCGATGGAGGCCGCCGCCGTCGCCGCGCAGAGCGACGAGACGGCAGCGACTCAGCAGAACGCGGCGGCGCCCACTGCCTTCCCGGACTCCTCAGCAGTGGTGGGTCGAATCTTCCAGATGAAGGTGCCAAACAAGATGGAGGATGTTTACCTGGGTGATATCGTCAAGGTGAGTCCTCAGCATCACCGGCTTGTTTTTTCGCCGCCGTTATTTTCCACATCAGCTCTTGTGGTTTTGGTAAAATTAGCTTTACCTTCTCGTTGTCTGGCGTCCTGCAGACTCCACTGCGGCAAAGTCAACTCAATTTCTCCCTTTAAATCTATTTTTTCTTCTGATCGTTTTCTTCTGAACCTGTAGAAAAGTATCAAAGCGGTTACACTTCCTTTTGACACAAACTGGGCGCACATTTGATGAAGGCACAGAAGCAGACGTAGAGCATTGACGTAGGGTTCGGAGAGGTCAAACCTGCTGTCACATCCCTTATGAACAAACCGTCTCCCATCGCAGAAACCCACAGAGATTTTTGTGGGTGTTTTTAGGTTTGGGAGAGGAAGTACTGAGTAAAGACTCCTGTCAACGCTGCTCACAGCTACAGACCGTGTGAGATTCCTTATTTGACCATGTTTTTCAGCTCAGGTCTCTAAAACCTCAAACAGAGGCTTCTTCTTGAGACATAAAGATATTTTCATACAGTTCAGGAAAACCCTCAAATATGAAGCTGATAAAAGTATGTTAAGTATATTTTTTAACCTGTCTATTATTCCAACATTCGGGGTAATGGCCACCATCAGATAACAGGTTATGATCGGGGTGGGCGGTATACTGGTTTTGTCACCAGTGTCACTGCTGTGTGTCATTACTGTGATAAATACACACACACACACACACACACACACAGAGGATACGTACCAGGCAATAGGCTCGTTCAACTTCGTGTGTCGCTGCACGAAGTGATCGAACGTGATGCATGCTGGTTAGAAATTTTTATGTGTCTACTGAATGTCACCGTGTCACATGACGTTAAAACCTCGCGCGAGCAGGGCGGCCGCACCGATTAGGAACCACCTGTGTGACGACAGGCCTTTGTCCTGATTGGCTGATGGTTCGTCAGACTTTGTGATCTACAGAGCAGGATCTGGCTCCTTGTGTTCAGGAGTCACTGAAGCCCCCCCCCAGGTATTCTTTATCACTCAGATCAGGTTGCTCAGCTGTACAGTTCAGTCACAGCGCGAAACAGCAGCAGGTCTGTTACTGACTCACGTTACAGGCCTCATTCCCAGCCCTCTTCTAGCCAGTAAACACATCGGTTAAGATATGCTCTCTTACATTATCCTAAAAGATACCGTGTTATAATCAGCGACCCATGATTATATTAAAAAAACACTCACAAATAAAAAGAAGCAGTCACATGGAGACGGCTGGAGACGAGCATCTGGGAGGGGGGACGGGGGTTGTCGAGGTGTCTCAGCCTAAATGAGTGGGTTGACTCCAGATGAACTCCAAGAACAATCAGAAAGGAGCCATTTCCCCCCAAAAACAGAAAATATGTCAGTGAAATTATGCGACCGTGCGCCATCGCTCAAAACCTGCCCCGAGGCAACGAGCATCAGAAGCCATTCAGAGCAATACGCCCTTTTTTTCTTAATTGCACCGCATTTTCCATGATGACCAATTCTCTATAATATATGTAGCCCCCCACACACACACACACACACACACACACTCTCTGTCTATCTCTTCCCTCTCTGTCTCCTAACCCCACCTATTCCCCCTCTTTTCTCTCTTATTAATTCCCTCTATCTTCCTCTCCTCCTCCTACCACCCTCTCAGACTTTACCTCCAGCTACAAATTGAACTCATCCTTCTCCATCACCCACCTCCCCTCCCCTCCCCCGATTGTTCCAGACACACTTTTTTTTTTCACACCCAACATTATCTATTTCACCCCTTCTTCTCCTTTAATATCGTACACTCCCCCTCCTCACACCATCGCCGTCTCCTCTATCCAGTCATCACTCCCACCTTCCTGTTTATCCATCCTCCCTCTTTTTTCTCCTTTTCTTCATCACATGTTCACTTTTAAACCCCCTATCTTCTCTCACCCTCCTCCTCCTCATCATCATCATCATCATCTCCTCCCTTATCTCCCTCCATCACATTCCAGCCTTTCATATCCTGCCTGCTTACTTCCTCTCCTCTCCTCCTGGCCTCCATCCCCCTTTTTTTTTTTTTGCTTTTAAGTCCTATCTCTCCCTCCCCAACCCTTCCTCCTCTTGCTCCTTTCTTCCACCCCTGTCAAATCACATCAGATCATATCAATCAAATTCCCCAGTGACGAGCAGCATGAAAATACAACTCGTACTTGAAACTGCCATTAGAAGACCCGGATCATTTACGCACAAACTCTGCGGAAAGATGTAACTGCTATCGCGAAAAAATATCATTTTTGAAAAGGAAGGCCTCCATCAGCAGCGGTTATTTTGTCTCTTTCCAAAGGGTGTGTCCGGTTGGGTTTTTTGGGGAATGATCTTCACTCATCGTAAATGTTTTTATCCAGTTTACACGGGTGAAGTAAGAGGCTATTTGCAGAAGTTTCAGCCTCCCTGGCACGCGGCGTGCGGCATGTGTTTTCTGTCTGGGAATTTAAAGGGACATGATGTATATTTCATGCGACGGTTGACATGAAACCCCACTGGGTCAGTCGCTCGGCTTATGTAAGCTTGTGGAGATGCAGATAAAACGAGGCTGTGGAGGTTAGTTTTTATAATGTAACCGTTACTGTGGAAGCCTGCTCTTCTTCTTCTTCCTCTGATCTTTTCTTGTTCTCTCCTCACACATACTTCCCTCTGTTCCTTCGCTTGTCATCACATCTCATCACCTCTCCTCTTGACTCTTTTCCTCCTGATCTGTCTCCACCTGCCACACTGCAGTCATGCTCCACACTTCCTCCTCCTCCTCCTCCTCCTCCCCTTCTCCTTATTTTTATTTTTTTTAATCCTGCTACTCATCTTCCTCTCACCCTCTCCATCTCTGCCTCCACCTCTTCCTCTGTCTTTCCTCCCTCCTTCTCCGTTTGTCCCGCAGACGAAAGCTGTTCACCCAAACCTGATTATGTCTGTCACACTGTAAGCTGCGGGGCCTCCTATTAGAGCCAATAGGAGTTGACAGCGTGGGCCAAAAAAAAAGGGAAGCCAGAAGGATGGGGCGAAGTGTTAGGGAAGGAATAATGAAGAGAGAGGAGGAGGAGGAGGAGAGATGGAGGACATAGAGGTGTTTTTTTTTTTTTTTTTAGAGAGAGAAATGCAGAGATGAAAAGAGGCTTGAACAGAGAACAAGATCATGACCTTAGGAAACAGCTTTTATGAGAATCCACCATCCTGCAAATGAAAGGTCAGAGATTAGATCTGGACAGTGTGTCCATACGTCCTGTTCAAGTGTCCTTGTGAAAGACTCAACACCTCCTTCCTCCTTTTGCCTCAAGAGAGTGTGTTTATTTCCCCTTCCTTTTTCTAATTGCAGCGCTCTCTGCCTTTCCCCTCCATTGCTGCTCCCGTCCTCC
>NW_019525502.1:827853-829655 GCF_002814215.2 Seriola lalandi dorsalis
CCCCCCCCCCCCCCTCTTTAACTGTGAGTCGCCCCCTCAGGTATTTCGAAGGTCGGTGCTCAAGGTTGTGGAGCGAAAGGCCAAATCAATTTTTGTGCTTGGCGTTGCACTCATACTAATGGCCTTTTCTTATGAAAATCTGCCAGAATTTGAGAGGTCTCTAGCTCCGTGACAGCCCGGCCTGCCCATTCACCTTTTGCTGAGCAGTCTGCCCCCCCCACCCCCCCGTCAGTGAATACACCGCCGTTTATCCATTCACACCGCGTAGAGCTGAGGATTCTCAGCCGGGGTGGGCAGAGACGTCAACGTCGGAGGAGGAGGGGGAGGAGGAGGGGGAGGAGGAAGAGGTGGTTTTAAAGAGGTCGCAGTGCGATTAAACAAACCTGAGAACAGAGACAGGAAGTACAGCGCACAATCTTACAAACACATCATTTAAACACAATAACATCTGTGATAAATGGCTTTTTGCCTTGGCCTGTTGTATGAGCCTTTATGGGTGCAGCCTTTTAAGGTTTATTTAACACAACATTTGCATTTATTTAATGTTGCTCAGTGACATATTGTTCTTACCACGCTGGGACCTGCTGCTTCTGCCCCTCCCTCACTTGTTTCATCATGTGGCAGCAGCTTCACTGACCGCCGGCTGAAATTGAGAACTGACTTGTCCGTTTAATATCAACCGTGTCCGCGTCTTCTGAAGTAACGAGCATCTCCCTCTTTCCCCGTTTCTCTCTTTCTGTTTGTCTTTGCGCTTCAGCAAGAACGAAGAGGTACAGAGGCGCGAGTAGAGAATAGTTCATCGATCTGACGGATCAAAAAAATATACAAATGAAATGTCAAAATGAGTCGGCACATGTACCTGGGGTTGAGGTTGACGTCTTCAGTCTATTTTGTCACCAGAGGTGTAGGAGTACCTGTATGTGAACACACACCTACAGGTTGTGTGAATGGTGGCATTGAGTTAAAATATCATTCAGATGTTGTTGTGCAGAAAATCCTTCACCAGAAAAGTTAAGGCAAATTATTTTGTATTCTCTTTGATCCAAAACTGTTTTTCTAATGTGATGTCTGGTGCACTCCTCCTTGTGGCCAGTTAACCTTGTCTGAATATTTTTTAAAGTGGATGGTTTGAAACTTTTTAGTCTGGTAATAAATAAAAAAGGTTTGAATCTGTGCTCCAACTACAAAACACCCAACTCCAGAGAGCTGCAGAGGAAACCATGTGCTCTGAGGGGGGGGGGGGCAGAGAGACAGCGGCGCAGTGATAATTCACTCAGGTGAAGAGGCAGGACCTTTGCGGCGGCAGCATCTGTATGCAGGTGCTGCTGGGACTAGGAGCGCCTGTGGTGGCTGCTCCGTCTACTGTTATTAATGGAAGTGGCCGCTAGAACTGGGGTTTCTGGCCAACAGATGAGTACCCTCCATAGCCTCATTACCACAATTACCAGCGTAATTAGCTGATTGGCTGATGGGCTGGCTGGCAGGCAATCGTACCCCCCATCCCCCCAAACCACCCACCCGGCCACCCCTCCCTCCCCGGCTTTCATTCTAGGAAATAACTGACGCTAGCTGAAAATTTCTTTTGTACTTTAGTTCTCGGAAAAAGCCAAATTTACAGTCCAGCGATTGTGTTCAGTGTGTGTGTGTGTGTGTGTGTGTATTTCTCTGTGCATGTGCCTATGAGCGTATGTTGCATATTCCTTTGTGAATATTTTTTGACTGTGTGTTTGCATGCAGATTAAAAAGAGAGATACTCATAGCTAACCGATTTGTAATTATTTTCTGTAAAACCCCCACCCACC
>NW_019525502.1:829675-851793 GCF_002814215.2 Seriola lalandi dorsalis
CCCACACACCCCCCACACACACACACACACACACAAACACACACCCTCCTCCACTGTCTGTATCTTCCTGTTTCTCTATGTAACATCACACCCCAAAGCAAAAACCCTGGATAACAAACAGTTTATTTGGTAAAACACGTCTCTCCTGCTACTCTGCTCCAAACTGTCTGTGTGTGTGTGTGTGTGTGTGTGTGTGTGTTCGGTGTGTGTGTGTGCGGTGTGGGTGAGTCGCTATGACACTATGGCAAATATTGTGTGTGTATGTACATGTACATAAAAATACATTTATGCACATACATATATGCATATTAGTGGGAAAGCAGAGTTTGTGTGTGTGTGTGTGTGTGTGTGTGTGTGTGGTTGTCAGAACACATTGACTAGCTGTTTGGATCACTCCCCTCTTGATGAATGGAGACAGTAGCTTGCTGTTGTAAAGGGCTGTTCCCCCCGGGGGCATTTTGGTGGGAAAACTAACTTTCTCTTCTCCTCCCCGCTGCGTTCTTTTCCCCTCTCCTCTCACTTCATTATCTCCTCCTCCTCCTCCTCCTCCTCCTCCTCCTCCTCCTGCTGCTGCTGCTCCTCCTCTGCTTCTCTGTCGTTCACCGTCTCTCTGCCTCCTTCTCCCCGTCTTCCCGGCGTCTCGTTAAACTTCCACTCTTCTCTCTTCCTCCTCCGTTCTCTGCCTCTAATTGAAGGAACCCCCTTTCTTTTCCTTTTCTTTTTTCTTTGTTTTTTATTTTTTATCACTGTCATTCTTCCTTCCTCTTCCACATCAGCAAGCCGTCTGTCTCTGTTTTCAGCTGCTACAGCCTGGCTTCTTTTTTTTTTTCTGCAACATAAGCAACAATTATTTTTCCTTCTTTCTTTTCCTCCGTACTTGTTGCTTTTCTCCAGGACTCCTTCCACACTTTCTTTTTTTTTTATTTTTATTAAACCACAACCATCATTCTGTTATTCCTCCCTCTTTCCATTCACTTCATCTCCCCTCACAGTTTAGTTTGTAAAACATTTTTAAAAACTTTTTTGATTCTGATTCTCAAGGCTCTTTTTCTCATAATGCAGAGAGGCATTATTCTTTTGTCCTGTATCAAGAAATCCCTCTTTACAGCGAGCTTCACCCTACGAGTCCCCGCAGCTCCTCAGCTGTTAGCTGGCAGGGTAGCAGTGGAAAACTGGTATTAAGAGAGCAGGAGGGAGGAGGCAGCCCAAAGATAAAAACACACACACACACACACACCAGAACATATGAGTCACCCTAGCTGTGAGCTAGCATGCTGCGATCGGTTTACTGGCACCAGATTGGTGGTGGCCATGTTGCTATGTAATTAAACATACAGCAGGCGAGGCCTTTTTTGATTCATATGTTCCAAATTATATGCTCCCGCAAAATTCATTCATACTTTGGTGTTTCTCAGTTTTAGGCTAAGGGTTGTGTGTTTGACATACTTTCTACTGGAAAAACACCCCGTCCCCCGTCCCCCCCGTCCCCGAGTAGAAGGCGATTTCTGCTCCGAGTCGCGCTGATGCCTTCATGTCAGTGTTGGATTTCAGGGTGTAATTTCCATTTGACCTTTAGCACACATAATTACTGCCAAACAGCCACTGTTTGACTCCCTATCCTCCATAAGAAAATTTAAAAAGAAAAAAAAGGTGCTAATTTGGTGGTTTTGCGACTGTTCAACATTTTAGAGGATGTCTCCTGATGTTGTTATGGTGTGTCCCTACTGTAGCCTAGCAACCGCAGCTTTTTGGACCAGCCAGTATCCTCCAAGCACGCTTGGTTGTCACCCAAATGGGGAAGCAGGAGTTGCAGCGCGCCAGGCTGCTTTTCATTGGTTTTCCAGGCTTAGTGAGGCAGGCCGTATTTGGTGTGTGAAGGTTACAGTAGCGGATTATATTTAGATGCTGGACCCTGTGATTAAAGATTGGCCTATTAAGGAAGGCAGTTCTTCACAGAGCAGTTTGTTGATCATTACCGGATGTATTGCTGCAGAAAAGCAGGCTTTTATTCAGGAACTCAATACTTTTTAAGCCTTTTTCAAGAGCTGCGGACATCCTGTAAAGGTCATAATACACAGGCAGCTGGCTGAATGAGTCTTAACTACACTGCTGTGTCAATACAGAATCAAACATTTTTCCTACAGTAACATTGTTCTTACAAGAGTTGTGTGTTCAAAACGCTTGAAGTCTCAATTTGGAATGAAACTCTCCATGTTATTCCTCTCATCTCAAACCGTATTGATTTTGTGACCAGCCTCCATCTCTTCTTCAGGCTGTAGCTGCCGCTGCATCTCCACCACTTCAAAAAAAAAAAGAAAGAAAGAAAGGGCCCTTCTATATCATGTCTCTCATTATCCCAAAGCAATGTGTTTAAGATTTAATGGTTTGTGTCGGCACTATGGCTCGTTAGCCGGATAAAGATAGCTAATGTTTTATTCACACGGCATCAAAGAAAAAAGGGGGGATAATTGCTGACCTAGGGACAAGCGAGGGCCCGGCCGAGTCCTGCGTCAGGAGGAGAAATTATTCTTTAAGGGCGCTGTCAGCCTGTCGGCTTCCGCTGATGAAGACAGTTGGAGGGGAAAGTGAGTCTGTCAAACATCTTAATGTAAGGAGGAGTAAATCCAATTGTAGTTAAGTTCTTTTTATTCGCTGGTCAGAAGAAATGGTGGGAACTTAACTTTGGATGACATGTGCTTAATTGTCAAATTTTCCTCCATTGTAGCTGTGTCACAATGGATTTAACAGTGTTCTGACATGGCCTGCAGCTGCTTCTTCTACTGTACTCTTTTGACTGTGTATCAGTCTGCTCTCCCTGCTTCTCACATCACTCTCCGGTGCATCTGCCTCTGCTCCACTGCTCGCACAGAACAATACACAGTCCTGTCATTACTGCAAACTTTCAAAGCAGAGAGGGGCTGACATCTCAGCACCAAGACATTTTGCTATTACAGTGAAGTGTAAAGGGATTGTGACCGATCAATTCTTCTGCAAAAGATTTGAAATTATTACTTGATTAATCAACAAGTCGATGGATAGAAACATAATTGGCGACTAGGCTTCAGCCAATATGTGATAATATCGAATATCATGATATTTTTCACATGAATCGTTTTTTTACAGTTTTGCAGAGTCCCTCCTGCTGAGTCCCTCATTTCACTTCCTGGGTTGCACATTAAGCAGGTTAAAACTTAGAACTGCTGTTAAGTGGCAGCATCACTTATACATGAACCATAAAATACAATAATATAACAATATATTTGGGCTGGACTGTGTCAAGATATTACATTTTGGATATTGCCCAAATGTATTTTTCAACTCCTTTGATCTTCTCAGTTTCCGTACTGTAACTTGAGGGTTGATCTTTCAGTCATTTAAACCATTTTTCAGATCAAACAAATAATCAGTTTAGAAAATGAACCAGAGGAAAGTTGAAACAAATAACTGGTAACTATTTTAATGACTGATTAATTAATGATTGATGTTTCAATCAATCCTATCAATAAATCTGAGTAACTTTGGGTTTGGATTGTTGCTTGTACAAAACAAGAAACCCAACAAATATAATGAATTCATCCAGAAAGTAATCTGAGGACTAATTGATGGTGGAGAATAATCATCAGTTGCAGCCCTAGTTTGCAACATACTGTGTGAACAATCAGCTCTGTCAGAAGACATGGAAGAGATCCGCAGAGAGAGAGATAATTTGCTGAGCCATAAAGCAAAAATGAAAATAAGAAAAACACATTGATAAAAGCAGAAGAGAATTAATTGTGAACAAACCAATTAGTTTGTCCTCGTTTACTGCAACAGATGCACAGCTCAGAAATTTGCACCAGTCTTTATTCTTGGGAAATGAAATAGTATTTGTGTGGGCATGCCAGAAAAACAGTGTGTGTGTGTGTGTGTGTGTGTATGTGTGTTTCTGTCTGTGAGTGTGTACATATATACATGCTGTTCTACCTTCTTAGTAAAGCTGAGGTTTCCCTTTAGACTTAAAATATAGTAGAACATTTTCTACTAGTGAGGATATTTGGTGTGTGTGTGTGTGTGTGAGTGTGTGTGTGCGTTTGTGTGTGCGCGCATGCTGATGATAGTGAGTAATTTTGGTGGGGCTGCAGCATTAGTCAGAGCTGAAGCTGAGAGTCTGCGGAAAACGAGCCACGTGCTGAGACAGAGATAACACACACACAGACACACACACACACACACACACACACACACACACTCGCACTGTGTTATTGTTCCAAGCAGGGGTTATACAAATATACTCGTGCATACACACATGTAAAAATAGTATACACAGTGTGTTATTGCCTGTGTGCGTGTCTTTCACCTTATTCCTCCAGTATGTTCGTCCATCCTCCTCACTTTCTCCTCTCTACCACTCTCTCTCCTTTTCACACTCCTTCTCTCTCTCTCTCTCTCTCTCTTTTACACACACTCACACACAACATCTGTCTCGCCGGAACTTTGTTTAGGCTCCGCTTTATTTTCCTTCCTCCCGGTGTCCAGCGTAGCACAGTGGGTAGTGAGGTATCGTTGTGTTTGCAAAGCCAAAAACTGGTCCTTGGATGACTGCTGCAGAGGCAGCAAGCTGTGCGCTCGTCTCCTCGCTTGCCTTCTAGTTGTCCTTGTCATAACAGAACACACACACACACAAACACACAAACACACACTCTTCTACGATTATTGT
The DNA here is from genome assembly GCF_002814215.2 of Seriola lalandi dorsalis. Classification (NCBI taxonomy): domain Eukaryota; kingdom Metazoa; phylum Chordata; class Actinopteri; order Carangiformes; family Carangidae; genus Seriola; species Seriola lalandi. The sequence continues at coordinate 834,372 of NW_019525502.1, forward strand.
CCTCTTCTCACACATGCGTACCCTCCCAGTCTTTTGCCTTCACACCTTCACACTGTGGCTGGAGATGAACAGCTCCTGAGAATCTGCTCATCGTTGTAAACTGCAAACTAAAGAGAGAGAGAGAGAGAGAGAGGTAGAGACATAGAAGGAGATTGGGGGGTGGGGGGATTTATAAGTTTTGCAGCAAGTCTTGGCAACCAAAGGGGGTGTGTGTGTGTGTGTGTGTGTGTAATAGAGAAAGAGAGAGAGAACTATAGCACAGATCTTACAGCTAAGAGCCCTCTCCATCATCATACTTTAATGACAGTATAACAGGGTTGTATTTGTGGATCTGAGACACGTGTGAGTTAATGGACGCACATGTGCCTGACTGAATGTTTGTTTTTTTCTGCTTTTTCTTCCGGATACATCTGCAAAGTTCTCCCTTGTATTGTGCAGCAGTTGCAAACATTTGAATGACATTTTTTTTTTTTGTTAATGTCTTCCTCATGCAGCCGCTTCCTGTGGATTTCTGACAATGCAGCGTCCTACAATGGGGCCTATTAATAGAAAGGGTATATTTTTGCTGGAACGTATTTCATCTCTGGCAATCTGCATTTCCATTCAACTGTATTACTGTGGAGTGAAAGTCTCATAACTCAAGTTCCACTGATGTGCTTTTATGTCGGACGTGGACTGGGAAGCGCGCAGAGTTTTGGAAACGCATTATGGGTTTTATGTTGGAGGATCCATTAATGCATAATAAAATGACTCTTTACTGTGTAGGTAATATATAATTACTGCACGGCAGATGCTCTTATTGAAGAATAGGGTTAAAAGGTCAATATTATACCTACACCATTATCAACGCTAAGCTCCTCTTAAAGGGACGGTTCACCCAACTCACAACATATTTTCTTTACTTACCTTGAGACCGTGCAGGTTTATGTCGAGGTATTTAAGGTCATATTTAAGTCACAAAAAAAAAACCTTACAGTGAGGTCTATAGAAAGTCCAATTAGATATACAGTGTGTATATTGTATTACCAGCGCTGAGAACCACATACCAGTGAAAGTGTATATTTATATGTACTTTGATTATTTGGGAAAACTGACCCTTTAGTGTGATGGAAGGAATGTAGTATTATTGTTGGGATAAAGGTGGTGCTGTGAGTCGCAGAGTTAAAGTGGATCTACATGAATCAAATCAAATCTCTTCCAAAACTCACTGTCAAATCTTTTGCTTTGCTTGTTGAGAAATTTTTAGGGTTGTCCGTAAACGTGATATCTCAGTAACACCTCGGAGGAATTTCTTCAGATTTGGTTTAAATGACAAAACCACCTCTGGCCATTATTCAAAGCTGCAACTCAGGAACAGAAGGGGAGGTTGTTGACCATATTTCCTGCAACTTGACTGGTTGGTGGAGGTTTACAACAACATAATAATAATAATTCGAGGTTTGTTTTTTTGTTTTGTTTTTATTTTTGCACCAAGTTGACATTTGAGAATCGCGTGGTTCGCAGCCGTCACTGATCAGGTCATATATTTCCCATTCCAAGATTGCACCGTTAAAGTGTGTGAATGTGCCTGCTGTGAACCTGGGCCACGGATGAATTTTTAACGGTAGAAAATGGGCTGTAAGATGGATTTTTCCCTCATAAACATCCGCCTGTCGGCCACCCGGGGCCCCCACCCATCCTCTCGTTCTATAGCTCTTCCGTCCATCCATCCCTCCCCTCTTCGCCTCACATTTTCCACTGGAAACACTTGACTATGCCAGCAATTCCCTCTACGCCCTCTCTCTTTCTCTCTGTAGGTTTTGTTTCTCGCCTCTCTCTCTCTCTCTCTCTCTCTCTCTCTCTCTCTCTTTGTATGCTACCTCTTTCTCACTCGCCCAGCACTGGGTTTCTCTCTGTCTCGCTCCACTTCTCACCTCCCCTGTTTCACGTTGTCTCTCATTTCCCCTTCTTTTTTCTCCATCATTCTCTTTTCATCTGCCCTCTCTCCCTCCTTGTCCATCATTCCCTCCCTCCTCCCATACATAAAACCTATCCTCCCTTTCTCTTCCTTATCTCCGTGCCTCCCCGTTCTCTCCCTTCTCCCTCTGTTTTTCCTTCCTCCCCTTCCCTCACTCGCGCCGAGTCTCATTTCACCCCAAGTCATATCACAACGGTGTGCCCCGCCTGCACCTCCTCTTCCTCCTCCTCCTCCCTCGCCTCCTCCAAAATATGAGGGTTATCTGTTAAGCTGTCAGCCCGGTAACAATGGCCTCCTTTCTCCATGTTCTCTTCTTGCTGCAACAATGAGCTGCTTTCTTTCCCCTGAAGGCTGAGAGACTCGACGCCTCCTCGTAATTTCTCTATGTTTAGGAGATCTTTCTCTCATTCTCTCTCTCATTCTTCTTGCTTGACCTCCCTCTTTCATTCTCTCCATCCCTACTTCTGCCTCCGTGTCTTTGTCAATATCTAAGTCTAGCTGACTGTCTCTGACTCTTCACACTTTCTCTCATTGACAGAGCTCTGTGATTATACGTCTCTTGGGATAATAAGTGTGTGTGTGTGTGTGTGTGTGTGTGTGTGTGTGTGTTTGTGAAGGTGAATCATCACACATGGGGTTAAATGATGCCTGCATGGGCTTCATCTTAAAATTCAAAATGTACTCATTATGTAGTTGAGTGGCTCCCATCAGTGTTATATTGATACCTCCACTTTTTATTTCACCAAATTACGGAACCAATTCACACTAAACTTGGTGGAGGGATGTCGCCCATTACATTTTGGTGCAAATCCGGTAAAGGATGCAAATCCAGGAATGTGATCACTGTCTTCAATCCCGCACGATAGGAAGTTTTTTCATCATTTTCTCGGGGAGTAATGTTTGGATCTTGATTCTAAAATTAAGACGTGGCGTCGAGATCTATGAGATTAGATCTGTTCAGACGTAGCGTTAACATCCGCCTCAGGTGATCGTGTCACAAGCCAGCAGCTCTATGTACAGGTGTGAACGCACCCAAGACGCATCGGGAACACATTTGAGATCCGATCACGTTCAGAGGTGGTAGGATTGATTTGTCTTGGTGGAGGTGTACGCTCTATTGAGGGCCATTCTCATTTTATAATGATAATAATTTGTAGCAGGTGGAGCTCTGAGCTCTTTGACTGCTGGGTAGTTTGTCTGAAACAATTTGCTGTATTTTTATAATTTGATCATATGTTTTATTCTGTCAGAATAGTAATTAGTACAATAATTCACCCTGAGACGTAGCAGTACAGTATAAACTAGCATAAAAATGTAAAGTAGCACAGTGCCTGAGTCAATTTGCTTTAGTTACATCCAACCACTGATCTCATGGTAGGAATAAGAGATATATGTCGCACCAAACCAACAGAAGAAGAAGAAGAAGAAAAAAATAATTTTTTAATTAAAGACTTGTTAATTATGCAGTAAGACGTCCATGTTTGAACGTCAAAGAACATCAAGGATATCATAAAATTAGAACTTGATTTTTACTGTGGTTTAAAAAAAAAAAAAAAAACTTCCATAACCAAAAGCTTCTTACACATTTCAACACTTTGGCATTGGACTCACCATCTATTACATTAACCGTCAGCACTGAGGCTACTTTGCAATCTGTCTGAGTTTTTTTTTTTTTTTTGTCCGGGCTGTAATCCTGTCTTACTTCAAAAAGCAGCTACTCTCAGCGAGTGAGGACTGTAACTCTAAACAAAATAGCTGAGAAGGCAGAGAGAGTGGGGCCAGTGATGCAGAGTGAAACAAGGATGATGCCAGTGATATGTGATACTGTCTCCTAGTGTTTCATGCCTGTCGCTCATATAGACTTCAAATACGTTTTCAGCCGAGTTGCACCACAGTGCCCATCGCTGTATCTCCCAGCGCAGATAGTCACGGTGGCTTTACGGCTGACGTGCGTGTGCATCAGTAAGAGAGAGAGAAAAAAAAGATGATCAAACAAGCCCTAACTTTGATGAGATTATCATTTATTTGATTCTAATTAACAAGTCTTTTATGTCAAGGGAGGGGGGGGGGGGTTGGACGGGCAAAATGGATTTGGCTTTCTGCTGTACTGGCACTGTGGGTGACAGCCAATGCTCAGGCCTCTTTATACATGTCAGCAATTCATTCTTTAAAACCATCCATAAGGCTCTTATCTCTCGGTGCTTTGGGTTTTTAATGCCGTCAACGCTAACATTCATTGTACATGGTACTTAAAGTAATTGTGTTCCTCCTCAAAAGCCATATTACTCAAAACTGGTCCGACTTGGAGTCTTTTCAGAAGGTGAATAAGACGTGATTTCCCTGCTGTAAAGTTCTCGAACAAGCCATTTAACAGGTGCTTTGAAAGATTATCATACCGCTCGGTAAAGTTACTCTGATTGTTGCTTCTATATGTTACGCCTTTGCCCTTAAGTTGCCCTCGGAACCGTCTTAATAGCTTCCCAGAAAGCGGTTCAGACTCCTTCATTCTTACAGCCTGGCTCTTCTGTGCTTCTTCCAGCATGCAGGGTTTTTTATTTTTTTTCTCGTGGCTGTTTTAGAAGGGCTTCCGCTGTAACCTTGCCAGTGGTATATGTTGTATGGGAGGGAAAGGGAGGCTAGAGGAGTCTGTGAGAGCACACGATAACCTTTAGGGCCAAAACATCAAGCTCTCTTGCGCTGAAGCCTTGTGCCAGGAAAAGATATGAAATATTTTTCTTGACATTTTGGGGGGATTTGATGTATTTTTCATGTTCTTTTTTTGGGAGGCAGGAGACAAGCTCTCTGCTGGGTTTATGTAGGAGTGTTTTTTTTGGTTTTTTTAAAAGGCGCTACTGTGTTTTTGTTTGTTAACACTTACTGAGCCAGGGACATTGACTTAGAGAACATTGCTTTGGGTCCATAGATTTGGCGAGCCTAAAGAATTTGGTCACATTTAGATACAGCCTTTTGCAACTGAAAGCTATCCAGTCCTGCCCAGAGGTCGTCCTGTGTTGTTCAGTTCAGGAGCGACCATTTCTTATGCATCGCTTCTGCATTTATCTTTTAGGAGGGATTCAAAGGCCTGCTTATTTTTGTCTTCCCCTAGTTATTTAGAAGTCGCCGCCTATGAGCCAAACGTCGTCGTGTGGAACAGCTGTGTTGGAAGCTTACGATATTGTGAAAATACGAATACACATGTCACCTATTTCTTCCCTCTTACCCATATTTAATTGGCAGCAGATAAGAAAGCGATCATCCTTGTGCTTTCAGGACACAATTGAGTAATTTACAGAGCAATTATGACAGTTATGATGAGATTACTGCCTGGCAACTCACTTGTCCTTCATTGTCTCTTTGTGATTTAATTTGCAATGCCATGTCAAGAGGCACTCAGTTTGAAGTTTTGAGGCAGTGGAACACTGTGACAAATTAAATCAAACATTGCTGGAGGAGCCCACATCTGAAGACGGAGGATTTTTGTTTCTTGGTTTTTCTGTACAGGCAAATATGTGTCATCAACACTTTCTGTGATACTTTGGGTTTTTTTCTGTTCCCAGTAGTGGACAGTATTAGATCCCAGTAGGCGTTGACGATCATTCGTTGGCATATGATCTGCTTCTCAGATGAATCGTACAGATCGTGTCATTAAAAGGTGCTATATTCATGTATTTAACTGCTAACCAGCCCATTGTTAACTGTTCTACAGCTAGCCCGCTAACGGCACGGCACGCTGTGTTCTGCTCTGCAGCCTTGGTGACCTTGGCGTAGCGACAGTCCAGCAAGTAGGATAAGTAGTAGGCGGAGCTCACAAATGTCTGAAAGAAGCGGCGGAAAGATACGAATCACAACTTCCCGGTCAGGACCTTCACAGTAAAGACCAGATCGCCCACCCATAGTTCCCAGTAATGGACAGTAACAGATAGTACTATAAATGGCTGTTGAAAAAAGAGATTGACCTTGGTTATAACGGTCCTGTATGTTTTCCAGTAATCAAATTGAATTGTGGAAACTCACTATTTTGAAACTAATTTTCAAGCCAGATTTATAATCTTAGACAAGAATCATGACATCTTCGTACATCACCGCCCCTGAAATTAGCTTTTATCTACCACTGAAAAAGACTGTCACATTTTGATAATGTCATTTTTGAAATAATGGCAGCAGGAAAGACGGAAGCAGGGGCACAGAGGAGGGGCGAGGTGTCAGAAGAAGAAAGAGGGAGAGGAACAGGGAAAGACGAACGTGAAATGGGAAAATAGGAAAAAGGAAATAAAAGATAATTAAAATCATTGTGATAGCTTGTTTCCACTATGTTCCTCTGCTTCTGGAAAAGGGAGAGATCCAAGTATTTCTAAGAAAAAAAAAAGGGAATAGGCTTGAGGAGGTGTGGACGCTTATCCAGGGGGGAGGGTTTTTAAGGGAATTGCTCTCCTCGAGGGGATAATTGTTTGTGTGTGTGTGTGTGTGTGTGTGTGTGTGTGTGTGTGTGTGTGTGTGTGTGTGTGTGTGTGTTTTCCCCCGGTGCTGCCTGTGTGCTGGTTAGAGCATTAATGATGTGTCTAGGGAGCACTGCCTCTACATAATTTATCAACCAGGATTTATTAGCCGCAGAATTAACTTGTAGGGGCTGGGGAGCACAGGATGCATTTGTTCTTGTTTTTGGATTTATGTGTGTGGATGCATTGTCACTCCCCTGTGATCCATTTCTCTCCATCAGCCTCCTGCCATGGGGGCGTCCCCAGCCGTATAATTGGCCAAGTTATTTTAATTTTAGTCGCATTTAAATTACAATTCAGAGCACTGCTTTTGAGCACGTCTGTATGTGTCTTTGTGTGTAAGGAGTAGGGGCTTAGTGGATGGCAGTTTATAGCCACAGCAGTGAATCCTGTTCATATTGTTTTTTATGAACCTATTCATATTGTTTTTAGCATTCACCCCGTGTGTGCATCCATCTTCCCTCCCTTGCAAAATTAGTTAAATTTAGTCAAACGATAAAAATAGGAGACAAAAACGAGAAATGAGAAATACAAATTGTGTGGGTGACACCTCTAAAAGACAAAGGGGCAACTAAACTAAAGATTAACAGCCACAAAAGCAAAGTTTCATCGGTGCATTCCACAGCCTTTGCTATAAAAGCACCTGCCCTTGAATCTGTTAAATTGTTGTGCAGTCAACAAAAAGCTTCATACCTTGTTGGAGTAAAAGTTTCCCTTGCATATTTTTTTTTTTAATCCAGCCTCCACCAGTCCCTTTCTTTTACATGCAGCTGTCAACTGCTTTACCTTTCAGAAGCAGAGCATGACCATTTTCATAATTAAGTTACCAAACATTCTGCTTATGAAAGCGTTTTAAGGTCTATGAAGCCTTCACTTATTTTCTTTCTTTAAACTATTTGCTTGAAGAGCAACGTTTGAAATTTTTTCTGTAATTGTTTTGTCCTATTAAAACTGTTTCCTGACTCACACGTCATTTTGCTTTCTGTTTCAGATTACTGAGATGGGTAAGGATTCCCTCCCTGCCTGGCTGCACTGGGATGCCAGCAGCCGAATCCTGCAGGGTCTACCTTTGGAGGAGGACAAAGGTGTCCATTACATCTCCGTGTCCATCTCAAACCACACAAAATCCTCTTCTTCTGAGGTGTTTTCCATTGAGGTACACCCAGAAGATCATTTGGACACAGATTCTGCCCAGCTGACATCCAGCCAAGCCTCTGCTGAAGATGACGTCCAGCCATTCATGTGTGGCAACGAGGAACCGGTCACAGTGCTGACGGTGATCCTGGATGCCGATCTAACCAAGATGAGCTCAGAACAGAGGGTGGGGCTCCTGGATCACATGAGGAGCTTCTCTGGGGTGGGGCTCCAACACATGAAGATACTCCCCGTGGTCAACAACAGGCTGTTTGACATGTCTGCATTCATGGCTGGGCCAGGGAATGCTAAAAAGGTGAGTGAATGTACAAACAAGTGAGAGAGTTAATGAGAATGAGTGTTAATAAATTCATGCACATATGGTTTTGTGGATAAATAAATACTTGTTAGTGAATTATTTAATATATCTAATTTGACGGCTAATTAATGTCTCAATGTGTCTCTAGGTGGTAGAGAATGGCGCTCTGTTGTCCTGGAAGCTTGGCTGCTCGCTGGATCAGAGCACAGTCCCAAATATCAGCAGTGTCCAGGGTCCTGCAAAGGAAGGCACGATGTCGGCCAAGCTGGGCTACCCCGTCGTGGGATGGCACATTGCCAACAAGAAACCCCATGTCCCTAAGCGGGTGAGGCGCCAATTAACCAATACTCCAACACCTGTTCTGGCAGTGCTTCCTCCAACAACAGTAGTGGAGCCTCCAGTGAGGATTATTCCAACCCTCTCCTCTCCCTTTATTTCCGCACCAACTGAAAGCTCCGCTCCACCTGTAAGAGGCCCCGTTCCTCTACCAGGCAAGCCTACGATCAGAGTCCGCGACCCTATCGCCCACACTCCAACCTTGGGACCTCCTCAACCAACAAGGGTAATGGAGACCACCAGCACCATTCCCATCCAGCCAACCATGACCAGGCCTATATATGTGGAAGCCACTGCCACACCACCCACACCTACCAGAAGACCTACCAAGAAACCTAAGAGGCCTAAATCCACACCGGTACCCAGAGAGCCAAAGACCTCCACAGCGAAGCCGCCCACGCGCACCACCCCATCACCTGGTGTAATTCCGGATCCATACAATAAGAAGCCTGTCTTGCGTAACCCCATCGACCAGGTCAATGCATTGGTTGGCACATACTTCGAGGTTAAGATCCCTCCTGATACATTCTTTGATACAGAGGATGGGACAACAGACAAACTGCGTCTCACCCTGAGACAGAACCACAATGACGTGGTTCAAGAGGGCTCCTGGATCCAGTTCAACACCACCAGCCAACTTCTCTATGGCCTGCCTGATGTCCAGCATGTGGGAAAACATGAATATTTCATGCACGCAACTGATAAAGGAGGCCTGAATGCAATCGATGCTTTTGAGGTCCGTGTGAACCGCTGGCCCATCAATGACAAAACCCCTGTGATCTTCACAGCCCGATTCGAAGGGGAGCCACGTTCCGTAACCAATGACATCCACAAGAAAATCCTTCTGGTCAAAAAGCTGGCATATGCCCTGGGGGACCGCAACAGCAGTACAGTGAGTCTACGGAATATCAGCAAAGGCTCCATTGTGGTGGAGTGGACGAACACCAGCCTCCCTCAGCATCCGTGTCCAAAGGAGCAAATCACGGCCATGAGCAAAAGGCTCGCCACTCCTGATGGGAAGCCCACGGCGACCTTCAGGTACTCTATGGAGCCTGAATTTAGAGCACTGGACCTCATGGTCAAGGGAAGGGCAAGCTGCAAAACATATTCCTTCATCCCACCAGAAGAGATCGACACAACAGAACCTCCAGCGGTCACTCCAGCTCTGGGAACAGGGCGGCAAAGCACAGATGATGTCTATCTCCACACAGTCATTCCTGCTGTGGTGGTTGCAGCAATCCTGTTAATAGCAGGTATCATTGCGATGATCTGCTATCGGAAGAAGCGAAAGGGCAAGCTGACCATTGAAGACCAGGCCACCTTCATCAAAAAAGGTGTGCCAATTATCTTTGCTGACGAACTAGATGACTCTAAGCCGCCGCCTTCTTCCAGTATGCCCCTGATCCTCCAGGAAGAAAAGCCCCCACTTCCACCCCCTGAGTACCCTAACATGGCCACACCAGAGACCACTCCCCTCAACCAGGAACTGCTTGGGGAGTACACAGCTCTGCGGGATGAGGACCCCAACGCACCTCCCTACCAGCCACCGCCTCCTTTCACAACTCCCATGGAGGGCAAGGGCTCCCGTCCCAAGAACATGACTCCCTATAGATCACCACCCCCCTACGTGCCGCCCTAAGACTTGTTTAACCCTCCCCTCATAGGGCGGAGGGAGAGGATGCCTGAGGAACTGTAACGGTTTCCATTCTGGTGTCTGTCTGGACATTTACAGGGAGAGATGACAAGAGGTGCTAAAGTACAAAACAGCTACAAGGGATTTAGGTTGGGGAGGGGGAAGCGATGAGTCGGGTGGGGTTTTACAGTAGACAGATGGGATGATTGGTTGAAACAGCTGGGAGGGACTACTGTTTTAGTGGTAGCCCAGCTACTACAGTGGCCTAAGACAAACAAATTCTCATCACACTGGCTTTTCGGGTCGACCAGTTGGTCAGAAGTGACAATTGGGAGACGTGCTCTCCCATCCCAGCATTTCATTTTTTTTCCCTCTGTTTATTTGGATACAGGCTTTTATTTTGAATTCATCTTTATCCCAAGATTAATATTCTTTTTCTTTTCTTTTTTTCTTTTTTTTTTGGACTGAATCCTTTGCCTAACAACTCGTCTTTTGTCTTGTTTTTAAATAATACGAGAAGACAGTGAACTGCCATCAGACCACTGCAGGCGACAACTCGTGTTTTTAATGAGAGTGAGATTCTCTGAATATGAAAAAAAAGCTTATCACAAGGAAATCACCCCTGCAGACGACACAAGAGAATCGGAGGCCAAGGTGTGTGTGTGTGTGTGTCTGTCTGTGTGTGTGTCTGTGTGTGTGTCTGGGTGGGTGGGTGTGTGCGTGTGTGAATGAGTGGGTGTGTTTATTCAGATTCAGTACGGTTTGCCTTTTAACACTAGTTGTCTGTTTCTATCCTTATTCACAATGTCTAGTAAAGATGACAATAACAAGGTAGCCTAAAAAAAAAGATTTAGAGATGAATAATAAATAATTTGTTTGTTTCATTGGTTTTTAAAATTCACTGGAAGATGTTCTGATAGATTGTGTTTTATTTTTTTGGTGGTGGAAGAAAGAGAGAGGAAAGAGACTGCCTCACTAAAGTAACCTGCAGGAGCTTTTTATTCCTGTTCTGATAATATGTCAATAACAGGTCATTAGATTCAAATGCCTACCTTCCTCAACAGATCTAACAGGGTCAATAAGGTATAAGCAACAAGGAAATAATGAGCTACTGTTTTCATGACGAACTTAAATAAGTTAACTAACTTGTAAATGCAGAGTTTAATGTGGATTTGAATCCACAATTAATAGCTGTATGTGGATTTCCGTTCATCAAATTTGACCTCACTGTGGCACCGTTGTTACTCCAAGTTAACAAAACCACAGTGAGACTTCGGTGGAATGCCATTTTTGCCCCTTTTCCACCTCCAACATGTACCTGAACGGAAAAAAAAGAGCCCGACAGCTTATTTTGGTCCAGGGATAATTATTTTGTTTTAGTGTAACGAGGCAGTTCTTCTCTCCAGTCTGAAGAGAAAACATTGTGTGCCAATGGAGTCTGTCCCAGATGGGATTGTACAAATATTCACATTTTAGAGGTCACAGAGGAGAAGATGGAGGCAGAGAAAGAACCCCAAATTTCCAGTAATTAGCTCACAGAAAAGCGGTCAGAGAAAATCTCCCTCGAATATTTTTTTTTTTTACAAAGTTTTTTATACAGCCTCAAATTGTTTGATTATTAAAAGAAAACATGATTAATGATTAGTCTTCTGTGATTTGTAAAATCTTAGCCTAGAAGTTCCATTATGATTCAATTATGTACACTTTTATTTTATTTCATTTCTTTTTTCTTTTTTTTTCTTTTTTTTTGTCATGGGTCACATATTTCAAGTGTTTTATTTTATTGTGTGTGTTTGCATATCAAAATGTATCTCCCACTATAAAAAGATGAAATGACCCATATTTTATGTAATCAAAAATTTTATTTTTATGTCCTTATGTTTGCTGATGAGTTTCAACTGAAAGTGACCCTTTGCAATAATAATGTAAGGCTCAGTCCGCTCAGTGACTGGTCGATGCAGGCTCAAAGCGAGTGACTCGTATTGTCATAATATTGTTGGTTTTTTGCAGGATGCCAAGGCTTTTGCTTATCAAGTGTGCATTGTCATAATAAAACCAACTGGTACGATAAAAATCAATCCTTCTTCATTCATGTATCTGATTTAACTTCTCCGTGCTGGTTCTGTTGGGAGTTTTCCTGCCTGTGCAAAATGTCTTATCCTGTCATACCCCCCCCCCATATCAAAACCTGACTGATGAGGTTTTTGGTCACTGTCACTTTTCTACTGCTCCCACTTAGCCTTGAATTGATAAATCAATCCGTCTCAAGTCCATGAGAGGTTTTACCTCCCTAGACGGCTTGCTGCCTGGCAACCATCTTTGGTCTTTGGACTCATTGGAACGGTCGTACTGCTGTCCTTTTTGTACTAAATTATTCTGCTATTGAATGACTGGTTGGACAACTCAGTTTGAAAGCTCTGCCCATTAAAAAGGCTATGCTGTGAAAACAGTCTCTCAGCTCCATCTCTCTGTCCACACATTGCACACAGATAATTTGCATTGATTGCTCAGAATATTGATTAGATGTAAACAATTTGCCAGCACTGTTGTACCTCTGTTATAATTCATGACACAGTGGAAGTTGAAAGTAGGGGAAGCAATGATCAATGTATTCCCAAGACACTGCTAGTTGCTAAAGTGGATAAACAGATCATAGTGATGAGTAAATGATTGATTAATTGATTGTGGTGGCTGAATGTTTACATGTCAAGGTCCTCATTTTTCTAAATAAAATCAGCAATATGCTCATTTACAAGGTAAAAGGGGTTGAATCAACACGTCAGGCCTGAGTCTTTATGAAAACTGATTATATGTATTGGATTGTACTGAAATCCTACAGACCAGTTTGATCATTTAAGAATCTGGACCTATAGCATAACTCCATTTACAATGGGAGTGCAGTAAGTTTAGGATTGCATGAGTAACTTCTCATCTCAAATGTAGAGGTAATCTGATTGGGGATTCTGGCATATTACGGATGTGCTGAGTTTGCGTTTTCAGGGTCTAATCAGTCGCCTTCAAAGCGCCAGACAAGCTCAATCTATCACAGGGACGGTGCTAAAATGATTTGTAGTGCCATGTAGTCTGCATCCTGCAGCGACATCACATCTCTAAAAGTCAACTTCCTTTCTTCTAGAATTTGAGGTAAAATGAAAACTATAAGTGGTGAAGATCAGATCTTTCTTTGTGTATACTGTTGCGCTTTTTTGCCTCCCGATTGCAATCTGACCATTTTTCTTTACTTCTTCACAATCCTTTGTTTGGAACTCACTGAATTGATTATCTCTGTTACCTCTGCCATGCTGTACCTGTTTTTGTGCCTGTTCGTGATCCCAGAACTAAGTCCACCAAAAGACACACATTTTCCTTTTTTCAATTTTCAGTCTCAATTTCACGTTCAAATTTGCCCTCCTTTTTTGTCATTCTTTTCTGTGCCATGCCTGATAACCTGAGGCGCAGACAGTGTTTTTGTACATAAACTGATTAAGGGAGTGTCTTCATCCATTCATGGCTAATCGTGGGAGTGGAAATACGGCTTGTGTCCAATTTTTCATACATATTTCTGGTTTTGCGCTTACACATAGTCATGAATCTACACCCAGTTGCATCTGGCACCTGATATGTTCTCTGCACACAAGCAGCAATGACAGCTGTTTGTTACAGTTTACAAAGGCTGCAGCACAATTGCAAGGTTTCTGTGGGGAACTACGGTTTGTGCGTTCTGAAGCCATTCAGAATTGCAGAACTATTCTTGGAAAGAATAGGAATACTTCTCAGAATAGAGTAGGATCAATTATCAGTCAACATGACACATGAACACTTAACATTGACTCCATGTTCCCTGGATACCCAGTTCTAATGTTCCTCTTGTCAGATACTAGATAATGATTAAACTCAACATGGATAAGGAGGGACACAGGATTGTACAGACTGTACAGTAACGTTTGAGGAAATGTCTCAATTAACACCTTAGATGGTCAATGAATTCATATCCACAATACTCACTACTGAGTCTGAAGATGATGTGGGAGCGTTAATTTTAGAAGTTAAATATCATTCTCTTGTAACGTCATGCAGTTACAAGCCTGGATGTCTTAATTATGTTTTAAGGAAGAAGCAAAGCGAAGATAAAGGACAAGCAGACACTGAAGAGGAGTTGTGGTGTTCACTCACTTGTTCTGATGCCTTTGTGACACAGTGCTTTTGATTGAATTACCTTTATGTTCTGGTCGTTAGATGTGGGCTATGGCTGCAACAAAGGATAATAGTGCAGCAGATGACCTTGTATATGGAGGGTATTGTGAATTGTATGACTAAAGCATGAAACTTTCTCCAGTGTTTCTATAAACCATGAAGTTTGTTTTCAGACGTGGAGGCATTTCACCTGTGACCCTGAGTCCCCTGGAGTAATGAGTGTGGACGAGACCAAACTAGCATGCTTGCTTCTAAATAGAAGGCTATCTGATTTTTTTAAGCCTTAAAATACTATGTCGTCTTTTATACCTTACTATATTATTACATTTTTATAACTTACTATACTATGACGTTTATATGCCTTATGATACTGTGACATTTTTTTAAAGCCTTACTATACTATGATGTTTTTATACCTTACTATACCATGACATTTTATGCCTCATTATACTATTTTGTTTTTATGACTTACTATGATGTTTTGGACTTAATATACTATGAAGTTTTTTATGCCTTACTATACTGTGATGGAAATCTGAAAATGAAAGGTTGACAAAATTATCAATTTGTCTTTATATATAATATAAGAGCTTTGGAAAGGATCATTGTACAGTCACACAGAGTGTAATTGCAGACTGATATCAAACAAAGAGTGTACCTGAACTTTATATGAAGAGTGAAGAAGGAGGCGTGGTCAGGATATGTGTGTGTATAAACAATTACGGAGGCTAACTGTCAAAACAAGCAGCTGCGTGCTCTAGGACAAAAACCTCCTAGTTTGTAACAGAAAGTACCAAATAACGAGTGCACAGGTAAGAACAGATCCACAGTACGTGATGAGGAATTTACATAGACAATACCAATTAAGGATTATCAATGTGAGGAGAGATTCATGTCCAGTTATACTAAGTCAGACCATACAAAGGGCAAAACCAGGTAATACAAAGTGCAGAATATGATTTTTTTTAAACAATACTATGTCAGATTTGTACTTTAATATACTATGACGTTTTTATGCCTTAGTATACTATGACGTATTTATTACTTACTTTACTGTGTCGCTTTTTTGCCTATGACGGTTTTATGCCGTACTATACTATGACTTTTTTTATGCCTCACTATACTATGTGGTACATATTTGTCAGAAGTGATGTTGGAACCCAGAGCAGAGACAGAACACAAAACACACAAGCAATAACAATGCAACAGAGTTTATTGGGGAGAAGGCAGTGGTGATGGTGAATCTGGAGGGAGAGTGGGTCCAGGGAATCCTCGTGTCCGATGTTGACATGAAGCTGGAGTATGAAAGACACAGGAGGCCAGAGACAGGTGAGTTACCAACTCTGGAAACACGAGGGACAGCTGGAGACCAAAAGCAGGTAGGTGGTGTGGGGTGGCGACAGTGGAGTGTGGCAGAATCAGCAGCCCACAAATCAGGAAGTCTTCTGGAGCACAGGACACCAAAGCATTAATACAGGCAAAACGACTGGAAGATCATGCCTTACTATTCTATTTCGTTTTAATAACTTACTAAATTATGACGATTTTACGCCTTACTATACCAAGACGTTTTTATGACGTTTTTGTGCCTTACTATACTATAGCATTTTTTTTACATTTTTCTACCTTACTATAATATGGCGATTTTATAACTTACTATACTATGAATTTTTACTGACGCTTTTTATGCCTTATATGATATTAAGTTTTTATGCCGTACTATACTATGTAAACTTTGACGTTTTTCTGCCTTTGTATACTATGACATATTTATTGCTTACTTTACTGTGTCGTTTTTTTGCCTATGATGGTTTAATGCCTTATACTATGACGTTCTTTTATACCTTACTATACTATAACGTTTTTATGACGTTTTTGATGCCTTACTATACTATGATGTTTTTATTCCTTGCTATACTGTGATAGAAATCTGAAAATGAACAGTTGACAAAATGATCAAGTTTTCTTTATATATTTTAATAAGAGCTTTGCAAAGGATACAGTCACACAGAGTATAATTGCAGACTGATATCAAACGAAGAGTGTACCTGAATTTTATATAAAGAGTGAAGAAGGAGGCGTGGTCAGGATATGTGTGTGTGTGTGTGTGTGTGAACAATTATGGAAGCTAACTGTCAAAAGAAGCAGCTGCGTGCTCAAGGACAAAGACCTCCTAGTTTGTAACAGAAAGTACCAAATAACGAGTGCACAGGTAAGAACAGATCCATAGTACCTGATGAGGAATTTACATAGACAATACCAAATAAGGATTATCAATGTGAGGACAGATTCATGTCCAGTTATATGAAGTTTTTTATGACTTACTGTACTATGACATTTTTGACGTTTTATGCCTTACTATACTATGGCTTTTTATGCCTTACTATACTATGACGTTTTTATGAATTTTTATGCCTTACTATACTAAGACTTTTTGTGCCTTACTATACTATGATGTTTTTATGACTTTTTATGCCTCAATATAGTATGACTTTTTATGCCTTACTATACTAAGACTTTTTGTGCCTTACTATACTATGATGTTTTTATGACTTTTTATGCCTCAATATAGTATGACTTTTTATGCCTTACTATACTAAGACTTTTTGTGCCTTACTATACTATGATGTTTTTATGACTTTTTATGCCTTGCTATACTATGACTTTTTGTGCCTTACTATACTATGATGTTTTTATGACTTTTTATGCCTTAATATACTATGACTTTTTATGCCTTGCTATACTATTATTATTTATGCCTTACTATACTATGATGTTTCATGCCTTACTATAATATGTCGTTTTTATGACTTTTTATGCCTTACTTTACTATGACGTTTTTATGACTTTTTATGCCTTACTACACTATGACTTTTTATGACTTTTTATGCCTTACTGTACTATGACGTTTTTATGACTTTTTATACCTTAATATATTATGAAGTTTTTATGACTTTTTATGCCTTACTATACTATGACTTTTTGTGCCTTACTATGCTATGATGTTTTTATGAATTTTTATGCCTTACTATACTATGACTTTTTATGCCTTACTATACTATGACGTTTTTGTGACTTTTTATGCCTTACTATACTATGACTTTTTATGCCTTACTATACTATGACGTTTTTGTGACTTTTTATGCCTTACTATACTATGACTTTTTTTGCCTTACTATACTGTGACTTTTTATGCCTTACTATACTATGACGTTTTTATGACTTTTTATGCCTCAATATAGTATGACTTTTTATGCCTTACTATACTATGACTTTTTGTGCCTTACTATAATATGTCGTCTTTATGACTTTTTATACCTTACTTTACTATGATGTTTTTATGACTTTTTTTG
>NW_019525502.1:851813-852265 GCF_002814215.2 Seriola lalandi dorsalis
TTTCCAGTGAAAAGTGACACTCAGCAGTTTGTGTTTTAAACTTTCACTTCGCTCGGTGCTGCAGAGTCGATCTGTGAGTTCTGGTGCTAAATGTTTTCAAACCAAAAATAATGAAACTGAGCTGCTGGTTAAAATCCTGTAACAGGTATCAGACCTTCAAACTAATGTGTGTGTGTGTGTGTGTGTGTGTGTGTTGGTGGACGCTGTATAGAGTGTGTGTGTGTGTGTGCTCATGCTGTAACTACACACACCTGCAGAGCTGTGTATATAGACGAGCTCATGTCTCATGTTATCAACCTGCATTACTGCTTCATATCACATTAATAAAGTTTGCTTGAACGTGAACAGTGTTGTTGTTGTTGTTGTTGTTGTTGTTGTTTTTTGTTGTTGTTGTTGTGTGACTCAGGCTACAGTGTTTTTCCTTCTGCATTTTCAGTTTGTGCATAAAAACC
>NW_019525502.1:852315-853729 GCF_002814215.2 Seriola lalandi dorsalis
GACCCGGATGTGAGACCTCTTGTTCGTCCTGCACATCGTGTACATTTGGCTATGAAAGACAGAGTTAAAGCTGAGCTGGACAGGATGCAAGACCATGGAGTCATCACTCCTGTGTCAGAGCCAACTGATTGGGTGTCATCCATGGTCGCTACCAACAAAAAGAACAAGCAAGTGATCCGAATATGCATCAATCCAAGAGACCTGAACACTACTCTGAAAAGACCACACCACCCTATGCGTACTGTTGAAGAAGTGACTGCACAAATGTCAGGTGCTACTGTGTTTTCGGTCTTAGATGCGAAGTGCTCCTTTTGGCAGATCTCACTTGACCACAGACCTTCAATGCTAACCACATTTAGCACTCCATTTGATCGATATAGATTTTTGAGGATGCCATTTGGACTCAACTCTGCCAGCGAAGTGTTCCAGCGCTCTATGGAGCAGATTTTCACTGGATATCCCTGTGCAATCATAGTTGACGACATACTGATTGGAGGCAAAACCGTTGAAGAACATGATGCCAACATGAAAAAGGGGTCAACCGTGCCAGGGAGGTGAATCTGAGGCTCAATCCTCTCAAGTGCAGGTTCTGGCTGAACGAAGTCAGCTATGTTGGCCATGTTTTCACAAGTGACGGTCTCAAAGCAGACCCCACCAAGACAAGGGCTATCAGTGAAATGATTCAGTGAAGATTTCTAGGGATGGTCAACTACCTTGGAAAATTCATTCCGAACTTCAGTGAGCTAACAGCTCCACTACGACAACTCATGCACAAAGACACTGAATGGGCGTGGCATGAACAACAGCAAGACGCTTTTGAAGCACTGAAGAACCACATGTCTAGCCCGCCAGTCTTGATATACTATGATGACAGCAAGTCAGTGACACTTACCTGTGACGCTTCACAGTATGGGCTTTGTGCAGCATGTTTGCAGGAAAGAAAACCTGTGGCATATGCTTCACGGACATTGACTGACACGGAAACTTGATATGCGCAGATCGAGAAAGAGCTGCTGGCTGTGGTCTTTGCATGCTCAAAATTCAATGATTATGTCTATGGCAAGCCAGTGACCATAGAAACAGAAGAAAACAGATAATAGATAGATAGATAGATAGATAGATAGATAGATAGATAGATAGATAGATAGATAGATAGATACTTTATTTATCCCGTAGGGGAAATTCATGTCAGTATAACAGAATCACTGTGATTCAGAGCCTGAACTGTGGAGTTATCTGTCCTATGATCACATGATGATGAATTCAAAATATCCAGATTGGATCAGATCTGATCCAACATTATTTTTTTGTTTACAAACAGGGAGCGAAAGAAGTGAATAAAATGTAAAATCAAAAGTCCCAAACCAACAATTGGATACAAATGTTTTGTTATCATCAAGGTAAAGTGATATAA
>NW_019525502.1:853779-865563 GCF_002814215.2 Seriola lalandi dorsalis
TAGGGGAAATTCATGTCAGTATAACAGAATCACTGTGATTCAGAGCCTGAACTGTGGAGTTATCTGTCCTATGATCACATGATGATGAATTCAAAATATCCAGATTGGATCAGATCTGATCCAACATTATTTTTTTGTTTACAAACAGGGAGCGAAAGAAGTGAATAAAATGTAAAATCAAAAGTCCCAAACCAACAATTGGATACAAATGTTTTGTTATCATCAAGGTAAAGTGATATAAGTGCTATCCCTTTCCTCTTTATACCATGTTGAGTCCTTCAGCCTCTCGCACTGAAGCACTCACCAGGTGATGTCACTAAGTCTGTGAGGGTTCAGGGTTCAGCTCTTTGGGGGGACGTTGGGATTGGACCATTTTCTCTCTCACACTCTTCCTCCAAGAAGTTTCTGATCTCATCCTGCAATTCAAACAACCTGGATAAAACCTTCATACGTGACAGCAACAAAACATCTGTGTGATCTGATCCCATGTCCTCGCACCGTGCGGACAGGTCTTATTTTGATGTAGTTTACTGTGGCAGTGATGTCTGTCATTACATCGCTCAGCTCTCGGTGTATCATAGAGTGTGTCCACTGCACATTAGGGGAAACGCTCTTTCCTAGCTCTTGCAGCCCTCCTCGTTTCTCAGCCATTGCCTGAGCCCCATCTGTGCAGATCCCCACACAGTCCTCCAGCTTCAGATCAGCCTCTTCCAAGTAAGTGTCAATGATTTTGAACAGTTCGTCTGCAGTGGCTCTGTTTGGTACAAGTTGGTGGAAAAGCAAATCATCTGCATCAATGAATCTGACATGTTATCAATAAACAGTCTTTGTTGCTGTCAGTCGCTTCATCCATCTGCACAGTAAACCGGCTGTCTCCAATCTAGTCATTAATCTGCTCTTCTATATCTTTTGACATGTCATGAATGCTCCTTGAGATATTATTGTTTGACAGAGGGATAGCCTTTACACTGAAAAAAAACGACTTTTTGGTGCAGTAAAATCTATTAGAGTAACTGTCATAATTTCTACATTGTAATTTTAAGATTCAGTGAGAACTAGAAATTTTCAAGTAAAACTATGTATTTTATTCACCTAATGAATGAATATTGTGGGGAGAGTAAATTTATTATGGTTTTCCTCATATTATTTAAATGTTTAATAGTCACTGCACATAAACCTAAATATACTAAGTAAATTTTAATCTAATTTTGTATAGTGTGTGTTTGAATCCCGCACGTGCGTGTTTGCGCACCGTTCGTGTCCGCCAAAACACATACACTTGGAGGAGGACGGTTGGAGCTGAGAAACGGCTGAGTCATCTCAAGCGTAAGTTATTGCCTTTCTGTTTAAAATTTGTGATAATATCTGGGTCCGTGTGTATTTTGATAGTTTGACGCGTTACTGTTCATAAGTTAATTTAATGTTAACGTAACGCCATATTGGGCCGGGGCAAGACTGACAGTTAACTAAGTTAGCTGACAGTTAGCTAACGTTATTTTTTGAAACACTAACGTTACAACGTTTCTCAACTGGTGGTTATATTTAAGTGTTTATGACCTACTTGGAGCAGAACATGGTCGCGTCTGCAAAACTTTTGGCAGTGACGTTGACTAGCCACAGACCTAATGTGACTGAAGCTGCCCGTTGCGAGCGAGTGAGAGACTGACAGTCTGAGAGATAAGTCTGTAAGGACAAATAAAAACTTCCTGAAATAGGTTTTAAACACATATTTATGGACTGAATCGTCTCACACAGAGGTTATAACCTGCAGATACAAAGAGACAACGCACACGGCTAGCAGCTAAAGTTAGTTAGCATGGCTAGCATAGCCATATTATGCTGTGTGTAGCCCATAAACCACATAAATAGGATGTAACCGCGGTGTTTCTGATTTAACGGCAGCGTGCTAGGCAGGTGAGGAATGCGTTTACAGTGTGTGTGTACTCTGAAAGATGTCTCATCAGAGTAGTGTGAGTACAGGCAGAGACGTCCTAAGGATTTTGGTACAGGCCAGCGGGGGAGTTGGGAGGGGGGGACAAATGGGTTCGGCATGGTACAGATCAACTGGGCCTAGTGTGACTGCAGCTTAGCTTTGCTTGCTAATACTACATGCATATTTGGATGAGACCATCTCTAAATGGTAAATGGCCTACATTTGTATAGCGCTTTACTATTATTGCTCGAACAGTCCAACATTAGTCTCATTTAGGCAAGTTCAAAACTATGTATGCATGATATGTTATTTTCCCCTGTCGTCACTATGTAATGTAATATTAAATTGTGGCTGAATGTTTTAGACCATTATTTTAATATGACAAATTGTCTGTTCTTTTTCAGGGTGAGCCAATACAGTGGACAGTTGAGGTCAAGGGAGGACAGATTCAGGTCAACACTGGTGTCATCAGGGAGAAACAGTAGGCCTCCTATGTAATGAGATGGTCATGCAAAAATTGCAACTTTGGGACATCAAAACGTTTAGACCTCTTAAAACATTATAGATTGAAGCATCTACACACTGGTCAAGGCCGGTCACTGCCCGCTTGTACTCTGATTGTCCTTGTCTATTTAAAGGTTGGGGGTCACATTACAAAACCATAATTGCACTGTTGAAGAAGTGGTCATCACAGATTTGGTAAAAAGCCTTTGCCAGTTAAATCCTCTTAGTGTAGCCTTTAGTGAAGAGGGTCCTCTTGGTACAACATACAAGAGAAATAGTTACTTAAAGGAACATTTCTCTATTGTTGAACCTTTAGAGTATATACTTGATGCAAAAGAGGGAAAGACATTTCAATATATACCAATTTTGCAATCCTTGTCATAAATTCTGACAAATATTGATATTCAAGAGAAGGTTTTGAAAAGTGGAAGACATTGTGATTCTTCATGTCAGTATACTAGCTTTCGTGATGGTTCTCATTTCAAGGAAAACACATTTCTACGTGGAGACGAGTTAAGGGTTTCACTTCTACTTTACTGTGATGATTTTGAAATATGTAATCCGTTAGGAACCTCTCGTAAGAAGCACAAGGTAACAGGTGTCTACTGGGTGTTTGCTGATATTCCATCTGTATTAAGGTCTACATTATCATCTATTTACTTAGCTGTTTTGTGCAAGACGGATGATATTAAGAAATTTGGCTATCCCCAAGTGCTAGAGCCATTGTTAAGTGATTTGAAAAGCTTTGAAGAAGATGGTGTTTTTGTGCCCTGTTTGGGAAAAACAATAAAGGGCACTGTATTTTCTGTGATCACCAATAACCTTGGTGCATGCACATGTTTGCAGATTTTGTGTAGGAGAGAGATCCCAGTTTGAGGAACTTGAGGTCAGGACAGGAGCATTCCCTTGTAGAACAAAACAACAACACAAGTTGGACATTGAAGCTGCATTGGAACTGAACACCCATAGTCACAGAGTTAAAAGGCAATGTACAATTACTGAAAGATTAAATCATTTTCATGTGACAACAGGTTATCCACCTGATGCATTACATGATTTACTTGAGGGAATTGTACCTGTAGAAGTGGCATTGTGTTTAGATATCTTGATAAAGAAAAAATATTTCTCTCAGCTCAATGAAATCATCAAACAGTTCCCATACAAGTGGAAAGACAGGACAAATTGTCCCCAAGCTATACCATCAAACCTTGCTTCTCGTAAAACTATCGGTGGTAATGCAACTGAAAATTGGTGCTTACTGAGGCTACTTCCACTTATGATTGGCTCCAAAGTACAGGAAGAGGAACAAGCATGGCAGTTGTTAATGACACTCAAAGATGTTGTTGAGCTGGTTATGTCACCCACCCACACAGATGAAAGCATTGGTTTCCTCGATAGTGTCATGGTTTGCTATGGCAGACACTTTTTGTTAGTTTTGTTTTGGAGTTTTTGAACTTCCTGTTTTATTTTGTAATTGGTTTCCATGTGTGTCAGTGTTTTTGCTTCCTGTCTTGGTCCTGTGTCTGTGGTGATTGTCTGGCCCGCCCTAATGTGTTTCACCTGTGTTCAATCACCCTTGCCTCCCTTGTCTATATAGTCCTTGTGCTTCCCTTTGTCTGTGTCGGTTCGTCTGTTTAGTTCTTGGTTTGTTCACGTCCTATTGTGTTCATGTCTGTTCATGTCACGTTCACGTATGGATTTTTTGGATAAATAAACCTGCCTGCACCGTCTCCCAAGAGTTGACTGCATTTGGGTCCAACTTACCACACATCCTGACAGAACGAACCGACCAGAATGGACCCAGCAGTCTACGCCAGCTTCATGGCTTTCTTGGGAGTGCATCGATCCTCCCAGCCAGCACCAGCACGGTTTCCAGGCCCGTTTGTACACTGGCTGATCCCTTTTCGGACTCGGACCTGGAGGACTCTGACCTAGAGGACCCTGAAATGTCCCCTTTCTGTGGAACTCGCCTGGCTATTTTCAGGGGATCTCGTGGAGGCCAAAGAAGGCGAGCTAATCACGGCTCCCGTCGCCATGGGGAGGCTCGGCCTCGGCCCCAGCCCCAAGTTTCCTGCTCCCAGCCCAAGCCAAAGTCCAAGGTCCACCGCTTCCAGCCCAAGCCCCAGCGACCTCAGTGTCCAGAACCTCTACTCCCCTGTGGGAAGGAGCCCTCGCTGACTACCCTGGCTGACGCATCAGCTGTTCCAGCGTTGGGGGTTCCAGTTGGCGTTTCGTCGGCTCCTGCCCCACTTCCCGGGTCGACCATCCCGGCCGGCGCATCAGCTGTCCCAGCGTCGGGGGTCCCGGTCGATTCCTCCCTAGATCCTGAATTGGGTGGGCTGGACAAAGTCTCCCCTGCTCCTCGTGTCCTGTCGGCGGCCCAGCTGACTTCTGACTCTGGTTCCCGGTCAGTGGTCCGGCCGATCCCGGCTCCTCGTTTCCTTTCGTGGTCCGGCCAATTCTTGTCCCTCCTGTGGTGTCGGCGGCCGCTGCTCCGTGTTCCCCGGCGGCGTCTACGACTACTCCTGTCGTTCCTGAGGTGTCGGTGGCCGATGCTCCGTGTTCCCCGGCGGCGTCGATGGCTACTGGTGTGACGTCACCACCTCTCCTGGTTCCTGATGGGAAGTCACTGCTTCTTCTGGCTCCAGCCGTGACGTCACCCCCACTGGTGGTTCCTGCCAGGGCGCCACCCCCATTGATTCTTGCCCTGGCTCAGCCCACGTGGCTCTTAGTGTCCTTGGCTCCTGCCAGGGAGCCACCTCCAGTGGTCCCTGACTTTGTGCCGCCTCCGATGGCCCCTGACTCTTTGCCACCTCCGGTGGTCCCTGACTCTTTGCCGCCTCCGGTGGCCCCTGACTCTTTGCCGCCTCCGGTGGCCCCTGACTCTGTGCCGCCTCCTGTGGTCCGGCCGATCTCTGTTCCTCGTGTCCTGACGGTGGTCCAGCTGACTATTGCCCCTGGTACCAAGTCGGCTCCTGGTCACCCTACAGAGGGGCGATGCCATCCTCCGGTTCGATTTCCGGAGAGACCGCGTCTTCGTCGTCGTCCTCCTGTTCGCCTTCCAGAGTGGCGACGCCATCCTCCGGAGAGACCCTGTCTTCGTCGGCCTCCAGAACGGCTCCGTCCATTTGCCCGACCTCCGGGTCGCCCCACTGAACTTCCCAGCCTGTCAATAAGGCCTCCGAGCCGTCCCCCTGAGTTGCCATGTGTTGCCCCTGAGCATCGGAAGATGCTATCCACTGGCCCCTGGATCCCGCCTCCTGCCCGAGTTAGTGTTCTGTTTTAGGGTCATCTGGAATCCGACCCTTAAGGGGGGGGTTATGTCATGGTTTGCTATGGCAGACACTTTTTGTTAGTTTTGTTTTGGAGTTTTTGCACTTCCTGTTTTATTTTGTAATTGGTTTCCATGTGTGTCAGTGTTTTTGCTTCCTGTCTTGGTCCTGTGTCTGTGTTGTGATTGTCTGCCCCGCCCTAATGTGTTTCACCTGTGTTCAATCACCCTTGCCTCCCTTGTCTATATAGTCCTTGTGCTTCCCTTTGTCTGTGTCGGTTCATCTGTTTAGTTCTTGGTTTGTTCACGTCCTATTGTCTTCATGTCTGTTCATATGTTCATACGTTCACATATGGATTTTTTGGATAAATAAACCTGCCTGCACCGTCTCCCAAGAGTTGACTGCATTTGGGTCCAACTTACCACACATCCTGACAGATAGCCTACTTGACCAGTACACACCAAAGCTTATTACCCTGATCAAGGCCAAGGGAGGTGTCATGGGAACCAAGCTGAGGCCATTCCTGGACAGACTGAGTCAGGTGTGCTTGTTTTGCTTGTTCATTTTTTGTTTTTGCAGGGAGATGGACCTACTTTTTTCTCCCACACACGCACACTGCCCCATGCGTACGCATATACAACACAAACCCTCGCACTTTGTAGCTTGAATGCTCCTATATGCTCTTTCTCCGTGCACTCACATCACAAGAGCACTGACAGTTCATTGTGTATGAATGATGATTCTGTTCATGTTCTTAATCTGTTCACAGAAACAAAGCATTGAGATGAGACGTGAAGCTATTATCCGCAGCCTCATACTGTACCTTGGCGAGAAAGAAGAGGAACTTTTTGAAGACTGCCTGGTATGGCAAGATTTAATGTTTTTAATGATGGATTTGTGAAAATAAAAGATTTTTATGTTATCATTTAAAGTGTAAATTAATCCCTAAGAGAGGAAGGACCTAGGGACAGAAATTCTGCTCAGTGATCGCCAAAATGTACCTTTCATTAAAAAGCCAACAAATTCTTATTTCATCTGGAAGAACAAATTAAATGGATATTAATTTCAATGATTCAAATTTCACAAAAATCAACAACAAAAAAGGCATTAAAATTGGCTCTGTCCTGGCACTGTAAAGGTGCAGAGGCACACAATTCATTGGGGGGCCATAATCTGCGGCAGCCATCTTTACCATTGCTGGCTCACTGCAAAATAGATTTCAATTAAACATAATCTAAGCTTTTTAATGATGGCCATTTTTTAGCATATATGTGTTAATTCCTCCCTGATAATTAATTCATGTTGAATGATTCAAACAATTGTATTTTTAATTGTTTCTCAATAGAATTATCTTATTTTTCCTTGTAAATTGTATGCAGATGGACAGCCGCAGTGATGCCACTCAAAAAATCCTCAAGATCATGGTCATCCATGGTGCTGATGAAGAGGATCCAGTGGATGTATCCATCCTTCTTGAAGGCCACGAGATGTTTCCAGGATGTGGCAGTACTGCCAAAGCTTGCACGCTACTTATTGGGCTGATTTATGCCCTGAACCTTGCACCTTCCACTGCGCTACACTTTTGAGGTGTTTCAGAAACTTTTCCTGGAACTGGATGGGATTAAGCTGTCCCCAAAAGTGCACGCTTTAAAGTTGAAGTTGCTGTCTTAAATGCTATCGCAATGGCAAGGACAAACTCACATCTCCATCTTTCAAATGACTGCATGCACCCTAATGGAGAAATACTGAGAATTATCACATTGTTTTAAAGTTCAATTTCATCTTGGCTGATCCGTGTAGAAAGTGTAGGAGAATTATAAGGTCAAAGCTGTATGAGAAAAGCTCCAGAAGCTAGTATGGGAATAATAACAAAGATAAGGTTGAGCGGTCAACTGAGCAGGTCAGAACACTTAAGTATGGAGGAAAACATCTGGAAAACTAAAGATTGGGTAACCAGGCAAAGCATATCGCCAAGTAAGAGGAGACCAACGATCTGGGAGAGTGTCGTGGTGTTCTGCCAGAAAAGAACACCATGACCTGGACGTTCTCCCGGAACAACAGGATACAAGGGTCGGTCAACTGTTAGGCAAGAAATAGTACTACGAAGCCAAGATTTTGGAAAAACAGGATGCACGTACACACACATAGTTATCTAAGGTATAAAAGATCATGTCTGATTCTGTGCTCGGGTTCTTTGGTCTCCGTCTATGACTGCAAGTAGTCCGCATTGAATAAAGAGAGACTCCCCACTCTGACACCTGTGTCTTGGTCATCTGATTCCTCTTTTTGATCCACCACTTCTCGCCACAACAGAAGTTTTCTGCCTGAAATATTTTCCATTTTGTGTTAAATGCGGAGAAAGGGTAAAGGAAAAGAACTGTTAATACTTTAAGCTGTTGATCATTTTTAATTGATTCAGTTGATTTGAGTGCATTAAGGTTTTAATGGCACACTTAAAGTGCACTAGTTCAGATTGCTGGTTTGAATGTTGAAATTACACTGTTTCAGAGGGTTGTGTGGTCTTAATTGAATATTTGAAAAGTATCTTTCTAGATCTATGTTGGATGCACAGCATTTGTCTTTAAGAGCGACGTGATATTGACGAAAACAAAAACATACTGACAAATTGATGACTTTTTGTCTTTCTACACGGTTGTCATTCCAAACAATCGGTGGCTTTATAGTTACACCTCAGTACCTGTTTACTGTTAATTTGTTAAATGTTGGTAAAATAAACATTTAATTGTATGGTATTTTAGTTGTGTGGTTTGTGATAAATATATACTAAATGCATAGAGCAAATTGTTAGACGTATGTAATATTTATCAAAAGAAAATTAGCAACAATTACATAATTATATTGAGTAATATAACATAATACAATCAAATAATTGAAAATGTCAAACAGAAAAAATAAAATAAAATTTATGTATTTACTTCATAACAGTAAATACTACAGATAAATAAGATTTACTTACATTTTTTAGGACAATGATGTTCCTGTCTATGAAAAAATCAAATAGACCTTACTTAAATAGTTTAAATAAATGTAACATAAAACACTGATGTAATTAAATAAGATTTACTTAATATTTTCACAAGTATTAAGTTTAGTTTTAGGTAAAAATTTACTTGATACTGGCAAGTGAGTTTTACTTGATATAAGAGATGTGTATAAGAGACAGGGTTATTGATCATCCGCAGGTGAGTGTCTGTTCAGATCATTTTGATGACGTCATGTCTCTGACTGATTACTCGGGCAGGTGTTAATATGTCTCTGTCTCTGGACTGATTTTGTCACCGTGGGTCGCAACTTGCACGAGACGGTCACGAAGCTCAACAGGTGTGAAGTTGAGATCAAAGTGAATGGTCGGTTCAGAAACTCGTCAATGATTTTATCTGGTTAATTACTGTAATTAATTTACTGCGACTCCAGGCTGAATATCCGTTTCCCTAAAGATGTAAACGAGGAAGAAACATAGGAGGAAATGGCGACCGTTATAAAGTGGTCGACATTTGTTTCTGAGAAGTTAAAGGATCCCGTTAGAGTCCGTGTTTAAACTGAAAAATATTTAATATATTTTTTAGCGAGCCTGACAAAGGTTAAGCTTTAATTGGCTTTTTTTCCTGATCAATAGCGTTAATGTCAGTGGTGATTCCGCCATTTCAGATATCAGTGGTTAGAAGCAGGAAGAAGAGTTACAGGAAACATCTGGGTCAGGAAAGTTTTGTTTGAGTCAGTTCCTGTATGAAAAGTTAAATGTTTCATTTGAAGAGTTAAATGTGTGGAGCATAAGTGACTGGACGCACAGACCTCCGGTAAGAGGCTACAACAGTCAGTGTAGGTAATCTGCCACAGCTAAATAAAGTATTTACTAAGTTTTTAAACAAAATGAATTGGGGGCTGTAACAGTGGGAGGAAGCCAACCCCCCCCCCACTAGTGCATTATCTACCTCTGCACCAATCATACGTCTCCTTTCAGCTTTTCTACCAACAGTTAAAGTTATGGCAGACTAACTATGTCAGTGGTTAAGAATTATAATACCTCATGGTGCTTGCACCTGGACAGTACTCAAAACAATGATACACTAAAATAAATATAGTGTATAGAAAGGTCCCAGCCACATGGAGAGAGAGCACACAGGAGTCTGTAGGGGCGGCCTGCAGTCACACCTGCTGACCATGAGCCTA
The DNA here is from genome assembly GCF_002814215.2 of Seriola lalandi dorsalis. Taxonomy (NCBI): domain Eukaryota; kingdom Metazoa; phylum Chordata; class Actinopteri; order Carangiformes; family Carangidae; genus Seriola; species Seriola lalandi. The sequence goes on from NW_019525502.1 coordinate 863,680, forward strand.
CTTATTAATTTGTTCATCTCACCTGATTGGCTTTTGCCCCCGACATGATTCCTGGTGACATGTTTTTTATATGAAGAGTTAAAAATGTTTTATATGAAAACTTAAACATGTTTTTTTCCAGTTACTTGACAAACTGCTGAACATTTATTATCATGAAAGTGAAATCCTTCAAACATTTTTACTCCCTGATCTGCCCGGATACAACCTGAACTGATCTGTAGCTGCATCTTGATGTTTGTGTCTTTGTCTGATGATGATGATGTGACGTGATGATGTGGACGTGTTACAGAGCAGAAACTCTTCACTGCAGAGACATGAACTAAACACTTGATGATGAGTTAGTTCTGGTCTGAGTTTAGTGAGAGAAGCTAAACTCTGTTTCCTCTTCCCTGCAGCTCAGTTAGTCTCTGATGTTCTCAGTAGAGTTGAAGATGGCGGCTGCGGCACCAGGTGAGTCAGTGAAGTGTCGTATTTTATTTCATACTTGCAGTTGGATGGAAAATCCTGTGATCTGAACCACATGATGCAGCATGTTGAGTTCTCCTCAGGCCTGAATCTGAGGCCCTTCCTCAGACACTGGTTCCTGCTACAAACACCTGGAGAAGATTAAGACAAACATGGAAAGAATGAAAGAAGCAAGTTTAGTAACAGCAGGATACAGTTAGTATTGTCACAGATCATTACACTTTCTGTTTAATTATTTGTTTTGTATCTCACAGGAGACATGAGCTGTACGAGTTTATTCTTTGAGACCTTTTATTTACAGTTGGAGAACAGATTACACATGCATCCTCTAGAAACAGCTGCATTTACATCTTTTCAACATCTGGATAAAATGTGCAGTCAGATCTCAACCTGTCCCTCCTTAGATGTGTTTACACTTTTAACTGGGAAATGATCCGATCCGTTCAATGAGCTCATGAACTGACTCTGTAACTAGGACCTGTAAGATCCAACCCAAGTGAACCTATTACCACTGCGACCCATACTGTCATGATAGTGTGCAGATCATTACTCATTAACCTAAAGGGCTTTTACATTTAGATGTCTGAGGCTTCATCTGTAATTTTCTGTATTTTTACAGGTGATGGTGATTTAAAGTCCCAGAGGCGCAGCAGCAGCCCTGAACTCCTTCGCCCTGACTGTGAGTTGAACTGAAAGAGACGATCAAATCAATCACATAACATTTGCTATAAGTTGTTGCTGGTATCATTGTTCATACAGTCATTATATACTCAGTCATTATTAAGTAATGTCAGTATGACTGAGGTGGAAATATTCTGAAGACCAGAGGATAAGTGATCAATCATAGGTCTTAGTGCAAGAACCCACAATCATTTGAGAATTGAATGATATCATTGTTAATGTCAGATTAAATGAAAAAGATATAAAGAATAAATTAATGTGTCAATTTCTGTGTCTTTATAGTTGAAGAAGATCAACTTCTGCACAGCAGCAGAGATGAATTACTGTCACATAACAGTGAGTCAAACTGATCCATAATTAGTCATGTGATTATTTAGATTTGAATTTACAGTGTTTCATGGATGATCCTTCCAAGAGTGTGAAATACCATTTAAATAACAGTAATATTCTGTAATATCAGTCAGAAATTTTGTAGAAAGAGCAAAATGTTCTTCAAGAAAAGAAAACAGTGATTTTGGGGAATCAATTATATCACTGAATGAAAAGGACCCATTCAGGTGTGCTAATTAAACAGACTGTAACATAGAGAAGATTTATCTATTTCAATGTGGAGGGCACACGGATTTTGGCACAATAAGAGGCAATTAATGATGGATTATAGTGACTGTGATCAATTGAGGAGTGATGAGAATATGTTCATTGTCTTCAACCTAATGTTTTTATTTTGTGATTTCATAG
>NW_019525502.1:865613-866701 GCF_002814215.2 Seriola lalandi dorsalis
TAAGATATATACAGTACACTGATATAAAAATGTGATGATATATAAATGTTGCTCTACAAAAAAGTAAACGGATCAGTAAACCTGATTTTGAGGGAATCATCGATGTCGCCGACTGAAAAGATCAAACTAACAGATTTACAGGTGTGCTGTTTGAAGAGACTGTAATATGGAAAAGATGCCGCATAGATTCTTACACAATAAGAGGCAGTCATTAATCAGAGTGATGGATTACAGTGAATGTGATGAATTGAGGAGCGATGACAATGATTTTGTGATTTCATTGCAGGTGAATTCAGGATCGTGATGATCGGGAAAAGTGAGGACAAAAAGAAAACGCTATGCAACTTCATCACTGGCAGCAAACAGTTTAAATCTTTAACAGTCAAACCACACAAGCAGTGTGAGGCTGCCAGTGGAGAGTGGAGAGGAAAACCATTAACAGTGGTGAAAGCTCCAGACATGTTCAGTCTGTCTGTGGAAGCAGTGATAGAAGAGGTGAAGAAGTGTGAGACTCTTTGTTCTCCTGGACCAAATGTTCTGCTGCTGTTAGTGAAACCTTCTGATTTCACTGTGAAGAACAGACGAACACTGAAGTTCATCCTGAGTCTGTTTGGTCCAGATGCTTTTAAACACTCGATGGTCGTCATGACAGAGAAGAAGAGAGGAACACAACACACTGTCAACAAGCTGCTTCGAGACTGTGGAGGAAGACACTACAACATGTTTGAAGATAAACACCAACTGTTGATGGAGAAGATTGAGAACATTGTGCATGAAAACAAAGAAACCTTCCTCACCTTCTCTGAAGAGCCTGAACACATGAAACCAGCTTTAAACCTGGTTCTGTGTGGGAGGAGAGGAGCAGGGAAGACTTCAGCAGCCGAGGCCATTTTAGGTCGGACAGAGCTTCATTCAGTCTCCAGCTCATCAGAGTGTGTTAAACATCAGGGAGAGGTGAGAGGACGTCAGGTTTCCCTGGTGGAGCTTCCTGCCTTGTATGGAAAACCTCAGGAGGAAGTGATGAAGGAATCACTCAGGTGTATCTCCCTCTGTGATCCTGAGGGCGTCCATGCCTTCATCCTGGTCCT
>NW_019525502.1:866721-867657 GCF_002814215.2 Seriola lalandi dorsalis
ATTTAGATTTGAATTTACAGTGTTTCATGGATGATCCTTCCAAGAGTGTGAAATACCATTTAAATAACAGTAATATTCTGTAATATCAGTCAGAAATTTTGTAGAAAGAGCAAAATGTTCTTCAAGAAAAGAAAACAGTGATTTTGGGGAATCAATTATATCACTGAATGAAAAGGACCCATTCAAGTGTGCTAATTAAACAGACTGTAACATAGAGAAGATTTATCTATTTAAATGTGGAGGGCACACGGATTTTGGCACAATAAGAGGCAATTAATGATGGATTATAGTGACTGTGATCAATTGAGGAGTGATGAGAATATGTTCATTGTCTTCAACCTAATGTTTTTATTTTGTGATTTCATAGCGTCTGGACTCAGGATCGTGATGGTCGGGAAAAGTGAGGACAAAAAGAAAACGCTATGCAACTTCATCACTGGCAGCAAACAGTTTAAATCTTTAACAGTCAAACGACACAAGCAATGTGAGGCTGCCAGTGGAGAGTGGAGAGGAAAACCATTAACAGTGGTGAAAGCTCCAGACATGTTCAGTCTGTCTGTGGAAGCAGTGAGAGAAGAGGTGAAGAAGTGTGAGACTCTTTGTTCTCCTGGACCAAATGTTCTGCTGCTGTTAGTGAAACCTTCTGATTTCACTGAGGAGAACAGACGAACACTGAAGTTCATCCTGAGTCTGTTTGGTCCAGATGCTTTTAAACACTCGATGGTCGTCATGACAAAGAAGAAGAGAGGAACACAACACACTGTCAACCAGCTGCTTCAAGACTGTGGAGGAAGACTCTACAACATGTCTGAAGATAAACACCAACTGTTGATGGAGAAGATTGAGAAGATTGTGCGTGAAAGCAAAGAAACCTTCCTCACCTTCTCTGAAGAGCCTGAACACATGAAACCAGCTTTAAACCTGGTTCTGTGTGGG
>NW_019525502.1:867677-868415 GCF_002814215.2 Seriola lalandi dorsalis
GAAGTGGCCGGTCTTTACAGGTTTAGTTATAAAGGTAACAGGCAGGTGGCCGACAGTCGTGGCTGGTTTTTATTTTACACTCAGTCGAACGACTGTGAGCAGGAGCCCAGGTGGAAATGAAAGGGATCTAAACACTCTCTGAACGCACGGTATCGTGCAGTCTGTGTAGAGTTCGAACTGTCAGCACTTAAAGTAACTCCACGTCTTCTCATTTCACAGGTGACGATGAGACTCAGAGTCCAGAGCGTCTCAGGATCGTGCTGATAGGAAAGACTGGAAATGGAAAGAGATGTGTATAAGAGACAGGCTTCAGGGTGTCAGACAGAGGAGTGGGATGGGAGGTGATGATGAGAGGCAGAGCAGAGAGCCTCTCAGGATGGTGCTGATTGGGAAGACTGGCAGTGGGAAGAGTGCAACAGCAAACACCATTTTGGGCAAAAAGCATTTTAAACCCAGAATCGCCCCAAAACCACCGACCACATCTTGTGAAACAGCAACTGGAGAGATTGATGGACGGCCTGTTGTTGTGGTCAACACTCCCGGCCTGTTTGATACAACTCTCTCTGATGATCAAATGAAACAGGAGCTTCAGAGATGCTTCGGCATGTTGGCTCCTGGACCTCATGTGTTCTTACTGGTTCTGCAGATCGGGAGTTTTACACCGGAGGAGAAAGACTCTGTGGAACTGATCAAGAGGGTTTTTGGCCAAAAGTCTGGAGATTTCATCATCATTATATT
>NW_019525502.1:868465-869610 GCF_002814215.2 Seriola lalandi dorsalis
TTTTTTTCAGCGATAACAGGATGTGATCACATATTGTCACAATTTAATTCCACTAAAAGTTGCTAAACAATAATGTTCCACCGTGGCTCGGCACACGTCTAACGATTAAAACTCAATTCTTTTTAAAGAATAAATGTTTCTAGGTTATAAGTAATGCTTCAATTTGAAATGACATTTTAATGCGGAGTTCAATGTAGGACTGCAAATGAAATTTTTATATAGTAATTACCAGCCCATTACTTTTTCTATTAATATATTAATTGTTTAGCCTTTTAAATGTAAGAAAATAATAAATTAAATCACCATAATTTCCAAAAGCCGAGGGGGTGTCTTCAAATTGCTTGTTTTGTTGGACCAACAGTCCAAAATTCAAGATATTCAGTTTACACATAAAACAAAGATAATCAGCAAATCCTCACAATTGGGGAGGTCAGGTAGGTAATGTTTTTACCTGATAATTAATATGAACAATTAGTCACTTATCAGAATAGTTGCCAGTTTATTAGATCAGATTAAATTATTTGCATTGCAGTCACTGCACAACGTAAGTGTATAAGGGTTGGTAGAGTAAGAAGCAATGCAACTGTGCACAAAATTAACCTTAAACCAATGTACAAAATGACAGTATGAGTGTATGCAACAATCATTTGTCATTAATATAACGTTAAATATCAAGCTTGTCAAGCTAGTGTGTAATATGAAAGGCATCTCAAGGGTACACTGAAAAAAACGACTTTTTGGTGCAGTAAAATCTATTAGAGTAACTGTCATAATTTCTACATTGTAATTTTAAGATTCAGTGAGAACTAGAAATTTTCAAGTAAAACTATGTATTTTATTCACGTAATGAATGAATTGTGTGGGGAGAGTAAGTCTTATTATGGTTTTCCTCATATTATTTAAATGTTTAATAGTCACTGCACATAAACCTAGATATACTAAGTAAATTTTAATCTAATATTGTATAGAGTGTGTTTGAATCCCGCACATGCGTATTGCGCACCGTTCGTGTCCGCCAAATCACACACACTTGGAGGAGGACGGTTGGAGCTGTTGCACGGCTGAGTCATCTCAAGCGTAAGTTATTGTCTTTCTGTTTAAAATTTGTGATAATATCTGGGTCCGTGTGTATTTTGATAGTTTGA
>NW_019525502.1:869660-872364 GCF_002814215.2 Seriola lalandi dorsalis
TGGCCCCAGATGAGCAGGGACCCTGTAACATCTCATGAGCAAAACCACCGAGGGTCCGAGCTGCTGCGTCCAGGTCCAGGGGAGAAAACAGAAATCACATCACGTTACATCAGAGGAGCAAAAACAGAATTATTTTACAGAGAATCAGTTTTTTTTTTACTTCATTGTATTTATCAGAGAACTATAATTATACTCAGGTTAAAGAGCACAGGAGTTCAGAGGAGGGGAGGTTATATACAGGTGGGTGTGTTCTGTTCACATCTTTTGTTTGAGATCATGTTGCCACATCAGTAAGGTTTTTTTTAATGCAGATTTGTTTAAGGTGAGATATTGTTTATTTCCTTTGAGTTATGTGTGAATGCTATACAACCTAATGTAATGTGTGTATCTGACTTCCTGCCAGATGTTTTGGAGCTGTTTGATATACCTACCTCTGAGTAAGGCAGAGTTGTACAGATCATGCACTGTGTTGGAACCACTTAGTATAGTTACCTTACCCTGTACTTACCTTACACTCACCTGTTCAACTCCTCTTAACCCCTCGAGAGTCAGACATCATTTGGACACAGAGAATATAAGGGGAGTAATCAAATAAACTAACATCTAAAGAATAAAAACAGGAACTCTGAGGTTCCACTCCTGTAGAAGAAGGGAGACTCTCCTCTGGTACTTTCCTTTGTTGAAGGTGTCGGGGCTCAGCTCTCTGTTTGCTTTGTCTTTGAGTTTCGTGCTCGGGCTAGAGAGGGAGGTGACCTGTGGTGTAGGGAGGGATTTGACAAAGAGTCACATTTTTATATTCTTTTACTTTTTTGCTTTGATATTTTGTGATAATACAGTTTTCTCATTGTTAAGATTTAAATAAAAATAGATTGTACACTGTACACTGAAGTGCATCTAGTTTTGGATTGATTTGAATTGAGCTTTTTTAATGTAAATTGATGATAAATTTACATTTTCACATTTAAGAAAAATGTGTGCAAATATGATTAAATACAAAAGTAAAACCTTTTAAAATGTTCCGGTGAATAAAATGTTACGTTACATTTACATGCAGCAAAGTGTTTGAACAAGAGACACAGCTACAATTAAAATGTGCTGTGAACTGATAATGTTAGTGCTGGAGTTTAATGTAACCAGAGAGCAGAGGAGATGAGGCAGGTTTTGCAGTAGGGTCTTATAAATAACTTAAAATGCTCTCTTCTGTTTAAGGATGTTAAGGATCCTGCAGTTCTCATGTTCACCACAGGGTGTCAGTGTCTGTAAATGTCACCCACCACAGGAGCCTCAGGTGTCAGGTGAACAGGAACAGACTGGTGTCACAGCAGATTTAATAATCTCTTAAATCAGGATTATTTCCACAGTCTGATGGAGAACATGATCCAGAGCTGCCTCAGTGTTGTTGCTTTAATTTCATTAGAGCAACTTGTTGCAGGGTAAAGTTTATAATTTCCATCATGTGAGTAATTTAAATAGATAAAATACTCTTTTCCCTTCTTTTCTGTTGTAAATTTGTTCTGTCTCATTAGATTTCTGTGTTTGATTATAATAAATGTATTCTTTTTTTTTTTTTTACTGGAAAAAACATTATAAATTGATTAATTAAATGTTGACTAATTTAAAGTAGTAGTAGTGTAGTAGTAATTTAAAGAAGTACATTTTGAGAGACATTTCAGATTCCAGTCCATTTTAAAATTCAATTAATTTAATTTTGAATTCAGTTGATTAACTTTTTGTCATTGTGTTGTGTAAAACCTGTTATTTTAAAGCTAATTTATGAGTTCAGAAAATAAATGACAATAGAATAAATAACAAAGTTACAGAAATACAGATTTCCAGTGATTTAATCTACATTCAGATACAGAATGTTTTCACACAAACAGGTGGACATGAGTTTATATAAACACAGTGTAAAGTTAAATGCTTTTAAATACACATTAAGATGCACAACCAGGTAGACAATAAGAAAAGTCAGAAAAGAGCATAATTAAAACAGTCAGTAATTAAAGTTGGTTGTTTTGGGGTTTTTTTAAAGCTGACGTATCGATCTCTAAAATGTTTTTGTTGTGGGAACAACAGCTGTTCTTTCCACCTCTGGGGAAAAAAAAGATTTTTAAGCATTTTTACATATTTAACATCATGAAAATTAAATCATGATATCAAAACATCTAGGATATAAATAATATACAGAATAATCAATAATACAAAGTAATATATATATTCTTAAAAGAAGAATTGAACATTTCAACATTATAAATTAGCCCACAAACTAATATCCAAATAAACAGATTATATTTACATGACATTATAACAGGTTTATTAATGTTGTATAACAGTCAGTGTTTTAGTATTTTACTGATGATCTTTAATGGTCTTTGGGGGACAGGGCAGAACCAGTCCTCCTCTCTGTAACATACCTGTTATAAAACCAGCGACAGTGTCACCTTGAGCCACTAGGTGACACTGTTGAGTTGAACATCAGCTGATGAATAATAGCAAAACCAGCAAGTTACTGTGATTATCATTATTATTATTATTGGTGATGATGCGAATAAAGAAACTGTGTTCTCCAAAGTTCTTTAAAGGTAACAAAAAACAACTAAGTTTGGCTCTAATAATAAAACATTTGAACTTTTACTTGTCATTATTCTGGTACAAGTAAAAGTTTTGAACTCAATTTTTTTTTTATGCTAATACAAAAGTATAT
>NW_019525502.1:872414-873428 GCF_002814215.2 Seriola lalandi dorsalis
CTACGTCCAGAGGCTGCCCATGTACAACCTGCGCTGTGCTGCAGAGGAGAACTGCCTCGCCTCGTAAGCCGACACACTGACACCTGCAGCTTGTAGCCCCGCCCACTTCTATCAGAGAAGTTACATATTGACAGAAATCAGCTTTAACTTCTCTCCAGTGACTCGGGAGAGAAGCTGTTGATGTGAAACAGCAGATGATCTCTCCTGCAGAAACAAAATATTCAATGTTCAATACTCTCATCTCACGCTCTCCACATTCTTCTGTCTCTGTGAATATCCAGCATCATGACGGACACCTGATCAATCTGATCAATCTGTGAGGTCACCGTCCGTCAGACCAGCCTGACCCCGTCTTTGAGTCTGAAACTGACACTTTCTGTGAACTTGTCTCCAAGTTTCTTTAGCACGTGTTGAAGCACGTGTTCAATCACAACACGTGTAGGAAAATATCATGCAGGGTCAAAGCGTGCTGCGTTCACATACACTGCTGGGAACTCTGTAAGTTTGTGCTTTGCTTAAAATATGAATATTAAACGTTCTAACTCTGACCTCCGGTTGTTTGTTCTCCTCCAGTTCCTCTGCTCATTCTCAGGATTATGACACCAGGGTTCTGCTGAGGTTCCCTCAGAGGGTGAAGAACCAGGGAACGGCCGACTTCCTGCCCAGCAAACCCCGATACGCCTGGGAGTGGCACAGCTGTCACAAGTAGGTAGCGAGTTAAAGCTAACGTTAGCATGTTAGCACCGATGACCTGACCTCGCCGCTCTCTCTCAGTCACTTCCACAGCATGGACGAGTTCAGCCTGTACGAGCTGCTGGACGCCCGGACCCAGAGCCAGGTCGCCGAGGGTCACAAGGCCAGCTTCTGTCTGGAGGACACTTCCTGTGACCCGGGATACTACCGCCGCTTCGCCTGCACCTCACACACTCAGGTACCAACACACACCACCGTCTACGCCACATGTGACCTGAAGCAGAGCGATTACCGGACAGCAACGAGAACAGACGCCGTTTA
>NW_019525502.1:873478-874183 GCF_002814215.2 Seriola lalandi dorsalis
GGGGGGGGGTGAAATTTGTTGTGAAACAGAATGCAGCACAAAAATAGTTTTCTCTTTATTATCTTATTTTTATAATCGTTGGAGGCCAAAATCGTAATTGAAAACAAAATTTGATTAATTACAACAACAACATCAGAGAGGTGTGGAAGAGGATGAGAACCATCACTGGCTATACAGAGAAGAACAGCCAGACAACATCAGGTGATGTGGTCAAGGTCATTGAGTTCAATCTGTTCTACAACAGGTTTGACACAGCTTCACCTGTTCTCTCTCCCACTGTTTCAGCTACAGCTTTTTATACGGCATCTACATCACAACTTGACACTGCAGCTGCAACTCCCTCCACACTGGGGAGGGAGTTGAGTCTACAGGCTGCATCCTGGAAAAACAACATGGCCACACAGATGGTGTGTGTCCAAGGCTGTTAAAGGACTGTGCAGTCCAGCTGGCTGAGTCTCTTCAGAGGATCTTTGACTTAAATCAACAAACAGGGAGGGTCCTGGTCCTGTGGAAAACATCATGTCTTGTTCTGGTAACTAAAGTAGGGCAACCGGCTGAGATAAATGACTACAGATCGGTGGCCCTCACATCACACATCATGAAGACCCTGAGGAAGCTGCTTCTCCAGCTTCTGAAGCCACAGGCTGAACATGCACTTGACCCCCTACAGTTCGCCTACAAGGAACATATTGAAGTGGATGATGC
>NW_019525502.1:874505-875501 GCF_002814215.2 Seriola lalandi dorsalis
GCAGCTGTTTAATTAGATCAGAATTTGCACAGTTAAACAGTAGGACTTGAAAGACTAATCAAGACACCTGTTAATTCAGTGAAATATTCACTGTCCATAAATTAGAAATTGTTTCACTGATTATGTTTAAAGTGGACTTAAGAAGTATATTCAGTTTATATTTTTATGTTTATGACCAAGAAAATATGAGAATGTTGACATAGCTATCTGCTGGTTGCCAGCAGAAAATCAGGAGGAAACAGGAAGAGAGGCATTTTTAAAATTGTTTCATTTCAGGCCATTCAGCCTCCAGCTTGCAAGTTCTGCTTTTAATCTTCAGTTATTGCTTCAGCTTTGTTTCAGCAAAGGCATTCAGCTCTCAGCATTTTCTGCAGGAAATGCATTTTCTAGTTTGTGATTTATATTTTAATTGTATTCACTTTGCTTGCTATTGTGTTGTTTTGCTCTTTAGAGTGGGTTGTGTACATTTGTATATTTCTGTCCTTTACAGGGGAAGCTGAAGCTGAAGCTGATGAATCAGAGCAACCTAATAGTGAGTTTAACTGAACTGAACTATTCAGAACTATTCTGCTGTTTACTTAGATCTGAAGAGTTTGAACTGCAGAATTTGAACAACAAATTAAAAACCGCAGTTCATTTGCTGAAATATTTACTGGATAATTTTGCCTAAAGTTACATTTCATTTCATTTAATAATGGAAGAAAGACGTTTGATTGATGACAGATTCACTCCAAGTGCAAATTAAAGAAACTGTGATTTCCTCACTCGTAAATCCAATTTGAATCTATACTTTAGAATCCGAGTTGTTTTTCCTAATTTACTGTTTGCTTTTCAGCTGTGGGCAAAGAGATGGAGAAACCCACTCCTGTACATGCTCCCGAGCTAGATTCTGATCCTGTGGCCCCTGGTGAGTTCTGAGGGATTTCATTTTAACTTGTATTGGCCTTTCTGTTGTCTATTAGTGTGATAAGTCAGGATCTATGAGAGTATGGGGAT
>NW_019525502.1:875551-876293 GCF_002814215.2 Seriola lalandi dorsalis
ATATACTAAGTAAATTTTAATCTAATTTTGTATAGTGTGTGTTTGAATCCCGCACATGCGTGTTTGCGCACCGCTCGTGTCCGCCAAATCACACACACTTGGAGGAGGACGGTTGGAGCTGTTGCACGGCTGAGTCATCTCAAGCGTAAGTTATTGTCTTTCTGTTTAAAATTTGTGATAATATCTGGGTCCGTGTGTATTTTGATAGTTTGACGCGTTACTGTTCATAAGTTAATTTAATGTTAACGTAACGCCATATTGGGCCGGGGCAAGACCGACGGTAAAGAGGAGAGCCGCGTTTTTTTAAAGCACTAACGTTACAACGTTTCTCAGCTGGTGGTTATATTTAAGTGTTTATGACCTACTAGCAGAACATGGTCGCATCTGCAAAACTTTTGGCAGTGACGTGACTAGCCACAGACCGAAGGTGACGGAAGCTGCCCGTTGCGAGCGAGTGAGAGACTGACAGTCTGAGAGATAAGTCTGGAAGGACAAATAAAAACTGAAAATAGGTTTTAAACACATATTTACGGACTGAATCGTCTCACACAGAAGTTATAAGAGCATAAACCTGCAGATACAAAGAGACAACGCACACGGCTAGCAGCTAACGTTAGTTAGCATGGCTAGCATAGCCATATTATGCTGTGTGTAGCCATAAACCACATAAATAGGATGTAACCGCGGTGTTTCTGATTGAACGGCAGCGGGCTGGGCAGGTGGGGAATGCGTTAACAGTGTT
>NW_019525502.1:876377-878027 GCF_002814215.2 Seriola lalandi dorsalis
TTGAGCCACTAGGTGACACTGTTGAGTTGAACATCAGCTGATGAATAATAGCAAAACCAGCAAGTTACTGTGATTATCATTATTATTATTATTGGTGATGATGCGAATAAAGAAACTGTGTTCTCCAAAGTTCTTTAAAGGTAACAAAAAACAACTAAGTTTGGCTCTAATAATAAAACATTTGAACTTTTACTTGTCATTATTCTGGTACAAGTAAAAGTTTTGAACTCAATTTTTTTTTTATGCTAATACAAAAGTATATTAGCATCAAATTACACTTCCACTATATTACCTGAAAATGTCGAAAATGTAGTGATTGAGTAAATATTCTCAGTTACATCCGAACACTGCATTTTCAAATCAAATATAAATGTTACCCTAGCTCTGATGCAGCTGCCTTGTGTCTGATCTGTACTTTCCACCCTGAGGTCTGGAGCAATGTCCCGCCCACAGCTGATGTCCCGCCCACAGCACGATCTGATTGGTTAGACGTTAGAGTATCGGCCTATCACGCTGAAGGCTGCTGTGTACACAGACGGTCACAGACTAGAGCGGCTCCAGGTGAGGAATGGGACTGTGTGTCGAAGGTAAGACAGCAGACATCACTGCAGATGTAATACACATCATAATCCTCTACAGTGAAGTTACAACAACAGCAGACTCTGACGAACAAGCTCATCTGTTGGTTCAAGACACACCGAGCGAGAGAGAGAGAAGCTAGCGCTAACTGCTAAGCTAAAGTAACTAGCTGAAATGAATAGCATGTAGTCAACCGCTGAATTTGTAAAAGTCACTAAAAGGAGCAGAGAGCTCTGGGTGCTGGAGCAGAACTAGTGTAAGTTTAAATGTACAGCAGGTAGTTAGACACTGATGAAGAAAAGAGCAACATTAACTGTTCAGACGGAGAAAAACACAACCAGTAACAGAAACTCCAGACACTGGAGATGAGACACTACACTGACGTCAGCACGTCAGGACGTCAACGGTCACTAACTACTGTTTCTGAAAAGACATTTTACTTCAATAGAAGTAAAATCACTGTGAATTATTTTTTATGATGAACACTCTGTATGCTCCTGAACGCATCGGTCAGTGAGACGTTGAGGTGACAGCCATAGACATATACACAGCCTAGAGAGACTGTAGATCAGTCATTGTTCACAACTATATTGAGTAGTTTCAAGAAGCCGGCCCGCACACAAGCATACACCCTCCTCAATTTGGCAGGACTGGAGGCCATTGAACGTGAGCGGTCTTTTGTATATGCAGGAGAAGTGAGAGAGCCCGGCGTGGATGGAAACATCCTAATTCCCGCTGAATCCAAGGAGGATCCCGAGTGCCTCAAGAAAAAGTTTAGAGAGATGTGCAACCCCCAAACTAACATCACCATGAAAAGACACAAGTTCAACACACAGCATCTCAGTTGAGATGAAAGTAGACACAGGTGCAAAGTGTAATGTTTTGCCAAAAAAGATATTTGAGCAAATTAAGGACAAAGAACAAACAACAGGTATAAAACCCACAAACCTTGTTGCATATGGTGGCAGCAAAATAAAGACTCTAGGTAAAGTTAAGCAGCAATGTCACCTAGAGGGACAGTTGTACATACTGCCATTCTACATTGTTCAGGAAGATGTTTCGCCACTGCTA
>NW_019525502.1:878080-879389 GCF_002814215.2 Seriola lalandi dorsalis
ATGTTCAGCAACTTCCCCAGTCAAAGTCTAAAAGTTGCAGTTAAGATGGGCCAACAGTGACTGTTGAGCAGCTGCATTCAATCTAAACTTTCCTTGTTGAACATAAAATAACACAATCCAGGCAGCATTAGGCTGCTTTCATACATATACGGGTAATAATGGAAATAAATGCGGATTTTTTCAGGAGACAAGGTTGCCAACTTTGCTCAACTCTTGATCTTCAGATATAAACTTTGAGATCAGATGAGTTACCAAATAAACAATGAGAAATGATTGACCTGAAAAACAAATTGTTAATACAATCAGGAGAATTTGGAGAAAAAGGAGGAGAAGAGAGGAGAGGAGAAATCAACTGAAACTGGAACTTCAGGAACCTTTGACCCAAAGAAACAAAAAACTGAAACACATGAAAGATTGGCAGTATGAAGTTTAATTTAAGAAATGCAAATAGAAGACACTGGAAAAAAGGTACCAAAATTTAAAAAGCAGAACTTCCAACTCAAGCAAGGAAATCCAAATCTCTGATATATGACCTATGACATAAGTGTCTCCTGAAATAGTTTGCTAGGGATTTACTGGGGACTTTAAGCAGCGACAGTTGAAGGGACGGCTACAGTGTGATGAGATGATATAGATTCTATGTCGAAATGTTATTATACATTTTTGTGATATGTTAACAAAAAGACCCAAATGGTCAAACTGTTGTAGACGTCCATCGTCCCTCTCCAGCCCACATCCTGACGCTGTCTGTGGTGCTGAAGTAACAGATGCTGTTATACAGATTGTCTCTAAACCAAATTTCAAGAGACATACTGTAGTAACCTCGAGTTAAATGTTGCTTTACAATCTATGATTTCCATCACTACGGCAACGTGTTGGGACGTATATCCTTTGCTCCTGTCATAATTACTACGACCACTAGATGGCGCCTCGTACATCACATGAACCTGCTGCACAGACCTGTGGCCTTGTAACTCATTCATGACAAACTTGTGTGATTCACATTTATCTTTATATTAGTTATTGATTGATTTTGACATTTTATTCAGTAATACAATGTGGTTTGTTGAATTAATTTCAGTTTTTTATCAACAGTTAACGTTATTTCAAAATGTTTATCATTTTATCAAAATCATTTTTTTCCCATTTATCCAGTTTAAGGGTGTTATTAATATTCAGGACTTAATCATGTGATTATTTTTGATAGTAGTGGGCGATATCGCTGTATTTGTGAATTTATATTGTGGTATTTATATATATATATATATATATATATATCATAGAGCAGATTTTCTCTGGGATCAAATGA
>NW_019525502.1:879432-882854 GCF_002814215.2 Seriola lalandi dorsalis
CTAGAGCGGCTCCAGGTGAGGAATGGGACTGTGTGTCGAAGGTAAGACAGCAGACATCACTGCAGATGTAATACACATCATAATCCTCTACAGTGAAGTTACAACAACAGCAGACTCTGATGAACAAGCTCATCTGTTGGTTCAAGACACACCGAGCGAGAGAGAGAGAGAAGCTAGCGCTAACTGCTAAGCTAAAGTAACTAGCTGAAATGAATAGCATGTAGACAACCGCTGGATTTGTCACTAAAAGGAGCAGAGAGCTCTGGGTGCTGGAGCAGAACTAGTGTAAGTTTAAATGTACAGCAGGTAGTTAGACACTGTGATGAAGAAAAGAGCAACATTAACTGTGTTCAGACGGAGAAAAACACAACAAGTAACAGAAACTGTAGAGACCGGAGATGAGACACTACACTCACGTCAGCACGTCAGGACGTCAACGGCCACTAACTACTGTTGCTGAAAAGACATTTTACTTCAATAGAAGTAAAATCTTCAATTTTACTTCAATAGAAGTACAATCACTGTGTGAATTATTTTTAATAATGAACACTCTGTATGCTCCTGAACGCATCGGTCAGTGAGACGTTCAGGTGACAGCCATAGACATATACACACCCATTAGAGCCTAAACTATAACGATTCTAATTAACTAGAGACCAAAGTTTGGTCTCTAGTTAATTAGAATATTTTTAATGCACGTAGATCATAAATCCTTTAATATAAAAATTACTTATTGAAATCGGTTGAGAAATATAAACACAATCGATCTTTTCATCCAGAAAAACTGCGACTCTAACGTTTAACCCTGTTTGTTTACAGAGCAGTCTTACCCGGACCAACATGGCGGCGACGTTGACGTATCCCAGCAACGTTGACGTATCCCAGCAACGGACTGAAGCGGTGGCGGTTAAAAGTCGTGTCCGCCTTGGACCACGGACATTTCTTTAATGTGCGTCCACAGAAAGTGAGTCAAACATTCAAGTGTCTATGTTACACACCGTTAGTGTTTATTTAGCCGCAAGTGCATTTTTTCCGTAGTTAATTGTTGTTTCTCACATGACGTGAATCGGAGCTAGCAGCTAGCTTGTGATAGTATGTGAATTGTGTTTTACTGTATTCTGCTAGCTAGCTTTTCTACCGTTTTTCTTTACAACGAGGTTGATATTTCCTGTTTAAGATGGATAATTGTTAATTAGTGACATTAGTGTCATTTATATGTTAGGCAGTTTACATATAGATTCAGTATTTGCAAAGTGCTACTTTCTAGTTTGTCACAGTCATTACAGGCCTTTAGCACTGTATGCTAGCTGTTATCTGTGTAGATACTTACGTCCACCTAAGTTTACCTTGCTGTTATTCTGGATGCTAATCAGCTTGTACTGTTGTGTTCTATTGTTACAGAACCACACACACAAATCTTTACAGACTAAACAGTCTGAACCTTGACCTGGAATCTGTGTCCCTTTTATTCGTACCCTCACCTGAATACTAAATGTTGTCCTGTCCGACACCCTGAAATGATTGCTGCCACACCTGTAAAGACACTGGCCCAATCCCAGGGTCCACCCTCACAGACTCATAGGCTTGGTGCCGTATTCCAGGTAAGTTTTTGAAGGTTTAGTTCTGTCCCACTGTCAATCCATCGAGGGCATTAAAACTCTTAAGGCAGACATTTTGAGCCCTTTATTCACACACGATTGCCAAAAGTTCATAGCATTGTGTCATTAAACTCAGGGTTGCCATGGTTATCAGAGGACGCCCAGAAGCATAAAAAACGGCAAACAACAGCCATAAAATGCAAGAAATAATAAGGTAGAAGAACAAACAAGCATGAAAGGAACGAACCCTAACGTTAGCATTAGATGAAAACAGATAATAGATAGATAGATAGATAGATAGATAGATACTTTATTTATCCCCTAGGGGAAATTCATGTCAGTATAACAAAGAATCACTGTGATTCAGAGCCTGAACTGTGGAGTTATCTGTCCTATGATCACATGATGATGAATTCAAAATATCCAGATTGGATCAGATCTGATCCAACATCATTTTTTTGTTTACAAACAGGGAGCGAAGGAAGTGAATGAAAATGTAAAATCAAAGGTCCCAAACCCACAATTGAATACAAATGTTTTGTAATCATCAAGGTAAAGTGATATAAATGCTGTCCCTTTCCTCTTTATACCATGTTGAGTCCTTCAGCCTCTCACACTGAAACAATCACCAGGTGACGTCACTAAGTCTGTGAGGGTTCAGGGTTCAGCTCTTCGGGGGGACGTTGGGATTGGACCATTTTCTCTCTCACACTCTTCCTCCAAGAAGTTTCTGATCTCATCCTGTAATTCAAACAACCTGGATAAAACCTTCATACGTGACAGCAACAAAACATCTGTGTGATCTGATCCCATTTCCTCGCACCGTGCGGACAGGTCTTATTTTGATGTAGTTTACTGTGGCAGTGATGTCATTACATCGCTCAGCTCTCGGTGTATCATACAGTGTGTCCACTGCACATTGGGGGAAACGCTCTTTACTAGCTCTTGCAGCCCTCCTGGTTTCTCAGCCATTGCCTGAGCCCCATCTGTGCAGATCCCCACACAGTCCTCCAGCTTCAGATCAGCCTCTTCCAAGTAATTTCAATGATTTTGAACAATTCGTCTGCAGTGGCTCTGTTTGTTACACGTTGGTGGAAAAGCAAATCCTCCTTAAAATCATCTGCATCAATGAATCTGACATGTTATCAATAAACAGTCTTTGTTGCTGTCAGTCGCTTCATCCATCTGCACAGTAAACCGGCTGTCTCCAATCTCGTCATTAATCTGCTCTTCTATATCTTTTGACATCATAAATGCTCCTCCAGATATTATTGTTTGACAGAGGGATAGTCTTTAGTTTGCTGGTTGTTGCTTCATCAGTCATAATTGAAACCGTTTCAGTAACAGAAGGAAGAATTAATATTAATATAAGTACCCCTGGCTTTATCACCTTCACCTGACTGGTTCAATGAGTTGACGTCTGTCTGCGTTTATATCATAATCAAACAATATCTGTCACAATGTGATACATGATATTTCATTTGTTGAAACTCTACTGATGTAAATTTCAGTTTTTAGTGTTTAATGTGTAATAAAGAAACTAAAGTCTGTCCATCATAATAATTCTGCCAGATTTAACAGGGATCCTTGTTTCTGCAGATGTTCTGAGGTCATCAATGATAATTGTGGATGTGAGGAAGAACATGTTTGAAACATAATAAAATGAACAGAAACTGTTTCTCTCCTGCACCAATATAACAGCAAGTATTAGATTTAAACAACACACGTCATTTAACTGCGCACCAGAGGAATGGAAATGTTAAGAATACAGGATGTAAACAATATAAATACTTTTGACAATAAAAAAATGTATCAAATCTATTT
>NW_019525502.1:882874-883895 GCF_002814215.2 Seriola lalandi dorsalis
CACACACACACATACTCAAATGATGACTTTCACTTTCGATATGGACTTCGACTGATGGCGCAGCAAGAGTTTGAGCTTTTGAGGGAAGTCGAACAAAACTTCATCGGTCCGATCAGGAGTATTGATTATTTGAAAGCAGGAGAACGCCAACTGACTTCTAAAACTGGTTATTGATCATCCGCAGGTGAGTGTTTGTTCAGATCATTTTGATAACGTCATGTCTCTGACTGACTACTCGGGCAGGTGTTAATATGTCTCCGTCTCTGGACTGATTTTGTCACCGTGGGTCGCAACTTGCACGAGACGGTCACGAAGCTTAACAGGTGTGAAGTTGAGATCAAAGTGAATGGTCGGTTCGGAAACGCGTCAATGATTTTCTCTGGTTAATTACTGTAATTAATTTACTGCGACTCCAGGCTGAATATCCGCTTCGCTAAAGATGTAAATGAGGAAGAAAAATAGGAGGAAATGGCGACCCTTATAAAGTAATCGACATTTCTCTGAGGCCAGAGATGTTCGTTAGAGTCCGTGTTAAAACTGAAAACTATATAGAGTGATTTTTGTGCCAACCTTACAAAGGTTAAGCCTTAATTGGCTTTTTTTCCGGATCAATAGCGTTAATGTCAGTGATGATTCCGCCATTTCAGATATCAGTGGTTAGAAGCAGGAAGAAGAGTTACAGGAAACATGTAGCTCAGGAAAGTTTTGTCCGAGTCAGTTCTTGTATGAAAAGTGAAATGTTTTATTTGAAGAGTTAAATGTGTGGAGCATAAGTGACTGGACACAGACTTCCGGTAAGACGCCACAACAGTCAGTGTGGGCAATCTGCCACAGCTAAATAAAGTATTTACTAAGTTTTTAAACAAAATGAATTGGGGACTGTAACAGTGGGAGGAAGCCAACCCCCCCCCCCACTGGTGCATTACCTACCTCTGCACCAATCATACCTCTCCTTTCAGCTTTTCTACCAACAGTTAAAGTTATGGCAGACTAACTATGTCAGTGGTTAAGAATTATAATA
>NW_019525502.1:883952-886440 GCF_002814215.2 Seriola lalandi dorsalis
TTCTGATTACAGAACATAAGAACTACAAACCACATGAACATAAATTCCACAAAGTGATGACAGGCCTGTTAAAAAAGAAACCACAAAGAACCATTAAAACAATACTATAAAACTAAAATAAAGTTCATGTCATGTGACAAACTTCCTCAAACTTCAGTCAGAAAAAATTGAATTTTAAAAGGGGAAAGTAAAGAGTTAAGGGAATTAATACAAAGCTAAATAAAAACAAATATTAATTTATTACCTAATTAATGTAGATTTATGGATTTAATGGTATTTTCATTTGTTTATCTAATCATTTATTTATTTGCCATCTACACCCCGAGAGACACATCTTCGGTGATGTGTTTTAACTTCCGCTATATAACGGTTTTTATTTTCACTTTGTCACCTCGTGTCGTGTCGCAGCAAGAATTTCAGCAGGTGAGTGAAAACCACTAAAGAAAAATAACTCATTAAACTAAAAGTAAAGTAAATATATATCGATGTTGTAAGTTGATAAATAGAACTTATTAAATGAAAACTCACGGATCATCTTGTATTTTCTGATCAGGTTCAGTTTATTATCAGAGTGAATTCATGAACCGACCGTCAGTTAGAGTCAGACGTTTATTCTGCTCAGTCATGTTCAGGTTCAAGAGTAAAGTCATTAGCTGATCTGAAAACAGTGATCGATGTAGAAACTATATCGTGTATGTTCAGTGTTTGACTGGTTTCTGCTGCAACACGCAGCTGAACATGTGAAGTCTGTCACAGAAGGAAACGGGCTTCATGTGTTTGAGGCGGAAATGTACCCGAACATCAGCAGTCGATGAAATGAACAAATCTCCGTAAAGAGAAAAGAAGGAATAAAGCTGCAAAATGCGAACTGATGGGAGAATTGATTAAGCCGATTTAAAGCAGAGGATTTCGTCACAAACTGATAATCAATCACTGGCAGGTGAGAGTCTGTCAGAGGCGCGAAGGAGGATTTTGTGTTCAGATCAACTTCTGTAACTGAGCAGTAAACAGCTTTTTACTCACTCTCACTTTAAACTGAGGCAGAAATACTTGTACATGAGAGTAAATGACTGACAGCTTATTAAACTGAATGTAAAGTCGAGGTGAAGGAAGAGGCTGGAAATGAGGAAGACGAAAAAAAATGACGCTATAAAATGAGAAAAACTTAATTTACTGATTATTGTTTGACTTAGATGTGTATAAGAGACAGGACGTATCATGTTGTAATAAAAAAAACAAAATAATTAACACTAATATGTCCTTTCAGAAAAAGCTTCATGTTGATTAAAGATTAAATATGAATGACTCAATGTTGTGTATCTTTACAGTGACAGATGATCTGCAACCAGTGAAGCGCAGCAGCAGCTGTCCACATCTGCCTCCTAAGAGTGAGTTAAACTGAGTCTGAGTCAGAATTACTCTTCTGTATTTTTAACTTCTAGAATTAAAGTATTTGTAGTTGGTGGGTATGAAGTTATGTTTTATTTTATTTTCTTGAGTATTTGCAAGATCACTGTTGAATTTCCAAGTTTTAAGATTTAACTGCAGACAACAGGATAGACAGATTGTCATGTTACAGAAGTAAAAAGTATAATATTTTCTTCAGAGACTTAGAGTCAAGTAAAGTACAAGTATTTGTATTTAAGAACAGTACTTGGGTTAATGAGTAATTATCAACATTTGACCCCTGTGCATTTTGGATGAAGTCTACACAAAGTTTTTTTAATTCAGTGTTTTGATTTCAGTGTCTGAGCTGAGGGTTGTTCTGCTGGGGAACAGCTGGTCTGAGAGGAGTTCAGTGGTGAACTTCATACTGGGAAAGACTGAGTTCAACACTGAGGAAGAACCAGACTGCTGTCAGAGAGTCAGAGGACAGCTGAAGGAGAAACACATAGTTCTCATCAACACCCCAGATCTGCTTCATCCCAACATGTCTGAACCCAAACTGACAGAACATGTGGAAATCTGTGTGGAACTCTCTGATCCTGGACCTCATGTGTTCCTGCTGGTTCTACAGCCTGAAGACTTCACTGAGGAACAGAAACTGAGGCTCTGCAGAGTCCTGAAACTCTTCAGTGATCAATATTTTGATCATTCACTGGTTCTGATCTCAACACCCAGAGAGGAGCAGCAAGGCTTCATTATGAAATATATGCAACATCCACCATTAAGAGACATTGTAAATAAATGTAGATCCAGGTTGTTGTGGCTCAAGAACCTTGAACATCAACAGCTGTTAACACATCTGGATGAAGTGGTGAAGGGGAACAATGGAGATCATGTGAGCTGTGATGTTTTCAAAGATGCATCATCAGTCTCATCGAGGGGTCATCAAGGAGAAGGAGTCAGTGTCAACCTGGATCCTGCTGAAGCTCCAGGTAAGTGCAGGAACAATCTTTATATTTAATCAATACGACTCATCAATTATCAGCTTTGAATATTGAGTTAAAGGTGTTTTCAGTTAATTATGTTTTATTGTTATAGGTCC
>NW_019525502.1:886814-888143 GCF_002814215.2 Seriola lalandi dorsalis
AACCTAGTTAAACTAATTAGATCTAATACAAAATGTACTTTTGTTATTTTGCCTACACTCAATGATATAAATGGGGTAGACAACATTACAGAAACACCTGTCAGTATATCTTAATATAATTCAAATTACATCTTCCAAAATGAGTATTGCAGGATTGTTGGATTACACTGCATCTGTTTTAGCTAGGTGTTCCTAATAAACTGACATGTGAGTGTCTTTTAGGTCCTAATGTGTAAGACAGTAAAACATGAATAACAATGAATCTGCACCAATTACAGTGCAGAGTGTTTATGATGCACATAAGAAATATACATGTTACCACATACAGCTATGCAAGTTCAGAACCATGTTCTTCAGTTCAGTAGAGAGTCAGCATCTAGTCTTATAATCAGTTTCACAGATGACATCAAGTCATGAAGTTTGGAGAACTTGAGGAGGAAGCCTGAGTCATTTTCCTGGGACAGATCATTGAGGTAGTTAAAGGACAGAGGGGAAACTCTCCCTGAGTGGAGAGAGGCTCTGGATGTTGTTGAGCTGTCTTCATTGACAGGCCTCTTCACTGTGATGTGGAGGTCATGGACAGTGGACAGATTCGTTTTCATCAAACTACCTGCAGTTTCTTAGTATCTGAACTCAGGTTCACTCACCTGTTGACACCAACTCCAACTTGTGACATTTCTTCTCTGTTTTCTTTCAGTGTCTGAACTCAGGATTGTTCTGGTGGGAAAAAGTGACGACAAAAAGTCAAAGCTGTGTGACATCATCCTAAAGAATCAGAGTTCTCGTCTCCAAAAACAACGTGAGGTCATCAGTGGAGAGTGGAGAGGAAGACCATTAACAGTGGTGAAAGCTCCAGACATGTTCAGTCTGTCTGTGGAAGCAGTGAGAGAAGAGGTGAAGAAGTGTGAGACTCTTTGTTCTCCTGGACCAAATGTTCTGCTGCTGTTAGTGAAACCTTCTGATTTCACTGAGGAGAACAGACGAACACTGAAGTTCATCCTGAGTCTGTTTGGTCCAGATGCTTTTAAACACTCGATGGTCGTCATGACAGAGAAGAAGAGAGGAACACAACACACTGTCAATCAGCTGCTTCAAGACTGTGGAGGAAGACTCTACAACATGTTTGAAGATAAACACCAACTGTTGATGCAGAAGATTGAGAACATTGTGCGTGAAAACAAAGAAACCTTCCTCACCTTCTCTGAAGAGCCTGAACACATGAAACCAGCTTTAAACCTGGTTCTGTGTGGGAGGAGAGGAGCAGGGAAGACTTCAGCAGCCGAGGCCATTTTAGGTCAGACAGAGCTTCATTCAGTCTCCAGCTCATCA
>NW_019525502.1:888193-888707 GCF_002814215.2 Seriola lalandi dorsalis
GAGATGACCGACTTGATTCTGCTTCTTCTGACCCGAAAGAAAGAAAACAGGAGCAAAATAAGTTCAATGCAGGCAACAGAAAGAAAAGAGATGGAGAACCTTATGAAAGAGCTTTCAAACGAAAACAGGAGACAAGAGAAGGAACAACTGGACGAATTCAAGAAAAGACACAAAGAAGAAATGAAATCCTTGGACAGAGAACTTCAGAACCAAACTAAAGAAGAGAAGAAGACGAGAAGGACCGAGTTGTCCATCAAACATGACCGAGAAATCAGTGAGTGGAGACTGATACTTATGAACCAACAGCATCAAAAGCAGAAGGAAGAAGTGGACGAACTACAGAAAGAACATGAGCAGAAACTGAATAAATTCAAACAGAAACTCGTGGAAGAAAATAAAAGAAACAAGAAAGAAAAAATGGACGAGCTGCAGAAGAAACATGAAGAAGAGATAAAAGAGTTGAAAAAGCAAATCACGACGCCAGATGAAGACGGTGACGGTGAAGAGCTGGAGG
>NW_019525502.1:888757-890705 GCF_002814215.2 Seriola lalandi dorsalis
GTGTGTGTGTGTGTGTGTGTGTGTGTGTATCAGTTCACTTGATGTAATAAGTTTTACTCTCAGGGTCATTGAATCTATTAGCTCTCTCTGTCAGTTTCATTTTGTGACCAAAATCGTAGAAGAATACGTCTCTCAGCAACAGTAGAAACTCACAATCACTCTCTTTAGTCCATTAAATACACACAAAGGGAGGAGGCAATGAGACACAGGTGCAACACAAAGAAAATAATTTCAATATAAAACAGGAAATAACAGAAAGTCACACAGGAACAGATCATCTGAAGCACTGGGTAGGAATATCAGGCACAGCTTCAGAATGGTTCTCTTCATGACTGTTGTTACGGCTGTTTCAAACACTGAACATAATAATGGACACAACACCAGAATGAAGTTTACTACTTTAAAGTTTATTGGAAATAGATGGGTGACTCTAAAAGAAAATACCTTGCACCACAACAGGAGGGAGAGAGAGAGAGAGAGACAGCTGAAACAAAGGGCCGGCCTAAGTAGACTCCGCCCACTAGTCAGCACAGGTGTGTGTCAGTCAGGTGATCCACCTACAGGATCAACAGGAAACACAAAAATAAAACAGAATCCAATACTATGTAACACTGTCAATCAGGAAGTTGTGTCCCTCCATTAATGGCCACATTATCATTTACTTAATCATCAATACTTAAAGTAACTTCATGTCTTCTTATTTCACAGATGATGATGAGACTCAGAGTCCAGAGTGTCTCAGGATCGTGCTGATAGGAAAGACTGGAAGTGGAAAGAGTTCTACAGGAAACACCATTCTGGGAAGAGAGGAGTTTGAAGAGGATATTTGTCAAACATCAGTCACCAAGTTTTGTCAGAAAGCACAGGGTGAAGTGGACGGTCGTCCCGTTGTTGTGGTCGACACTCCCGGTCTGTTTGATACGACCTTGACTCATGAAGAGGTGAATGAGGAGATGGTGAAGTGCATCAGTCTTCTGGCTCCAGGACCACATGTCTTCCTGTTGGTGTTACAGATCGGACGACTCACACCAGAGGAGAAGGAGACGCTGAAACTCATTAAGGAAGTCTTTGGGAAGAATTCAGAATCGTTCACCATCATTCTGTTCACAAGAGGAGACTCACTGGAACACAAGAAGCTGTCGATTGAAGAATACATCAAAAATAAATGTGATGAATCCTTTAAGAAGCTGATCTCTGACTGTGGAGGAAGATACCATGTGTTTAATAACCGTGATGAACAAAACCACACACAAGTCAGTGAGCTGATAAACAGGATCGACACCATGCTGAAGAGAAATGGAGGCAGATTCTACACCAACGCGATGCTGCAAGAGGCTGAAGCAGCGATACAGAAGGAAATGAAGAGGATCCTGAAGGAGAAGGAGGAGATGAAGAGAGAGAGGGAGGAACTAGAAAGAAAACATGAGGAAGAAAAGGAAGTCATGAAAAGAAGAATGGAAGAAGAGAGAGCAAAAACTGAACAAGAGAGAAAACTGAGGGATGAACAACTCAAGGAAATGGAGGAGAAGATAGAGAAGGAGCGTGAGCAGACACAGAAAGAACAGGAGAAGAGAGAAGAAGAAGACAGGAAGAAGAAACAACAGGAAGAAACTCAACGACAGGAGTGGGAACAAAAAATTAAAGACCTGGAGAACAAAATAAGATCTGAAGCAGAATCAAAGGAAATCTTTGACAGTAATCTGAAGGAAACTAAAGAGGTGATGAAAACACGAAAGGAGGACTGGGAGAAGGAACGAAATGAGTGGTGGGAAAAACGAAAACAAGAAGATGAACAGAGACGACGGGAGGAACAAAGACTTAGAAAGCTCCAAGAAGAATATGAGAGAGAGAGAGTGAAATCTGAAAACAAGAGAGAAGAAGAGGACAGAATGAGAATAGAGCAGGAAGAGAAACTTAAAGAGATAGACAGAAAATATAAAACAGAAAT
>NW_019525502.1:890725-891079 GCF_002814215.2 Seriola lalandi dorsalis
TCTTCGTAAGGTGTGGGCCACCATGTGTCTCCACAACAGCTTCAGTGCTCCTTGTTATTGATTCTACATGTTAATGTTATTGTTGTTAATGAGGTACATACAGTATTACTAGTGTGGTGGTGTGGTGTCAATGAGACACCAGGAGAAGTGGCCGGTCTTTACAGGTTTAGTTATAAAGGTAACAGGCAGGTGGCTGACAGTCATGGCTGGTTTTTATATTACACTCAGTCGAACGACTGTGAGCAGGAGCCCAGGTGGAAATGAATTTAAGATAAACACAAAGCTTGTGCTACAGAAAATGGACCAGACTCAGTGAATAGCTCCCTAAGCTTAACATGTCCTATGATAACTATT
>NW_019525502.1:891129-891505 GCF_002814215.2 Seriola lalandi dorsalis
GTCGATGGCTACTGGTGTGACGTCACCACCTCTCCTGGTTCCTGATGGGAAGTCACTGCTTCTTCTGGCTCCAGCCGTGACGTCACCCCCACTGGTGGTTCCTGCCAGGGCGCCACCCCCATTGATTCTTGCCCTGGCTCAGCCCACGTGGCTCTTAGTGTCCTTGGCTCCTGCCAGGGAGCCACCTCAAGTGGTCCCTGACTTTGTGCCGCCTCCGATGGCCCCTGACTCTTTGCCACCTCCGGTGGTCCCTGACTCTTTGCCGCCTCCGGTGGCCCCTGACTCTGTGCCGCCTCCGGTGGTCCCTGACTCTTTGCCGCCTCCTGTGGCCGCTGACTCTGTTCCTCCTCCTGTGGTCCGGCCGATCTCTGTTCCT
>NW_019525502.1:891555-892088 GCF_002814215.2 Seriola lalandi dorsalis
TGTGTGTGTGTGTGTGTGTGTGCAGGGTTTGAGTCCTGGTTGCTATGACACCTACAACGCCGACATTGACTGTCAGTGGATCGACATCACCGACGTCTCACCTGGAAAATACATCCTCAAGGTTCAGTAATGAGACGACTTCCTGTTTTTAAAGTATAAGTCTTATTCTGTGTTTTCACAGTAGAAATACTCACTGGAGAATCAAATGTGTATTAATCCGCCTCTGAAAATAGTCCCCAGAAGATGCTCTGTTTGAATATACACAGAAAGTAACACAGTCGTTCACAGCAGCATGTTACACAGAGTTATCTGTGCATTGAATATACACGGGTATTATATATGAGTGATGCATTCTGGGTGACAGGTGACGGTGAACCCCAGGCAGCAGGTCCCAGAGTCCAACTTCAACAACAACGTAGTCCGCTGTGACGTCCAGTACACCGGCACCGCCGCGCACGTCTCCGGCTGCACCATGACATCGTAAGAAACGCTCTCCCGCTCATGAACCGCGTCCCACACACCTCCGCTCAGAC
>NW_019525502.1:892138-894013 GCF_002814215.2 Seriola lalandi dorsalis
TCAGGATGGTGCTGATTGGGAAGACTGGCAGTGGGAAGAGTGCAACAGCAAACACCATTTTGGGCAAAAAGCAGTTCAAACCCAGAATCGCCCCAAAACCAGCAACCACGTCTTGTGAAACAGCAACTGGAGAGATTGATGGACGGCCTGTTGTTGTGGTCAACACTCCCGGCCTGTTTGATACAACTCTCTCTGATGATCAAATGAAACAGGAGCTTCAGAGATGCTTCGGCATGTTGGCTCCTGGACCTCATGTGTTCTTACTGGTTCTGCAGATTGGGAGTTTTACACCGGAGGAGAAAGACTCTGTGGAACTGATCAAAAGGGTTTTTGGCCAAAAGTCTGGAGATTTCATCATCATTATATTCACCAGAGGAGAAGCCCTGGACGATCAACCATTTGAGAGTTACATTGAAAATTGCGATGGCTTTGTCAAACAATTAATAAACGACTGTGGAGGAAGATATCAGGTCTTTAATAACAAAGATGAAACAAACCGCACACAAGTCCCTGAGCTGCTGACCAAGATCCAGAACATGGTGACGCAAAATGGTGGCAGCTGCTTCACTGCTGAGATGTTCCAACTGGCAAAGGAAGCAATTCAAAGGGAAGTGGAGCAAATTATGAAACAGAAGCAGAATAACATCGAAAGAAAAGATGAAGAAATGCAAGACATGAAAAGAAGATTAGAAACACTAATATCTGAAATGGAGAAAGCCAAGCAACACAGAGAACAAAGTCAACCTAAACTAAATGAAGAAATAAGAAAACTGAGAGAAGAACTGAAAAGCATGAAGCATAAACAAGCTGAAAAATCATGCAACATCCAATGATTAGAAGACAGAACATGAGCAAGAAATTCTTGTACTCACACTGTCAGTGCTGTATGCTGTATGTATATACTGTATTTTTAATGACTGCTGGATAAAGGCTACAAACAATTTTCCACCAAGGTGGTGTAGCAATCAGAGGCAGACTCTTGTACTTGATGATGAATGGACAAACTCTAATGGCATCTTTTTCTAATCTCTTCAGATTTGCCCTGGATAGCACTGGTCACCAAAATGAATAATAATCAATATCTATCACTCCTAAAGGCAGTGGAGGGTAAAACATGATGCAAGGCTTATTCTACAAAACAGTGCAGCGCGAAAGCCGCAGTTATTATGTGGACACATGTTGGTCCACACTGGAAAACTGTCAAGATCACAGCAGGTCTTCACCAACACTGCCTGGAAGAGCCTTGAGTTCACATGAATTGGACACCACCACAAATTACAATCTTCAAGATGACCACTGAGCTGAGTGAACAACCTGAAACAGTGTCACAAAATAATATACAATAACAATATATTGTTTCACAAAGCTCAAGTGTGTTTGCCAACTGTTGGTCTGCATTATATTTTATGAGTGTTCTTAATCACAATCACCATATTTCAGTTAATGGTTAAATTGAGGAGAAATCCACCAAGATCCACTGCACATCTCTTATTTATTTACACCCGTTGTGTCCAGTAAGTGGAACTCTGTCAACAACCACTGAGATGAAGTCTGTTTACAGTTTATACTGCAGACCTTTTTATAATTTACCGTTTTGCCCTCTCGCTTTCTCTAATGTTAGTGCTATCATTTGAAACATGAAACAGTGTGAAATACTTTAAGGTAGTTTAGGATGAATTTAATATTGCATAATGCTACAGTTATACCAGCTACTCTGTACATTTAACAAGAGTAGTGTTTGGGAATACCGCTTCCATTTTTCTGACTTCCCTGACTCAGTGATAATAAGTGTTGAAATTGTAATGATAGACATGTTCTTTGCTTCAGCTGTAAAGTTGTATATGGAATTGTAAAAAATTAAATTATAGAGGGGAA
>NW_019525502.1:894063-894659 GCF_002814215.2 Seriola lalandi dorsalis
GAAAAGCAAGTAATGAACCACTTTTTTAAAACAACTGTGTTGAAAGCTTCACTGGTTCATAAAGCTTCACTTCGCCGTCACTAAAAGTATGTCCCTCACTTGTAAACTACTTTGGATAGAAGCATGTATAGAGGTGGAGCGTATGTGTAGAATATTAATTAGAATGACTGTTTTGTTTGTGATTGGTGAATAAATTTGTTGTTTTTGGACTGAAATCTGCTGTGGCACTGGTCGTCCTTGGCAAGTGATGGAAGACAGGAATCATTCAAATTCCCCTGGCAGCACGTTTTATTTTCTAACAGCTGAAGACAATGTTCCAATGTTCTCCCTGTAGTTTCCAGATGAAAACACTGACCTTAAACCACATTATGCCCAGTTTGAGTCAAGCCGGGAGACAATTGTTGCAGGCCTCTCTCATTTCCTGTCATCTCTCCACTCCAATGAAGACAGAGGTAACTGAATATTAAGATGTGAGCCATCTCAGTGCTCAGGTCTTGCTGTAAAGAAGTTTTATTAGTCGAGCGTCAGGTGCCAAATCATTACCCAGAGAGTAAAACTAACGGATTAAACCTTTTTCTTTACTGTCTTCAGCAGAA
>NW_019525502.1:894709-895197 GCF_002814215.2 Seriola lalandi dorsalis
AAATTGAAGTTTCTTTTAATCAATAGTTGCAGGTTGTGTAGAGCCGGTTCCCTTTGTTTGGTGACTTTCTTTGGTAAAACAGAAAAATAAAAGATCAAAGACGAGATGATAACAATTAATAGTAATACAGTATTAAACTAATGGTCAAAAGTTCTTCACTTTTATGCCTCTACCAGAGCCGCTTCATGCTTAATTAAAAGCTTCATGTTAATTAAAGATTAAATGTGAATTCAACGTTGTGTATCTTTACAGTGACAGATGATCTGCGATCAGTGAAGCGCAGCAGCCTTGTATATCTGCCTCCTCACAGTGAGTTAAACTGAGTCTGAGTCAGAATTACTCTTCTGTATTTTAACTTCTAGAATTAAAGTATTTGTAGTTGGTGGCTTTGAAGTTATGTTTTATCTTTATTTTGCAAGATCACTGGTGAATTTCCAAGTTTTAAGATTTTAACAGCATTTGAACAGCACAGACAGATTGACATGTTA
>NW_019525502.1:895247-896958 GCF_002814215.2 Seriola lalandi dorsalis
GGAACAATTCTCCTAATGATGATGATGGTTTTAATTTCTATTTCTTTTATTTATTATTTGTTTTAGCACAGAAGAAGCATGCTGATATGTATGTAGGACCCAAACTGTGATTTGTGGACAGTATAGTATTTGCCAGTTGATTCTCTGGTAACCAGTTTAGTAAAGAGGTGAGAACCAGAGTTACAGCGAGCTGCTGAGGTCCTTGTTACGGCCCTGCAGCTGCAGCATTCAGATGAATCTGTGTGATGACTGTTTTCTCTATGAACAGTAGGAATCAAACTGTAATGTGACTTTTTGTGATCGCATATCCCATTGCATCCTAAGAACTTATATGAATGAATTTTTTTTTTTTTGTGTGTTCCTTACAGTTTTCCTTCTGTTCGGCTTCATGACACTTTACGGTAAGTTAAACTGAACAGATTCATAAATATTCTCATGCATTTTAACATCTACAATTACAGTGTTGTGTAGATACAAACTCACATTTTATTTCAGAGACATATTTGTCAGTTTAGTTGTGAATTTGTAAGTTTGAGGTTAATAATGGATGATAAATTCTCTTTCTTATTACAAACACTGTAAAAAGAGAGGCTCAGAGCCTCCTCTCCTCTGATTGGCTCACAGGCCTGTTGTTACTAGAGCTGCAGAGAGAAGCCTGAGAGAGGAGATGTAAAACTACACTGAGATGGTTTTTATATCTTCTGATGGATCAACACTTCAAATAAAACACAGAAGAAGAAATAAATATGGAGCTTTGAAATCAGTTGTCATCCATCAGGAGAACGATCATGAATCATCTCACACTGATGTTTATCGTCATCAGCAAGACGTCACTCACATGAAATGATGTGTTTAATGCAGGATGCATGTATTTGAGTTAAATACATTTGTGTGCTTTTATCTTCAGTGGTAATGAATGAATATATTGTATATTTGTCTTTTACAGTGACAGCTGATCCACAACTTCGAGAGTTGATCAGGAGCGTTGCATATTGTTCACCCAGCAGTGAGTTTAACTGAACTGAATCAGAACTATTCTGCCGCCACATTTGTGATATATGTGTCGATTGTATTGTTTTCGCTTGCTGTCTTGTTGTTTTGCTTTTTAGAGTGGGTTGTGTACATTTGTATGTTTGTGTCCTTTAAAGGGGGCACTGATCTGGAATCTGTGAGGCACAGCATCGCAGAACTAAAGCAATATAACAGTGAGTTTCACCTGAACTGAGTCAGAATATGCTGCTGTTTAAGAATATCTGAATTTATAGTTTGAACTATAGGATTTTGATATAGGAGTTTATCACACTAAATAAATATATAATAACTATTATAACTTAATTTGAACTGCACACAGATTCTTTAATCTGACAGGATTCCTGACAGTGATGATACTTTTACTCTCTTCTTCTTCTACTACTACTACTACTACTACTACTACTACTACTACTACTACTACTACTACTACTATTACTACTCTTCGTAGTACAGGTCTCAGTTCATTAACTGAAATATTTACTGTCCACAAATTAGAAATTGTTTCACTGAGCATGTTTAAAGTGGCCTTAAAGAAGCAGTTACAAAATACCAAATAGTATATTCATTTGATATTTTTATATAACCAAGAAAACATTAGTATTTTGACATCGCTGCCCACTGCCTGTTGGTTGCTTGCGATACATATGTTGATTGTATCGCCTTCACTTGCTGTTTTGTT
>NW_019525502.1:897008-897456 GCF_002814215.2 Seriola lalandi dorsalis
ACGTTGACGTATCCCAGCAACGGACTGAAGCGGTGGCGGTTAAAAGTCGTGTCCGCCTTGGACCACGGACATTTCTTTAATGTGCGTCCACAGAAAGTGAGTCAAACATTCAAGTGTCTATGTTACACACCGTTAGTGTTTATTTAGCCGCGAGTGCATTTTTTCCGTAGTTAATTGTTGTTTCTCACATGACGTGAATCAGAGCTAGCAGCTAGCTTGTGATAGTATGTGAATTGTGTTTTACTGTATTCTGCTAGCTAGCTTTTCTACCGTTTTTCTTTACAACGAGGTTGATATTTCCTGTTTAAGATGGATAATTGTTAATTAGTGACATTAGTGTCATTTATATGTTAGGCAGTTTACATATAGATTCAGTATTTGCAAAGTGCTACTTTCTAGTTTGTCACAGTCATTACAGGCCTTTAGCACTGTATGCTAGCTGTTATCT
>NW_019525502.1:897506-898008 GCF_002814215.2 Seriola lalandi dorsalis
GCAATGTCACCTAGAGGGACAGTTGTACATACTGCCATTCTACATTGTTCAGGAAGATGTTTCGCCACTGCTAAGGCTACGTTCATGCAGGCAAATGGGGCTGGTCTCATTCAGCAAAGATGTTCATCAGCTTAGCCTCACTGATGATGATGATGATGATGATCTGTCACACCAAATTCAAGCTGAATACAGCGACCTCTTCTCTGACAAGCTGGGAAAGCTACCTGTAACCTATTCCATGACACTCGACCCGGATGTGAGACCTCTTGTTCGTCCTGCACATCGTGTACATTTGGCTATGAAAGACAGAGTTAAAGCTGAGCTGGACAGGATGCAAGACCATGGAGTCATCACTCCTGTGTCAGAGCCAACTGATTGGGTGTCATCCATGGTCGCTACCAACAAAAAGAACAAGCAAGTGATCCGAATATGCATCAATCCAAGAGACCTGAACACTACTCTGAAAAGACCACACCACCCTATGCGTACTGTTGAAGAAGTG
>NW_019525502.1:898058-899238 GCF_002814215.2 Seriola lalandi dorsalis
AGTTGTTTTTCCTAATTTACTGTTTGCTTTTCAGCTGTGGGCAAAGAGATGGAGAAACCCACTCCTGTACATGCTCCCGAGCTAGATTCTGATCCTGTGGCCCCTGGTGAGTTCTGAGGGATTTCATTTTAACTTGTATTGGCCTTTCTGTTGTCTATTAGTGTGATAAGTCAGGATCTATGAGAGTATGGGGATGCTGTAGAGAGATTAACTGAGATCAGTTTAATTGGTTTGAATCATACCTTCAAACTAGAGAGCAGTGAGTGAAGACTGACCAAGAAATATCATCCCTTATAAGTAATAGAATGTGTGTCCCCCACGGTTCGATTTTGGGTCAACTGTTCTTTAGTTTGTTGCCTGCAAACTGTCAGCGTGAGAAGTCAAGTTTCATGAAAGTATGTGAAAACCGTAATGAGAATAATTATGCTCCACCATCAGCACCAAGTAGACCATACTTTTAATAAACTAAAGCACAGAAAAAAGCCATGGTCGGTTTATCAACCTAAATAAAACCGTTCTGGATCACCAGTTTACCAGGAAATAAAAACTACAAGGTGGTAAAGTCTCCAGGCAACATCCAGCCTGTCTCTGTTATCATATTTGACTGTGCTGTCCCAACTCTACTGACAGCTGGTGTGCTGTTGCTATATTGATCGTCCCATGATCAGATTTAAAGTCACAGAGATATTTGATATCGTTTATTCATGGGAAAACCATCCAGAGACTTTCACATTCACACTTGTCATCAGTGTTTTGTCCATGAAGTGATAGATGGTTTGTGGACTGACGAACCTTCTTCATTTTTTACAGAGGAGACCCAGTGCGTGTCGACTGGTGAGAAGGAAGAAGACGGATGCATCAAGAACCCAGCAAATGAGTCAGCTCCCTTCTCTGCTCCTTTTATGCCAGTGTTTCTTGCTGTGGGGTCTTTCCTGGGTCATGTTCAGCAACTTCCCCAGTCAAAGTCTAAAAGTTGCAGTTAAGATGGGCCAACAGTGACTGTTGAGCAGCTACATTCAATCTAAACTTTCCTTGTTGAACATAAAATAACACAATCCAGGCAGCATTAGGCTGCTTTCATACATATACGGGTAATAATGGAAATAAATGCGGATTTTTTCAGGAGACAAGGTTGCCAACTTTGCTCAACTCTTGATCTTCAGATATAAACTTTGAGATC
>NW_019525502.1:899288-904906 GCF_002814215.2 Seriola lalandi dorsalis
CCTTCAGCCTCTCACACTGAAGCACTCACCAGGTGACGTCACTAAGTCTGTGAGGGTTCAGGGTTCAGCTCTTTGGGGGGACGTTGGGATTGGATCATTTTCTCTCTCACACTCTTCCTCCAAGAAGTTTCTGATCTCATCCTGCAATTCAAACAACCTGGATAAAACCTTCATACGTGACAGCAACAAAACATCTGTGTGATCTGATCCCATGTCCTCGCACCGTGCGGACAGGTCTTATTTTGATGTAGTTTACTGTGGCAATGATGTCTGTCATTACATCGCTCAGCTCTCGGTGTATCATACAGTGTGTCCACTGCACATTGGGGGAAACGCTCTTTCCTAGCTCTTGCAGCCCTCCTCGTTTCTCAGCCATTGCCTGAGCCCCATCTGTGCAGATCCCCACACAGTCCTCCAGCTTCAGATCAGCCTCTTCCAAGTAAGTGTCAATGATTTTGAACAGTTTGTCTGCAGTGGCTCTGTTTGTTACTCGGCAGAAAAGCAAATCCTCCTTAAAATCATCTGCATCAATGAATCTGACATATGTTATCAATAAACAGTCTTTGTTGCTGTCAGTCGCTTCATCCATCTGCACAGTAAACCGGCTGTCTCCAATCTCGTCATTAATCTGCTCTTCTATATCTTTTGGCATGTCATAAATGCTCCTTGAGATATTATTGTTTGAAAGAGGGATAGCCTTTAGTTTGCTGGTTGTTGCTTCATCAGTCATAATTGAAACCATATCAGTAACAGAAGGAAGGATTAATTCCTGTAATTTCTGTGTCTTTATAGTTAAAGATCAACCTCTGCACAGCAGCAGAGATGAATTACTGTCACCTCACAGTGAGTCAAACTGAACTGATCCATAATTAGTCATATGTTTAATTAGATTTGAACTTACAGTGTTTCATGGATGATCCTTCCAAGAGTGTGAAATACCATTTAAATTATGTAATATTCTGTAATATCAGTCAGAAATTTTGTAGAAAGAGCAAAATGTTCTACAAGAAAAGAAAACAGTGATTTTGGGGAATCAATAATGTCACTGAATGAAAAGGATCCATAATGAAAAAACTGTAACAAACATTCAGGTGTGCTAATTCATGAGACTGTAACATAGAGAAGATTTATCTATTTAAATATGGAGGGCACATGGATTTTGAGTAAGAGGCAATTAATGATGGATTATATTGAATTGAGGAGTGATGAGAATGTGTTCATTGTCTTCAACCTAATTTTTTATTTCGTGATTTTGTGTCTGAACTAACTAACGATCTATATATTGATAGTTTTTTTTATAAACATATCTAGAGGCTCAATTAAGTAGCCGACACACAGCTGCATTGTTTCTCTGACTTTTATTATGAGTCCCCGTTGCAACACAGAACAACATGCTGAAGGTTCCTAGGTAAAATACATGAGTAGGAACCTGTTGTACTATGTGGATCAAAATCTTCTCCGTTGTGTTACATGTTTGTTTTCTAATGTTCTCTCTAGAGCGGGGCACTTCTACATTCTGATTGGTTGCCGCCGCACTGCGTCATAGCTCATTACAGTTGCCTGGACTACAATTCATTCTGACGCCGCTGTTCGCGAGCTCGGAATGACTTGCGGTAACTTTGATGTTCTCGCCGCTTTCGGTCTGAACGTACAGGGAGATGGAGGCTTGTTACAGCAACTAGGACTGTTGTGGAGCCCTTGGCAGGAAATCCCAAGAAGAGTTAAAGAAAGTTTCTGATGCTCCAGATGAAAAAGAAACTCAGCGTTCAGAGGACACACAGATTACTGTTAGTGTGGCGTTTCCTCGCTGGGGAGCGCTGAAAGAAGAAAAGGGACTGAACACCTTACTGCTGTTGGACAGGTTGGCATTTATACAATATTTGGAGCAGGCGATGTGTCTTTCACATTTACTCTCACTAAATAATGAATTATTTTATTGGGACTGGAAATGCCTCTGTATTCATCAGTGTTTGTGTAATTCCTCTCATTGCCAGAGGGGGGAGACAAACGTCTGTCTGCAGGTTAAACACGCTCTGCATATTTTCCACTGTGAGCCAAAGCTTATGTGACGCTTTTCTGTTTGTTATTGCCGCTACTTGTAAGAGATGTAGCTTTAGTGTCTTCTCTCTGAGTCATAGTGTGTAGCATCCATATGCTAATCTGTTAGCACAATAACTGCACTGGTGTTAAATCTGATCATTTCTGCTGTTTCTCCTCTGGAGACTCATTCTCTTCCAGGAATCTAAGTCCTTATTGGTGTTTCATCACTGGGCAGTATTCAGAGTACAAGACTGAGGACTGACTCCACAATCTAAAATGCATGAGAATCCTCTTCCTCTTCTGCTGTGAACTGTTACTTTTATTACTCAGTCTTTTCTCTGGAGGTGCAGCAACAACTGCAGCTGGTGAGTAAACTTCAACATATATCAAGTGGATTGATCTGGTATTGATAATTTGTATAGAAAGGAAAAGTGACTGGCAAATGTAACGGAGAAGAACTTTCATTGAAATCACATGAACTGTCGTTTACAAGCATCTCTTCAGACGTTGCCAGTCGATATGAATCCCTCTTAACAACGTCTTGCAGAGAAGATAAATTAGACTGTAAACGTGTGTTGACGGCAAGTTTCTGTGTTTGTACATGAGACACTGAAGCCTCTTTCATATTTCTTACAGTTTATTTAGCTGCAAAATATGTTGACAGAGAAGAAGTCTGAGGTGAAGGAGAACATCTAAAATATGGAAAAGGCTTTTTTCCCAATTATCTTCGTTTTGTCGCTGTAAGACGAGTCAGATTTAAATATAACGAACTTCAAAGGCTCTGACTCAGCTAATGAATCTTACACTGTACAACTTCCCCACAGCACGAAACATACGGAGTGATCAATGTTTCCACTCTCCTCACTGAGGTTGAAAATGAGTCTTTACAACAAGTATCCAGCTTTAGAAAAAATGATTTAAAGTTAATAAGAAATACATAAAAAGGCTTATAGAATTCATATATGTATGTTGTTTAAGTTGCTTCTCTGACTCGGACAGAGATTTCTGAGACAAAATATCCTCAACAAAGAACTTTCATTAATCTTACATGAACTGTCGTTCAGCTTTTTTTAGACTTTGAAAGTTAATTTGAATCACTTTTAACAAAGTGTTGTAGAGAGACAGATAAATACGGAAGAGGATTAGGGCCTTTTTTTAAATTCTGTCTTTAATCTCAGAATTCTGACTTTAAAAATAGAAATATTCACATGTGGCTCTAATCTTCTTCCGTAAGTAAGACCTGTAAACGTGTCTTAACATCATGTTTCTGAGTTTGTACGAGACACTGCTGCTTTTAGACAAAATGAAACATACAGAGTGATCAATGTTTCCGCTCTCGTCCTTGTGGTTGAAAATGTGTCTTTACAACATGTATCCAGCTGAAAAACGAAATGTTCTTGTGGTTTCCTCTTAACTTTTCACTCTTGTTATTTCCATTGCTGCACGCTCTAAAGTTAGACAAGTCACAGTCCTCAGAGCTGAATGAACATTACAGTTAATGTGACTTTGATGAGAGTTGTGACAGACTGTCGTCACAAACTGTCGTCAAGTTTTATTACGTTTACAGCAATAAATGTCTTTGTCTCTTGAACACTTTTTCTCACAGTCTCACTTCAGCTGAAAGCAGAACTAATGTTATATTAAGAGAAATACTCACATTTTCTCATCCTACACATTACGCAATTAAATTAGCTATTATTATTATAATTTCTTATAAAATTATAAAGTGCATTCTAGTTCATTTTCCTTTCAAACGTGCTATTAAATATTGTTCAAATGAATTTCTCTGAGTTTCCACATCAACTCTCAAACATCAGATTTCACCTAAAAATCAAGATATTTTTTTTACAAAGTCAAGATGTTAGAGGGAGCCTGCAGATGATGTTGACAATATCATTTAACAATAAAGCCTAAATAAAATTTACTTTTTACCTAAATATATTCTGTGTTTATACAATACTGTTTCAGAAACTATAACAATCAATAAAATTATTTTAAAAAGAGAAAATGTAAAATGAATTTCACGTTTCAGAACAAGAATAATAAAAGCTAGAGACATGGAAATAAACAGGGGAGGCTGTGTTAGTTTGGTAATACAGACTAACTGTAATTTAACCTCAGAAGTCACAGTCGATCAATGGCTCTGATCTGAATAACTGATATCTGATGATTGATCAACATCATGCGCACTGTCTGTTCAGGTCTGATTCACAGCTTAATGTTCTCACAGTCGCCTGACTGGAGCTGGAAAGTACCTGAGTTCAGCCACAAAATACTGAGATACTGAAATTCACTCGAACGCTCCATCAACTCAGACAGAAAGGAGAAACGTAAATATAATAACTTTATTAGTCAGTGCTATTCCACACTGTAAATACTGATGATTTGACTCCTTTGTTCTGAACTGGGAGATTTTTTAAACAGAAATCTCTTTGCAAAATAGGTCGTTTCTTTTATAGGCCTGTCTTCCTGTAAACAGGAACCATAAAGCAGCTAATGTGAAGCAACAGTTGAACCACATGTAACAGATCTGCAGGTGTCAGGTGGAAACTCTCAGTGAACTCACAGTAAATGAAGCTCAGTTTTACTAAAGCAGCAAGAGTCTTTGTCTGTACTACATGTATATAACTGACAGTTAGATACAAGTAGATAATAGTTATAACATGAACTTATTTTACGTTTGTTCTTTCTTTAGTTTTTGTTTTAAACCAGCAGCTGGTCTCTGGATGAACCATCTCTGATTGACATCATGGATACTGCAGCACCTGGTGAGTCCACACAGACTTTAAATTCAAATCATGTTGGTTTTACAAATTTCACATAACTAATTAACTATTTATCACATGAGCTGTTCTTCTGGATGAAGTGAGTGAGAGTTGAAATATTTGTTGCCTTGATACAAACCCTTGAATAAATCTGTTAGTGGACCAGTAGAGGGCGGTGTGCGTCAACAGGTTGTTCTGTTACTGTGGAAGTAGTAGTTGTTTTTACAAAGACAGCACCTGCTGTGTCACAGACAGACCTTCTGATATGTCAGTGTTTCCTCAACATAAATTCACTTTATTAGGTACACCTGTACAGTCTAATGCAATCTAATACAACTGCTCTGCTATAAATACACCCTGTATATAACTGTCTGTGTATCCTGTATCCTCTACAATGTTATTGTTATAACCAGACCTACTACAGTGCAAATGCAAAGACGACTGCATGAATATTGACATGTCTGTGTCTTCACAGTGACAGGTGATGAGCAGCCTCTGAAGCGCAGTGACAGCTTTGAACTTCTGCCTCCTAACAGTGAGTCAAACTGAACTGACACAGAGCTGATCTGGTTTTCCATGAGATCTGAATCCAGTGATTCACTAAATTTAGGATTTAACAGAATAAGTTAAATATTATTACATATAACATTAAGTTTCTCCAAGTCCTTACTAAAGAAGTAGTGATATCCTCACACCTGTTAAATTCAGTTTAATTAGCCTTTTCTTATTCAGTGTTTCGTCTTTCAGTGTCTGAGCTGAGGGTTGTTCACTATCCGTATGCATATCCTCTGTCTTGGTTGCTGTATTTTATAT
>NW_019525502.1:904956-905510 GCF_002814215.2 Seriola lalandi dorsalis
CCCTCTTAGTACCTCCCCCCGCCCCCTCTGCCTGGTTCAATGAGTTGACGTCCGTCTGCATTTAAATCATTATCAAACAATATCTTTCACCATTTGATACGTGATATTTCATCTGTTGAAACTCCCCTGATGTAAATCTCAGTTTTTTGTGTTTAATGTGTAATAAAGAAACTAAAGTCTGTCCATCATAATAATTCTGCCAGATTTAACAGGGATCAACAGACTTTCACTTTCGGTATGGACTCCGACTGATGGCGCAGCAAGAGTTTGAGCTGTCGAGGGAACTCGAACAAAACTTCATCGGTCCGATCAGGAGTATTGATTATTTGAAAGCAGGAGAACGCCAACTGACGTCAGAAACTGGTTATTGATCATCCGCAGGTGAGTGTCTGTTCAGATCATTTTGATAACGTCATGTCTCTGACTGATTACTCGGGCAGGTGTTAATATGTCTCTGTCTCTGGACTGATTTTGTCACCGTGGGTCGCAACTTGCACGAGACGGTCACGAAGCTCAACAGGTGTGAAGTTGAGATCAAAGTGAATGGTCGGTTC
>NW_019525502.1:905560-908325 GCF_002814215.2 Seriola lalandi dorsalis
CATTCACTGGTTCTGATATCAACACCCAGAGGGAAGAGTTCAGGTTCCATTGAAAACTATATGCAACATCCACTGTTAGGAGACTTTATCAGAAAATGTAGATCCAGGTTGTTGTGGAACAAGAACCTTGAACATCAACAGCTGTTAACACATCTGGATGAAGTGGTGAAGGGGAACAATGGAGATCATGTGAGCTGTGATGTTTTCAAAGATGCACCATCGGTCTCATCGAGGGGTCATCAAGGAGAAGGAGTCGGTGTCAAGCTGGATCCTGCTGAAGCTCCAGGTAAGTGCAGGAACAATCTTTATATTTCATCAATACAACTCATCAATTATCAGCTTTGAATATTGAGTTAAAGGTGTTTTTCAGTTAATTATGTTTAATTGTTATAGGTCCAGGATTTTCCATGTCAGGTTTACTGTCTTCAACAATAAACTATATCCCCAACTGTAAGTACACTTCCAAATGATTATCATCAGTTAGAGATCTAGGAGAAAGTTGATTTACTGTGATTAATATTGATTTTATTTTTTAACAGTGATGAAATCTTGGTCTACAGCACAGACTCCATCATCAGTCCAAAGCACAAGCCACCAGTGTAAGTGAATAAATAATATCAGACAAAAGTTTCAGTTTCAAATCCTCACTTTGTCCAATTTTAATCAACTTCCTACAAAATTATAAAACATGACTGAGACATTCACTCAGGTCCCAGTTTAATAGGTAAACCTAGTTAAACTAATTAGATCTAATACAAAATGTTCTTTTGTTATTTTGCCTACACCCAATGATATAAATGGGGGAGACAACATTACAGAAACACCTGTCAGTATATCTTAATATAATTCAAATTACATCTTCCAAAATGAGTATTGCAGGATTGTTGGATTACACTGAATTTGTTTTAGCTAGGTGTTCCTAATAAACTGACATGTGAGTGTCATTTTAGGTCCTAATGTGTAAGACAGTAAAACATGAATAACAATGAATCTGCACCAATTACAGTGCAGAGTGTTTATGATGCACATAAGGAAAATACATGTTACCACATACAGCTATGCAAGTTCAGAACCATGTTCTTCAGTTCAGTAGAGAATCAGCATCTAGTCTTATAATCAGTTTCACAGATGAGTCCAATGTGAGCAACTCCTGAACTCAGCAGACACATACTCTGAAGTTTGGAGAACTTGAGGAGGAAGCCTGAGTCATTTTCCTGGGACAGATCATTGAGGTAGTTAAAGGACAGAGGGGAAACTCTCCCTGAGTGGAGAGAGGCTCTGGATGTTGTTGAGCTGTCTTCATTGACAGGCCTCTTCACTGTGATGTGTAGGTCATGGACAGTGGACAGATTCGTTTTCATCAAACTACCTGCAGTTTCCTAGTATCTGAACTCAGGTTCACTCACCTGTTGACACCAACTCCAACTTGTGACATTTCTTCTCTGTTTTCTTTCAGTGTCTGAACTCAGGATTGTTCTGGTGGGAAAAAGTGATGACAGAAAGAAGAAGCTGTGTGACTTCATCCAAAAGAATCAGAGTTCTCGTCTCCAAAAACAACGTGAGGTCATCAGTGGAGAGTGGAGAGGAAGACCATTAACAGTGGTGAAAGCTCCAGACATGTTCAGTCTGTCTGAGGAAGCAGTGATAGAAGAGGTGAAGAAGTGTGAGACTCTTTGTTCTCCTGGACCAAATGTTCTGCTGCTGTTAGTGAAACCTTCTGATTTCACTGAGGAGAACAGACGAACACTGAAGTTCATCCTGAGTCTGTTTGGTCCAGATGCTTTTAAACACTCGATGGTCGTCATGACAGAGAAGAAGAGAGGAACACAACACACTGTCAACCAGCTGCTTCAAGACTGTGGAGGAAGACTCTACAACATGTCTGAAGATAAACACCAACTGTTGATGCAGAAGATTGAGAACATTGTGCGTGAAAACAAAGAAACCTTCCTCACCTTCTCTGAAGAGCCTGAACACATGAAACCAGCTTTAAACCTGGTTCTGTGTGGGAGGAGAGGAGCAGGGAAGACTTCAGCAGCCGAGGCCATTTTAGGTCAGACAGAGCTTCATTCAGTCTCCAGCTCATCAGAGTGTGTTAAACATCAGGGAGAGGTGAGAGGACGTCAGGTTTCCCTGCTGGAGCTTCCTGCCTTGTATGGAAAACCTCAGGAGGAAGTGATGAAGGAATCATTCAGGTGTATCTCCCTCTGTGATCCTGAGGGCGTCCATGCCTTCATCCTGGTCCTACCTGTGGGTCCCCTCACTGATGAAGACAAGGGAGAGTTAGAGACCATCCAGAACTCATTCAGCTCTCGAGTCAATGACTTCACCATGATTCTGTTCACTGTGGAGTCAGATCCTGCAGCTCCAGCTGTTGTTGACTTTAAAGGAAAGAGCAGAGACATCCAGGAGCTGCTTCAGAGCTGTGGAGGAAGATCTGTTGTTGTCAACATCAAGAACAAACAGCAGATCTCTGAGATGTTGGAGGCTGTGGACAAGATGAGACACAATAAGGACTCACGATGCTGCTACACAACAGAAACATTTGCTCATGCTCAAATAGAAAAGATCATTAAACAAGAGCAAAGCCTTCAGTCACTAAACTCTGACCTTATTAATCTGAAAACAAAAAACCAAGGAAATTGTAAGTACAATACATTTTTTTTAAATATGAATAATAATCAATAATTTAAAAAAAAATCTGTCATAAACCATTCATTCACGTTACGTTTATACTTGAACAAAGAAAACTTAATGTCTTCTCA
>NW_019525502.1:911639-912334 GCF_002814215.2 Seriola lalandi dorsalis
AGAGAGAAAACTGAGAGATGAACAACTCAAGGAAATGGAGGAGAAGATAAAGAAGGAGCGTGAGCAGACACAGAAAGAACAGGAGAAGAGAGAAGAAGAAGACAGGAAGAAGAAACAACAGGAAGAAACTCAACGACAGGAGTGGGAACAAAAAATTAAAGACCTGGAGAACAAAATAAGATCTGAAGCAGAATCAAAGGAAATCTTTGACAGAAATCTGAAGGAAACTAAAGAGGTGATGAAAACACGAAAGGAGGACTGGGAGAGGGAACGAAATGAGTGGTGGGAAAAACGAAAACAAGAAGATGAACAGAGACGACGGGAGGAACAAAGACTTAGAAAGCTCCAAGAAGAATATGAGCGAGAGAGAGTTAGATCTGAAAACAAGAGAGAAGAAGAGGACAGGATGAGAAGAGAGCAGGAAGAGAAACTTAAAGAGATAGACAGAAAATATAAAACAGAAATAGAGAAAATGAAGAAGAAGTATGAGGAGGAGGCCAGAAAACAAGCTGAAGAATTGAAAGAATTCAGAGAGAAAAAGGAGGACTTTGCAGCTCTGATGGATCTGAAGCAACAACATGAGAAACACATGCAGGAGAAACAGGAGGAATATAAAAACTTTATGGATCTCTCAGAACACAAAGAAAAGACTCTGAAACGAGTCATGGACGAACTGCAGGACAAACACAAATACG
>NW_019525502.1:912384-913390 GCF_002814215.2 Seriola lalandi dorsalis
GCGACGGTCAAAAACTGTGTGCTTCTCCCCGGTAAGCAACACACCTGAGGAGTAATTGCCTCCTCTTCTACTTGTACATTTCATGTGTTGCCATTCAATACGCCACCTACTGTGGCAACCAGTGCATTACTCAAACACACACACAAATACAAATGGCTCTAACAAAGGGTCTGTGTCATTTGGTCTCCTGTCAATGACATCATTTCCCCTATTCACATGTGTCAGCGTTGCGTTTTCCTGACAGAAGATCAAAATGGACTTTTATCTAGTCACAGATGTGTATAAGAGACAGGCATTATACAGCTCAACATAGAAATATGGGGGCTGGGAGGATAAGAGGTATGATTGAGGCAAAAACAACAGTTTAGGGGGGTTGAAACATTTATATCCTTCTTACTTATTACTACAATTAATTTCCCATATAAATGTCCGGGAGAATCTTTTAATAATACGATTTCAGACACCCCTAAATTGGACCGTACCATTTCCTTACCTGACGTTGCCTGAACGTCTCGTCTGGCTGCGTCACTCTCTCCATCAGTGGCTCCTTCATTAAGTCTCTGTTCACTGAGGAAGAGTAGATATTGTTGGTAGTAGCAGTAGCTAACTATCTAGCTTGTTTGATACGCTTTGCTTTCTTACCTGTGTCAGGTATCTGTGGATGAAGACTATTAGCTAGTTTCTAACTTTAGCCTTAAGTTTACAGTTTAGCTAACTAACGTTTTGTGTTTCTAACTTTAGCCTTAGGTTTACAGTTTAGCTAACTAACGTTTTGTGTTTCTAACTTTAGCCTTAGGTTTACAGTTTAGCTAACTAATGTCAGCTAGTTTCTAATTTTAGCCTTAAGGTACAGTTTAGCTAACTAATGTCAGCTAGTTTCTAACTTTAGCCTTAAGTTTACAGTTTAGCTAACTAATGTTTTGTGTTTCTAACTTTAGCCTTAAGGTACAGTTTAGCTAACTAATGTCAGCTAGTTTCTAATTTTAGCCTTAAGGTACAGTTTAGC
>NW_019525502.1:913440-915206 GCF_002814215.2 Seriola lalandi dorsalis
CACCCAAAGGGGAGAGTTCAGGTGAAAACCACATGAACCATCCACCATTAAAAGACATGATCAGAAGGTGTAGGTACAGATACTTGAAGCTGAAGAACCTTGAACATTCACAGCTGTTTGAATCAAATTGTAAAAGAGAACAATGGACGTGAGCTGTGATGGAAAAGGTACAAAGAGCGATTGTAAAACATGAGTGCAGT
This sequence comes from Seriola lalandi dorsalis, assembly GCF_002814215.2. Classification (NCBI taxonomy): domain Eukaryota; kingdom Metazoa; phylum Chordata; class Actinopteri; order Carangiformes; family Carangidae; genus Seriola; species Seriola lalandi. The sequence goes on from NW_019525502.1 coordinate 913,641, forward strand.
TGGAAACACCATTTTAGGCAGTGGACATTTTAAATCAAAAGCCAGCCAAATCATTTTTAATGATGTTCAAACTATGATCAATGAATATCTATGACCCTTTGATACATGGCATGTCATTTGTTGAACCTTCACTGATGTAAAGTTCAGTTTTTATGTATAATAAAGAGACAAAAGTCTGTGTAACAATAGTTCTTCGGGCAGATTTAATGGGAATCCTTTTCTCTGCAGATATTCTGACGTCATCAATAATCGATATGGATGTGAGGAAGAACACCTTGCAACATCACTGCAAAAAAACTGATTGGAATCTGTTTTTTTTTAACTGTTTCTCTTCCACTCAGAAATGCAGATATTGCAGCAAATATTAGATTTAAACAAAACATGACATTGAACTTCACATCAGAGGAAAGTTTAAGAATGAAAACAGGATGAAGAGAAAATAAATATGTTTTAGTTTGAGAAAATAATACATGAGCGTCTTTCAATGTTAAAAGTTTTTTTTAAATGTTTGAAAGTTTCAGTTTCAGTTGGGCGGGGCCTGATGGCGCCTTCAGAAAATCCGGTGGACAGGAAATTCAGGGAAACGCTGAAATAAATCAAGTGCGTCAGTCAGTGCGGTCATGACGGGGACACCGGCCGAATATTGATCATCCACAGGTGAGTGTGATTTGGAAACATACCTTCACTAACATCAGGAAACAACTTCCTGTTCAAACTCACTTCACACTGACAGACACCGTCAGCTCCGTGTAACGGTCACTGCTCCAGGATCCAGGCGGAAACGGCCGCTTCCAGGCAGGAAAAATCTCCGTGATTTGGTTTAAGCGAGAAGGGAAAGGAAACCGTGTAAAGTGACAAACTTTCAGCATTCGACATTAATTAATGTCAGCGGTAATTTGAGTGGTTAAAACAGTAACTGGTGGTTAAAGAAGTTTCTTAACAGCACTAGAGCATCTAGATCAGGAACGTTTTCCCCCGCGTCCACGTTTATCATAGTTAAATGTGTTCATATAAAGATTTAATTATCTTTACATAAAGAATTAAATATGTTTTATAAGAATCCATTTATCTTAAGGAAGCTCTACAAAGAACAAACCCTCCTTCTTTACCTTTAAGTTTTTATTTCCAGTTACTGAACATTTGCCCTTAAAGAATGAGGATTAAATATATAGAAACAAACTGAACTGAACATAATGACTGTGAAGAAGAATCCAATTATCAGACTTCAACTTAAATGCATTATACAGCTCAACATAGAAATATGGGGGCTGGGAGGATAAGAGGTATGATTGAGGCAAAAACAACAGTTTAGGGGGGTTGAAACATTTATATCCTTCTTACTTATTACTACAATTAATTTCCCATATAAATGTCCGGGAGAATCTTTTAATAATACGATTTCAGACACCCCTAAATTGGACCGTACCATTTCCTTACCTGACGTTGCCTGAACGTCTCGTCTGGCTGCGTCACTCTCTCCATCAGTGGCTCCTTCATTAAGTCTCTGTTCACTGAGGAAGAGTAGATATTGTTGGTAGTAGCAGTAGCTAACTATCTAGCTTGTTT
>NW_019525502.1:915226-921472 GCF_002814215.2 Seriola lalandi dorsalis
GTTTCTAACTTTAGCCTTAAGTTTACAGTTTAGCTAACTAATGTTTTGTGTTTCTAACTTTAGCCTTAAGTTTACAGTTTAGCTAACTAATGTTTTGTGTTTCTAACTTTAGCCTTAAGTTTACAGTTTAGCTAACTAATGTTTTGTGTTTCTAACTTTAGCCTTAAGTTTACAGTTTAGCTAACTAATGTTTTGTGTTTCTAACTTTAGCCTTAAGGTACAGTTTAGCTAACTAATGTTTTGTGTTTCTAATTTTAGCCTTAAGTTTACAGTTTAGCTAACTAATGTTAGCTAGTTTTTCATTCTAAATGTAGCAAACACTGGTGTTAATTCATGAGCAGTGAGACAATAGAGGTTTTGGCTTTGACATCAATATAGAGTTTTTTATTTCATGTTAATAGTCTGTACTGTGGCTGTGGTGGTTTAATTAATCCTTTTTAATATTAGCTTGTATATTATATATTATTATATATTGTACTTTCGACTTCATAATATTTATCTGAAAGCTTTAGTTAATCAAGCAAGATACTCTAGGGACTGTAACACAAAAGTTGACCCTCCTGATTGCCACTGTATGATTCGCAATGTGATCCAAACACTTCTCTGAGCTGAAACATTGCCATTTTTGCTTTCGAATAAGAAGAAACCTTCCGAAAATAACAACGTCTATATTTGGAGGTGAATCCTGTCAGTTGTGAAAGATGCAGTTTGTCAGAGTTAACAGGTATGTTTGTTGTAGTTCAGACAGAAACCGACAGTGTTGGTACTGAAAACTCACCTGCTCTGTGCTGCAGGAAAGGCGCCCACTCAGAGTTAGCTGGAGGGCGGGTCACATGTTTGCATTATGGTGCTGGGTGCAGTCCATTATCACAGGGTAATAATTGGATTGTTTTATTCTCTCTATTATTGCATCCAGTGTCCCGTCTCCAATAAGTGTAGGATGTCAGGGGCCCCTTGGAGTGCAGTGCCCTTTTCTATTGAAACATGTGAAACATAGCCTAGAGAACATTTATTGATCACAGATCAGAGCCCACAGAGCTGAAACTCTCACTGTTTGTCCAAACACATTAACTAAACACTTGATAATGAGTTATGGCATCTGAGTATGTGAATAACAGAGAAGCTAAACTCTGGTTCCTCTTCCCTCCAGCTGATTTAGTCTCTGATGTTCTCAGCAGACGACAAGATGGCGGCTGCAGCACCAGGTGAGTCCAGTCAGACTTTATAACTCACTGTCTTCTCACACTGTCCTCATGTCACACACATCATAACAACACTTTGTCCTCAGACTGAAGTCTTGACAGGAAAATGTGTATAGAGGGACTTTTCTGTCACTAAGTAACTTTCCTCTGCTACTTCTGAAAGTTTTGTTTTAGTCTGAAGCATCATATTTTGTTTGATACTTGCAGTTGAAAGATTCTGTGAGTTCTGTGATCTGAACAACATGTCGAAACCTGTCGAGTTCTGCAAAGGCCTGAATCTGAGACCCAGACCAAGACAGTCTTTGGCCACTTTTACTCCTGTCATTTCAAGTGTCTCATACCTGGATAAAATCCAGGTGAGATTTAATACACTTCAGCTCTACTCCAGCCCAGAAGCGGGTGATAATGCACCTGAGGCTGTTTGGTTTGGTTAGGCTATAAATCAAAGACACCACAGTCACATGACTTTAGTGTCACCACCACTAAACTTCAACTTGTAGTTTAATTCAGCTCTGACCTCTTCTACTAAAGCCTTTCCTCTGACAGAGTTAGTGACAGTTTGTATAAACACAACAAGGCTGTAAAGGTGGACTGGTGAGTTAACCAGGCTGTAAAGGTGGACTGGTGAGTAGATTAGTTTTCATGTTCAAAATGATGACGTTTAACGTCCCTGACAGCCTCTGTCATCTCATGTAGACCCTCGTTAGCAACCGAGACATAAAAGCTTAAAGAAATCAGGACTGGAGTATTAACTGACGTGTTTTATTTTGTAGAATAAAATGTGACAATGTCTCAAGCTGGTGTTAAACACAGACTTTATTTCAAAAACACATTCAAACTAGAATAACCGTCTCACAGTTGTATGCATCATCATCATCATCATCATCATCATCATCATCATCATCATCATCTTGGTACTCACTGCTCTTTCACCTGTCAACCTGGAGAAAGCAGGTGGGTGGGGGAAAAGGCCCGATCCAGAGTAGATCAGTATCTAGAGTAGATGACCTTCAGCCCCAGTTTTACATGTTTTTTTATGTATGAAAATCAGGTTCAACAAAATAATAATCATAGCAGAGGATTTGTACAGAGTATACAATATGTCTGTAGAGGAACTTAAAACCCATGGGTGCTCAAAAGGGTGAAAGTGTATATCTATTTAAACATCGTGGGCACTGGATGGGAAAACAACAACTGCGACTGGTTTGATTTGTCGTTTTGCACAATTTCAGTTTTTACATTAAATGCTGATAATTTCAGTTTTTAAGGCTGAACAACTTGAAATTGTTATTAATGCCAAATAATAACAAGTACAAGCTGTTTTTACAGTTGTGCTTGAAGGGCTCACATGGACTGAGAGTGCTGGCAGTCAGAGCTGATCCAGGCCTGAAGCTTCTCACAACAACACAACCTGGACCTGGTATTTTTTCCAGACCTGCAGGTTCAAGTTTAGATGCTGACATCAACTGATGACCGCCACTGTTTTGTCATGATTGTGTACAGAACATTACTGGTCAGTATAAAGGGATTTATATCTGTGTTTGTGTTTTTCTGTATTTTTATAGATGATGATTATTCAAATCCCGTGAAGCGCAGCAGAAGCCCTGACTTTGGTCGTCCTTACTGTGAGTCAAACTGAATGAGAACCTTCAATAACATTTTATATATCATGGATAAAATAAGAAAACAAATTAAACCAAAATCAAACCAATGAACTTCATCAAGTAAAAAGTGAACATCAGTCCAGTAGAGTTACATCAAGTATTAAAATCTAAAAATCAAATCAAACTAAATTTATCTGGGGGTAAAGTAAGTAAAATAAAATGGTAACAATGATAATAATAATAACCCAGAACTGTCCCTGGTCTTGAGGAACATGGTTGTTTTTATCTGTGGAGGGAACACTGAGGTAAAAGCAGCCAAATATTCAGTGTAAATGTATTTTCAAAAGAGGTGAGTTATACCCGATAGTGATTTGGGTATTCAATGAATGTCACTTTATTTTTTTTAATTACCTTTGTCTTTCTTTATTTAATACAATATGATCAAGGAGAAAATATGCTCATAGCTGGTAAAATCATACTTGTCAGCAGACACTAATAGTCATTGCAAATTTGTCTGATGTCGTTGGTTGTATCCCAAACGTGTCCGTTAGAGAACAGATGTAGAAGACATAAAGAATGACCTTGTTTACTTCTGTTTTTTTTTACAGTTTCAGATAAGATAGAACCCAGGAAGCGCAGAAGCAGCATTGTAGGCCTGCCACCTAACAGTGAGTCTGAATTGTTTTTTTATTTTAAAATCTAATATTACAGCGTTTCATATGAGAAGCTGTCAAAGTGTAAGATTTAAGAAACTAAAAAAACTCATTGAAATCATTGTTGATATACTACATTATGTGTTGTAATAGCAAATATGCCAAATGATTTGAATCATTTTCTTTTCAGTGTCTGAGCTGAGGGTTGTTCTGCTGGGGAACAGCTGGTCTGAGAGGAGTTCAGTGGGGAACTTCATACTGGGAGAGACTGAGTTCAACACTGAGGAAGAACCAGACTGCTGTCAGAGATTCACAGGACATTTGAAGAAGAAAGAAATAGTTCTCATCAACACCCCAGATCTGCTGCATTACAACATCTCTGAACACAAACTGATAGAAAATGTGAGAAACTGTGTGAGTCTCTCTAATCCTGGACCTCATGTGTTCCTGCTGGTTCTACAGCCTGAAGACTTCACTGAGGAACAAAAACTGAAGCTCTGCAGAGTCCTTCAACTCTTCAGTGATCAATCATTTGATCATTCACTGGTTCTGATATCAACACCCAGAGAGGAGAGTTCAGGTTCCATTGAAAACTATATGCAACATCCACGATTAGGAGACATGATCAGAATATGTGAATACAGATTATTGTTACAGAAGAACCTTGAACTTGACGAGCTCTTAACACGCTTCAGCCAAATTGTAAAAGAGAACAACGGAGATCATGTGATCTGTGACGTGTTTGAGGACACAAAGTCTGACTTAACCAGCGGTCTTGGAAGCCTGAAACAAGGGGAAACGGACAGTGTCCGCTTGGATCCTTTTAGAGCAGCTGTTGGTAGGTTCAGGACCCATTTATTATAATGTGATGAATACAAATGATCCTTGATTAAGTTTGAACATTAAGTCAACTTAATATTATGGTTGACTCTTTCTGGTTTAAATGATTCTGGTATTCAGAAAAAAACTTTGGTGTCCACTGAGAGTGACTTAAAAATTCTCATCACATACAGTAAAACATCTGGATGAAGATGGCATCTTGTAATTGATGGTTTTGTCTTTTCACAGCAATCAAGTCACACACTCCTTCACCAGTGGAAAGTACAACCAACCAGAGTAAGTAGATGTGTATAAGAGACAGGTGTCTAGAAAACACTTAAAACACAAGTTTATGGCTGATATTGACCAGACTTTTATCACCAGATGCCCTTTTCACATTGATGAGATAAATCAAGTCTTTATCATTCAACAATGTCTTTGAGGGAGTGTTATGGAGGTTTCCCTGTGTTTTTACAGTTTGTTCTCATAGTTTTTTAGACTTTCTGAACATTATATGGTTCAAAGATACCTCTGCATCTGTGATTCGACTGTAGTCACTAGTTAACATCACTGACAAAGCAATCTGAACACAAAGTCCATTTGTTCTGGATCTTTTGATCGTATCACATGATCTTCATTGGTAGATGGAGTTGTCCTGGAATTTTTAAGGACTTTATTTGCTTAAACGTTTATATGGTGAGTCAACAAAGCAAGCAATCTCACCACAGGGTGAGGAACTTGAAGTGCTGAGTATAATGGGCATTTGAACAATACAACAAAGCAAACTCCATCTGCTGAGGATGATCATGTGATATAAACAAAAAAGTCCAGAACAGCAACTAAATGGACCTTGTAGTGAAATTGTTTTGTCAACAGCTGGTCCCATGAACAAGGCAGAACTTTCAACAAAGGTAGATTATAATTAAGTAGATATACTCAAGTACTATAAATATATTAAGTAAGTAGTAAGTATGTTATACCATATTGTAAGTATACTATAAGTACAATACTGAGGCACCTAACTTGAATATTTTAGTTTTCTTCCTACGTCTACTTCACTACTTTTAATAGGGAAATACTGTACTTCAGCTAATGGCAGGTGTCTGTTGAAATACTTTGCACCTCCCTTTGTCCAGGAGGTGGAGCTCTAGCATCAACTTCACTGCCTGTTGTAGGTCTATTTGTATTTGACTACAGTAAGGTTGTGCTGTGATTTTAATATTTTTATAATGTCTTCATTAAGTGGAGTTGGTTCATTGGTCCCCTCATGAACAGTATGTGGCGTTCGTGTTCACACTCCAGTCCAACCTGCTGTCCAGGTGAAACACCCCTAGAATCTGATTGGTCACCCCCAAAATGTCTGCCATGTCATTGGCTTTCCTGTCACTGTGGGTGAGGGTTTGGCTGCCAGCTTTGTTTCTGTGTCTGTCCCTCTTTACGTTTACAGCGAGGCTTGTTTTGTGAAGGCGGACTGCATCAGGTTCAAGCACCGGTACCCCAGACCAACAGCACGTTTGTAAATGGGTAAGTGAAAACAGTGTAAAGTACAAATAAATACAGTTATAAACTATTGTTTTTAGTAAACATTTTCATTTTAAAATTAACTGTAGTTAACGGAAAACTTAATTTGTTTAATCTTTTGTTTCATCCTTCCCACCCCTAACTCAATTTACTCAAACGTCCGGGGCGTGTTACAGAGAGAGTTCAGCTAGTAGGTAGTAACCGCTCAGTGCAAAGTTTAGCTTCACTATAGCCATGGGCGTAACCACGCATCCTTTGGGGGGGCCCCCCCCCCCCCAATACTGGGAAAATACCAATCTGTCCCCCCCAATATTATGAATAAATATGTTAAATATTCCCTCCTTTTATGAACCCTGGCTGTCAACTGACCCGTGTCTTGTTATTTCCGATTTATTTTCAATTTATTTCCGTTTGTTAAGGAAAACAAAAGTGTGTGACCACCCCCCT
>NW_019525502.1:921522-922323 GCF_002814215.2 Seriola lalandi dorsalis
GCAAAGGAAAACAATGGAGATCATTTGAGCTGTGATGTGTTTGAGGATGAGGATCCAGGTTTAACCATGACACCAAAGTCTGAACACATGAAACCAGCTTTAAACCTGGTTCTGTGTGGGAGGAGAGGAGCAGGGAAGACTTCAGCAGCCAAGGCCATTTTAGGTCAGACAGAGCTTCATTCAGTCTCCAACTCATCAGAGTGTGTTAAACATCAGGGAGAGGTGAGAGGACGTCAGGTTTCCCTGGTGCAGCTTCCTGCCTTGTATGGAAAACCTCAGGAGGAAGTGATGGAGGAATCATTCAGGTGTATCTCCCTCTGTGATCCTGAGGGCGTCCATGCCTTCATCCTGGTCCTACCTGTGGGTCCCCTCACTGATGACGACAAGGGAGAGTTAGAGACCATCCAGAACTCATTCAGCTCTCCAGTCAATGACTTCACCATGATTCTGTTCACTGAGGAGTCAGATCCTGCAGCTCCAGCTGTTGTTGACTTTATAAGAAAGAGCAGAGACATCCAGGAGCTGCTTCAGAGCTGTGGAGGAAGATCTGTTGTTGTCAACGTCAAGGACAAGCAGCAGAAGTCTGAGATGTTGGAGGCTGTGGACAAGATGAGACACAATAAGGACACACCATGCTGCTACACAACAGAAACATTTGCTCATGCTCAAATAGAAAAGATCATTAAACAAGAGCAAAGCCTTCAGTCACTAAACTCTGACCTTATTAATCTGAAAACAAAAAACCAAGGAAATTGTAAGTACAATACATTTTTTTTAAATATGAATAATAATCAATAATTT
>NW_019525502.1:922373-922854 GCF_002814215.2 Seriola lalandi dorsalis
ACTCAATTGTTGAAACAGGTTGTGTGGAGAAATACAACTTTTCTTTCACTGAGAGGAAGGTTTGTAGGTTTATTTTTGTGTAAGATATATAGTATATTTCTATTTTTTATAAGCTGGAACCGTTTAAAGTTATAGTATGTAATTTTTCGACATTAAAATGTTAAAAAATGACTAGACCTATGTTACTTTTTTATTTTTATTTGTGAACTTACATAATCCCAAATGTTTCCAGCAATTCAATCAAACCTAGAGAAATACGTGATTTTCATTATGGTAAGGGTGTAATGACTTGGATTCAACTAAATAAACCTAAGCCACAATGAGGGGCTGCTACCGGGATGCGTAATTGACACGTCGTCATGAGGTGGCTCCATAAGATAAATCAAAACATCCGACTTGTGCTTCCGATTATGATGTATTTATTTACCGTGTAACAAAACAGCCTTTGGTCTTCACTCACATACGTTATACCAATAACTTA
>NW_019525502.1:922904-926350 GCF_002814215.2 Seriola lalandi dorsalis
ATTCTCATCACATACAGTAAAACATCTGGATGAAGATGGCATCTTGTAATTGATGGTTTTGTCTTTTCACAGCAATCAAGTCACACACTCCTTCACCAGTGGAAAGTACAACCAACCAGAGTAAGTGAACTGAATAAATATACTACAGCAATTTACATGACATTACATGACACACCTGGTATTGCCTTCTGTAAATTGATCAAAAGTAACAGCATTTTCATTGCAGCTGTTAGAGGTGGGTGTATTAGCCAACAGCTGCTCTCAAGTAAAAGTAGTCTAGGTAGTAGAAGTAAAAGTAACATTTAGATGGCCCAATATTTATATTAAATACAAAAACTAGAATCACTTCCTAGTGGTTGTATGCCCTGACCCTAACCACAAACTCCCCTTCCTGAGTTACAGCATTGAATAATGGCCAGAAGTGTTTTTGCAGAACATTATGATGTCACAGGGAAGTTGACCCTTGACCCTTTGGATATGAAATATCATCGCTTCATTTTGTCCTTATAGACATTTGAGTTAAATTGTGTCGTTATTAGTGTAGAAATCGTGAGTTATGGCCAAAAATGTGTTTTGTGACGTTACTGTGACATTGACCTTTGAACTTTGACCCCCCAAAATCTAATCATACTTGAGTCTAAGTGAATGTTTGTGCCAAATTTGAAGAAGTTCCATCAAGGCGTTACTGAGATATTGCATTCACGAGAACGGGAGGGACAACACGAAAACAATATATGTGTTGGTGTCAAAATAACATTGTTTGCAGTCTGTTACACTAACTAGGTACCTGACAAATTTTTCTCCAAATTAGAAAAAATATTAAGTGAGAGTGAACACAAGTTTAGCTACTTAATCAATCTGTATCATAGGTACTTGATCAGATGCTGGGACTCTCCACAGCAGCAGAGACTCTGCCGATCATGATTGGCCGATTGTCATTAAAAATACATGATCAGGAGATCAGCATTAATGCTCCTAGTCACTGATCACCTTAAACCCGATCACCTGTGGTTAATACTCTGGTGTCTGCGGCTGAGAGAAGGTGTGTGCTGTGCAGTGTAGTCCCACCTCCCACATTGTTCAATGCGCCAAAACAGAACAACATATCAGCCTTGTGAAACTTCTACAAAGTGTGTGAGACTGATATAATGTACGCCATCTGCAACGCATGCCAAAAATGAACGTTATCAGTCGTGGATCGGCTGATCTCGACCACAGATGATCGGTATCGATATCAGTATTGGCAGAAAAAAAAAAACGTGATCGCAGCATCCCTAGTTTATAGTGTAGTCTTGACCAACCGGATTTCTTCGTCAGTGATTCCCTGACATGGTGCCGTGTTTTGCCGTGTCTGCTTGTTACACATCTGAAACCTGTGTAGAGATGTTCTGCTCAAAGCAGGGTATTCCACACAGTATTGATCTTTCAAAGCAGAACTATCGCTGCAAGATGTTTCAATACCTTTCTTCATCCTGCAAAAACTCAAGTGACCATCCCAAACAAGCTCTGTTATGCCACATTCATATTAGGGGGGGTGTACACGCTTTTTTGAAAGAAATAGTAATAATGAACATTGCGATCCCACTAATATTGTGGCCCAACTATTTCATCATGGTATCAGATGTAATCCATCTTCTCATATACAGTACCAAACCTTTGGCCAACAGATATCACCATTTTTGACTCTATCAGATGTTTTCAAACTATGGACCATTTTCAACACAACTGATTCACAGTGATTTAGTGCTTCAGAAAGCTTCTTTTAACCATCACTACTTATGTGTAGCTTCTGTCTGTGAAGATTCTCAGTCATCAGGTCATGGTTATCCAAGAAAAGTTGAATTGAGGGCAATTGGACTTGGTTGTAGATACTTGAAGAAGTTTCACTTCTCATCCAAGAGGCTTCTGTACAATGAACAGCGTTCATTGTACACGTTCATATTTTTTGTGAACGCCTAACTGAACGAATCTGTTTACAAATGATGAACACGAACATGAACTGCGTTTACTCCAGTGAGAATGACCGCCACTCACGTTTTACGTCAGTTTTACGGCACACTGCATGATGGCATGACTGGCACAACACGGTTGATAATGACCTACACAGAGGTTAAATACCTGGATCTCTTCACCAGACAGAACCAAAGAAGCCTCATGGATAAGAAGTGAACCATCTTCAAGTATCTTGGTCTAAGTCTAAGTCCATTTGCCCTCAATTCAACTTTTCTTACATGTCACTTCTGTGTTTCGACCACCCTTGCCCTTCATCCAGCCATCATATGTCTACCTTTTCCTCCTTTGCTTCCTGTGAACTGTTTAAACAGCTGTACCAATGCTGTCCGTAAAGCTCAATTTTCACTATGGTTGAGTACCTGCTTGGCCCTAGTGGCTGAATTTGTGTCCACTCACCTGTTGTCACCAACTCTGAATTGTGACCATATGTTTTTTCTCTTGGTTGTGTTACAGGGCCTGTGCTCAGGATTCTGCTGGTCGGAAAATGTGAGAAGAAAAAAACAAAACTTGGCAATTTCATTATGGGAGCTCCAGCATTTCATTTCCTCAAAGATTTTCCAATCAAACAATGTGTGGCCACCTGTGGAGAGCGGAGAGGAAAATCTCTAACTGTAGTAAAAACATCAGACATGTTCAGTTTGCCTGAGCAGAAAGTGAGAAAAGAGGCAAGAACCTGCGTGAATCTGTGTTCTCCTGGACCAAATGTTCTGCTGCTGTTAGTGAAACCTTCTGATTTCACTGAGGAGAACAGAAACACACTGAAGTTCATCCTGAGTCTGTTTGGTCCAGATACTTTTAAACACTCGATGGTCGTCATGACAGGGAAGGAAAGTGGAACACATTCCACTGTGAATGAGCTGCTTAAAGACTGCGATGGAAGACACTATAACGTGGTTGAAAGTAACCACAAACTGTTGATGGAGAAGATTGAGAACATTGTGCGTGAAAACAAAGAAACCTTCCTCACCTTCTCTGAAGAGCCTGAACACATGAAACCAGCTTTAAACCTGGTTCTGTGTGGGAGGAGAGGAGCAGGGAAGACTTCAGCAGCCGAGGCCATTTTAGGTCAGACAGAGCTTCATTCAGTCTCCAGCTCATCAGAGTGTGTTAAACATCAGGGAGAGGTGAGAGGACGTCAGGTTTCCCTGGTGGAGCTTCCTGCCTTGTATGGAAAACCTCAGGAGGAAGTGATGAAGGAATCACTCAGGTGTATCTCCCTCTGTGATCCTGAAGGCGTCCATGCCTTCATCCTGGTCCTACCTGTGCGTCCCCTCACTGATGAAGACAAGGGAGAGTTAGAGACCATCCAGAACTCATTCAGCTCTCCAGTCAATGACTTCACCATGATTCTGTTCACTGTGGAGTCAGATCCTGCAGCTCCAGCTGTTGTTGACTTTATAAGAAAGAGCAGAGACATCCAGGAGCTGCTTCAG
>NW_019525502.1:926400-926773 GCF_002814215.2 Seriola lalandi dorsalis
CGTTTGTGAGAACAAAGCAGTGAATCAGAGAAATATAATGTCATTCTCTGATAGTTTCACAGTGGTTATGTTCAAATTTACGGATTACTTTTGTATTGTTATATGAGTCTATGCATTGTTTCTTTTACTTTAAGTCCTGCATATTATACTTTTAAAGTCACCTCTGAAAAATGTCATTCCTGATGTGCAAACACCTTTATGTCTTCTACATTCAGTTCTCTGGTTGTCGAATAGGTTTTCTCAAACCCCAGTTTACTATGTGACTTAAAATGAAAATGGACAAAAGTAATTGTTTTAATTTTCCAATGTGGCTGGAAACTCAACAACAAGGATACAGCTACTTTGAAATGAGTTGGTTAAACCTGTAAAATCA
>NW_019525502.1:926823-928148 GCF_002814215.2 Seriola lalandi dorsalis
GAGCTAGCAGCTAGCTTGTGATAGTATGTGAATTGTGTTTTACTGTATTCTGCTAGCTAGCTTTTCTACCGTTTTTCTTTACAACGAGGTTGATATTTCCTGTTTAAGATGGATAATTGTTAATTAGTGACATTAGTGTCATTTATATGTTAGGCAGTTTACATATAGATTCAGTATTTGCAAAGTGCTACTTTCTAGTTTGTCACAGTCATTACAGGCCTTTAGCACTGTATGCTAGCTGTTATCTTATGTCTAACTGAGTTTACCTTGCTGTTATTCTGGATGCTAATCAGCTTGTATTGTTGTGTTCTATTGTTACAGAACCACACACACAAATCTTTACAGACTAAACAGTCTGAACCTTGACCTGGAATCTGTGTCCCTTTTATGTGTACCTTCACCTTAACACTAAATGTTGTCCTGTCCGACACCCTGAAATGATTGCTGCCACACCTGGCCCAATCCCAGGGTCCACCCTCACAGACTCATAGGCTTGGTGCCGCGTTCCAGGTAAGTTTTTGAAGGTTTAGTTCTGTCCCACTGTCAATCCATCGAGGGCATTAAAACTCTAAGGCAGACATTTTGAGCCCTTTATTCACACACAATTGCCCAAAGTTCATAGCATTGTGTCATTAAACACAGGGTTGCCATGGTTATCAGAGGACGCCCAGAAGCATAAAAAACGGCAAACAACAGCTATAAAACGTAAGAAATAATAAGGTAGAAGAACAAACAAGCATGAAAGGAACAAACCCTAATGTTAGCATTAGAAGATAATAGATAGATCGATCGATCGATCGATAGATACTTTATTTATTCCGTCGGGGAAATTCATGACAGTATAACAGAATCACTGTGATTCAGAGCCTGAACTGTGGAGTTATCTGTCCTATGATGATGTGATGATGAATTCAAAATATCCAGATTGGATCAGATCTGATCCAACATTATTTTTTTGTTTACAAACAGGAAGCGAAGAGAGTGAATAAAAATGTAAAATCAAAAGTCCCAAACCCACAATTGAATACAAATGTTTTGTAATCATCAAGGTAAAGTGATATAAGTGCTGCCCCTTTCCACTTTATACCATGTTGAGTCCTTCAGCCTCTCACACTGAAGCACTCACCAGGTGACGTCACTAAGTCTGTGAGGGTTCAGGGTTCAGCTCTTTGGGGGGACGTTGGGATTGGATCATTTTCTCTCTCACACTCTTCCTCCAAGAAGTTTCTGATCTCATCCTGCAATTCAAACAACCTGGATAAAACCTTCATACGTGACAGCAACAAAACATCTGTGTGATCTGATCCCATGTCCTCGCACCGTGC
>NW_019525502.1:928198-928580 GCF_002814215.2 Seriola lalandi dorsalis
GAATATGTCATTTCCAGCTCAGGTGTATCAGCTCTATGTACTGTTGGGCTTTGGGTAATGTTGATGGGATGACGTGCAACCAAGGACCCTGGCAGGACCGGGGATGTTGTAAATACAGGTCACCAGGACCAGGACACCCCCACTTTGATGCATTTTTAAAGGCAAATTAACTTTGATCTTGTCCATCCAGTTCAGTCAGTTCAGTCAAGATGGAATAATCATTACAGAATTATCAAACTATATGAGTGGAAAGGGGCACGGCCTGTATTTATGGTAGTGAGGGTGAAGTGACTCTTTCAACACAGTTGTATTATACAAATTGTACTGATTTACAAATCAGAGCTCGTGGGGACCTCTGCTGGTCAAAGAGAGGGAAAGCAAT
>NW_019525502.1:928630-929300 GCF_002814215.2 Seriola lalandi dorsalis
AGCAGAACTAGTGTAAGTTTAAATGTACAGCAGGTAGTTAGACACTGATGAAGAAAAGAGCAACATTAACTGTGTTCAGACGGAGAAAAACACAACCAGTAACAGAAACTCCAGACACTGGAGACGAGACACTACACTGACGTCAGCACGTCAGGACGTCAACGGCCACTAACTACTGTTTCTGAAAAGACTGTGTGAATTATTTCGTATGATGAACACTCTGTATGCTCCTGAACGCATCGGTCAGTGAGACGTTCAGGTGACAGCCATAGACATATACACACCCATTAGAGCCTAAACTATAACGATTTTAATTAACTAGAGACCAAACTTTTTTTTTTTAATGCACGTAGATCATAAATCCTTGAATATAAAAATTACTTATTGAAATCGGTTGAGAAATATAAACACAATCGATCTTTTCATCCAGAAAAACTGCGACTCTAACGTTCAACCCTGTTTGTTTACAGAGCAGTCTTACCCGGACCAACATGGCGGCGACGTTGACGTATCCCGGCGACGTTGACGTATCCCAGCAACGGACTGAAGCGGTGGCGGTTAAAAGTCGTGTCCGCCTTGGACCACGGACATTTCTTTAATGTGCGTCCACAGAAAGTGAGTCAAACATTCAAGTGTCTATGTTACACACCGTTAGTGTTTATTTAGCCGC
>NW_019525502.1:929361-931770 GCF_002814215.2 Seriola lalandi dorsalis
TTCAGCTCTCCAGTCAATGACTTCACCATGATTCTGTTCACTGTGGAGTCAGATCCTGCAGCTCCAGCTGTTGTTGACTTTATAAGAAAGAGCAGAGACATCCAGGAGCTGCTTCAGAGCTGTGGAGGAAGATCTGTTGTTGTCAACGTCAAGAAGAAACATCAGATCTCTGAAGTGTTGGAGGCTGTGGACAAGATGACAGCTGAAGGATCCAGGTGCTTCACAAAGGACATGTTCACCAAGGCTCAGATGGAGAAGGTTTCACAACTCAAAGCTGAGCTTCAGGGTGTCAGACAGAGGAGTGGGATGGGAGGTGATGATGAGAGGCAGAGCAGAGAGCCTCTCAGGATGGTGCTGATTGGGAAGACTGGCAGTGGGAAGAGTGCAACAGCAAACACCATTTTGGGCAAAAATCAGTTCAAAACCAGAATCGCCCCAAAACCAGCAACCACGTCTTGTGAAACAGCAACTGGAGAGATTGATGGACGGCCTGTTGTTGTGGTCAACACTCCCGGCCTGTTTGATACAACTCTCTCTGATGATCAAATGAAACAGGAGCTTCAGAGATGCTTCGGCATGTTGGCTCCTGGACCTCATGTGTTCTTACTGGTTCTGCAGATTGGGAGTTTTACACCAAAGGAGAAAGACTCTGTGGAACTGATCAAGAGGGTTTTTGGCCAAAAGTCTGGAGATTTCATCATCATTATATTCACCAGAGGAGAAGCCCTGGACGATCAGTCATTTGAGGGTTACATTGAAAATTGCGATGGCTTTGTCAAACAACTAATAAACGACTGTGGAGGAAGATATCAAGTCTTTAATAACAAAGAAAAATCAAACCGCACACAAGTGCAGGAGCTGCTGACCAAGATCCAGACCATGGTGAAGCAAAATGGCGGCAGCTGCTTCACTGCTGAGATGAAACAAATTATAAATGAGGAAGAGATGCAGAAGTTAATCAAAAGAAAAGACGAAGAAATGAAAGTGATGAAAAGAACATTAGAAGCAAAAATATCTGAAATGGAGAGAGCCAAACAACACGGAGAACAAAGTCAACCTAACCTGGAGGAAAAAATGAGAAAACTGAGAGAAGAACTGGAAAACATCAAACATAAAGAAGCTGAAAAACAATGCCACGTCCAATGACTAGAAGACAGAACATCTACAAGAAATTCACTCAGACAAGAAGTTCTTGAACTCGCACTTTCAGCGGTGTATGATTACGTGACCCTTTGAGTGTGATCTTTTGTGCTGGTTGTGACGCCATTTATTTTAAAGTGTCACCTGCAGATGTCGGCTCTGCGTCGCCTCTTTCTCGTCTCTCCAATCAGACTGTGCCATGTTGTAACCAGACAGTAGGGATTTAAAGCAGCGACGGTTGAAGGACAGCTGCAACGTGATTCGATGACATAGTTGACACTTCCTACCATTGCAGCCAAACTGTCTACTATAGGAGAAAGACTAGTTTGCTGTACCCTGTGATACGTTAAAGAGTTAGCAGTTATTTGACACTGTCATTTCATTTCTATTAAATTATACCGTCAGTAGTTTTATGGATTATGAGTATATTTGTCAAAGATACCTCCTAATTTCTTTTTCCAGTTTATTCATAGACATGTCAGCACAAACTATTGTTAACCTCCATCCTCTGTGTATTGATGAAACACGACGCTGTCCGTGGTGCTGAAACAGACGGATTTATACAAACTGATTGATTTGATATTAAATTGTCTCTAAAGCAAATATCAAGAGCTCTCTGCCATTTAAGAGACATTTCAGAACCGATTCAGTTTCCTGAAGTAGTGAAGTAGCCGTTGTTGGAGTTAAATGTTGCTTAGTGATCTTTGATCTCCATCACTATGGCAACGCACTGGTATATATATGGACACCGCAGTCATCACCTCAACTGTCGCTGCTTAAAGTCCCTAATGTGATCACTGTTTAGAGTAATAATCATATATTGTACATAAGAGTAGTCCTGGTGAGAAACTCCTGTTTATGTGAAGGAGGCATGTAAGAAGTCTGTATTTGCTTTCCTTTTTTTTTTCTTTTTGTTGATGGTAAGTTAGTTGTTTATATATGAAGCTGTGTAAGTGATGTGCAGTTGAATGGCACAGTGGTAGAGTCGTAGTGCCATTTTGCATCCCAGCGCGTTTCCTCTCTTTGACCAGCAGAGGTCGCCATTGAGCTCTGATTTGAAAAGCAAGTAATGAACCACTTTTTTAAAACAACTGTGTTGAAAGCTTCACTGGTTCATAAAGCTTCACTTCGCCGTCACTAAAAGTATGTCCCTCACTTGTAAACTACTTTGGATAGAAGCATGTATAGAGGTGGAACGTATGTGTAGAATATTAATTAGAATGACTGTTTTGTTTGTGATTGGTGAATAAATTTGTTGTTTTTGGACTG
>NW_019525502.1:931820-936087 GCF_002814215.2 Seriola lalandi dorsalis
AATATTCCCTCCTTTTATGAACCCTGGCTGTCAACTGACCCGTGTCTTGTTATTTCCGATTTATTTTCAATTTATTTCCGTTTGTTAAGGAAAACAAAAGTGTGTGACCACCCCCCTCCCGATTGTACACTTGGTTGCGCCCATGTAACACCGGCTCCGTTTGAAGCGCCGGCTCCGACCGCCACACGACTGAGGGAGAAGTTGGTCCGACCTTGCCCAAAAAGAGGAAAAAGCAGGACATACGAAAAAATTTTTCAGACAGTAAGCAACTAGATAGCTAAAGAGGAGTGATGTTGTCAAAATGAGCGTGTTAATTTTTGAATTAATTTGAAATATTTAACTCGTTAAAAAGGGCTCAGTTTGTTAGTTAAGCTAGCTTGAAGTGAAGAGACTTGTATAATATGAAGCTAGTACCAACGATGTCATGATAGCCTGTCACAATTTGGGTTAAATAACAAGTTAGGCTGATTCTGGTTGGGGAAAAACTTTAAATGTTAATTCAGATGGTCAATAAATAAATATCATAGAATTGTGGGAAATGCACTTAAAAAAAAAATTCTGGGGGAGGGCTCTCATTTGGACCCCCCCAATGTCTATACCATGGTTACGCCCTTGACTATAGCTGAGAAACAGTGAAATCAGTCATTGAAGTCGAGCAGTTATCAGATGACAGTGACACGGTTTATGTGCAGAAGCCACGAGACCGCCATTTTAATTGGCGGCACTTGACCTGCCCTGGTCAGATAGCTTCTCAGTTAGCTAGTTTTGTCGTGTGTTAGCAAAGCTAATTTTAGCATTTTACTGTGGCTTGTGAATATTTCAAGTGTCTAAAGGGAAACGTATTTGATGTTTAAAATGTAAGTACAGTAATATTATTCAGCATTTTACTGAAAGAGAAAAAAACGTGAATGTGTTTTAAATCTTGTACTCTTCAGGTGATCGATGATTTGTTAAGCAGTATTTTTTAATACCGAATGACGAGCTACAGAATTTAGTTTAACTGTTTCTGCTGAAATCACTCAGTAAAATTGTGTTTACTCAATTGTTGAAACAGGTTGTGTGGAGAAATACAACTTTTCTTTCACTGAGAGGAAGGTTTGTAGGTTTATTTTTGTGTAAGATATATAGTATATTTCTATTTTTTATAAGCTGGAACCGTTTAAAGTTATAGTATGTAATTTTTCGACATTAAAATGTTAAAAAATGACTAGACCTATGTTACTTTTTTATTTTTATTTGTGAACTTACATTATCCCAAATGTTTCCAGCAATTCAATCAAACCTAGAGAAATACGTGATTTTCATTATGGTAAGGGTCTGTGTCATTTGGTCTCCTGTCAATGACATCATTTCCCCTATTCACATGTGTCAGCGTTGCGTTTTCCTGACAGAAGATCAAAATGGACTTTTATCTAGTCACATACATTTTTTACACATTGGATGTTTTCAGCTATATATTGTAGCCAGATGAAGGATTTCAGTCATTTGACGTCTGGATCTTAAGATATAGACAGAAACAATCTGAGTAAATGTTAGACAGCTCAGCTCCCAGCCGCTGGAGACGTCCTGACCTGTGTGTGCTGAAGAGTGTCAGAAAATCTCTGAATTTTAAAGTGAAACTGCTTTATTCTTTTACCGGTTTAAATCCCTTGGTCAGTTTGTTACGGAGTGCCTTTTTGTTAATTCACTTCAGGTAAAAACCTGCCGAACATTTGGTTCATAAGTTATTACAAAAGTAAGCAAAGGTAAGCAATTTCATTTCCTAGCTACTCCCTCTGCACAAAAAACTGTTGGTGAATCAATGATTAGTAATTTATTTTTTGGGCATTTTTTCCTTTATTCGGATAGCCACAGGGAGAGAGAGAGAGGGGATGACATGCAGGCCACAGTTTGGACTGGAACCCGGGCTGCTGTGGGTCGGACTAAGCCTTTGTGGTAGGCACTCTACCAGGTGAGCTGCTGGGGTCAGCTGCCCCTAACAACTGATTTTTTTTTACAGTGAAACTGCTTCATGGGTGTTTTTTTTTGTTTGTTTTTTTACCAATTTTAATTCTCTTATGTCCTATTGTTATGGAGAGGACATGGACTCTACAGATAATTCAGCTGCCGGTAAAAGGCTCCTGAATATCTGCTTATAAGTTAAAGGTCATAAGTTATCAGAAAAACAATCAAAACAAAGGTTAGCAACAATCTCAGCTTCCAACTCTTCCCTGACGTCTCACATCTGCACTAAAGCGTTGGTGAAACACTGACTTTACATGTGAAACTGCTTTATTCAGTATTTTAATGGTTATAATCACCGAGTCTCTGTGATTTCCTGAAGTTGCAGAAGTGCATCTAATTGTGTATTTAGTTATTATTTAATGTATGATGTTTTTACTGTGTCAAAATATGCAATGTATATTTTGTTCATTTTGATATAATTGAGAGTTTGAAAGCTGAATTAAAGAGTAAAATAATTTTCTATATGTTGGCATTCAGTCTTCACTGACTTTGATGTTGTTATGATCTAATATGATGTTGTACAACATAAGTAAATGATGAAATGGAAAGGAAAGTAGAACACATACTATAATCCTGTTTGTTAATGCAGGTCAGGTCTTTTATTGGTAAGAAGATCCCGTGGTTTCAGTAGATGGCGAGCCTCCCGGTGCTCTTTCCAGGATCCAGGATTTACGTTGCCACTGAAACAGCTGGATGAACTATCAGCCTTGTGGTAGGGTTGTGCCATTCTTGACGAAGTAGATGTTAAACTAACAGCTGTTTCAGCTAAAGGTTAAAAGGTGTCCACAGTGACGGCCATTTTGAATGGAGGGCGTGTATCTCAGGATCATATTCTCAGTTATTCTCTCCCATCAGGCTCCTTGTTTTGTCGTGACTCACCTTTTGTCTATTGGCTGCTGTAGCTGAGCTCTCAGTGAGTCAGTCGTCAGAGTGGAGTTTGTACTTTCTTCATGAGCTTGAGGGTGAACTGACGCAGTAACAGATCCAGGTGAGTAGCTTCAACCAAAGACATCAAATAAAAATATACACATAATAGAAGCAGCGGAGCAATGTGATGCACTTATGATACAAGGGTACACCTTATGCAAATGCTAAGTTTATTTTAAGATAGCTACTTTATTTGTCTGAGGATTGATTTAATTGTATAACTTTACCTTCTGCTGTTGGTCTGAGATCAAAAACACCTGATATTACAGTGCTGTCTCACAGCACAATGCCACAAACCACTGTGCAATAAATAACAAATGACAATTTTCAACTCAGTATTTATTTTATTCAAATTGAACATACAGTACTCACGCTATTCACTGAGAGCCAGTTTTTATTTTGTGTGCCAACGTGCAAAAATGTATTCAATCTACCATGGTAGATATTTGGTTTTAAAACGGTTATTTTTTTGTCTTTATTGGTGATCGGAGATCTAATCTGATCTATTCATGCCTCTATCAGTTTTGTTCAGTTTTGTTCAGCACATAAACCACTCCTTATTCCAGAGTACAAAGTCCAAGATAAAAGCGTATAAGGAAATAATAAACATTTCACGTACTGCTGCACCTTCATGTAATAAAACTGTTTCTGTTTGTTTTACAGAATTTGTTTTAGTTTATTTAAGTTTTGCCAAGTACTTTTCTTCAATTCAACAAATGCTTTTTATAGATCTGAGTAAGAAAACTGTGGTCTTCTTCGCCAAGTGCTGTCCATGTGAGGTGCCTTTAAGCAACACCCTCATTGTTTCATAGTAATCACCAGTACAGTGGTTGTAGTGTAGTGTAGTGTGATTCGCTGGTAACCTGTGAAGACAGGCCAGAATGGGTGTAATATGATATCATATTCCAGTTTCACAGATTCTAGCTGCAGCATTCAAACCATGAGAGCACTGTCCCTTTGACACCAATAAGATTCTCCAAGAAGCTTAAAAGTATGCTGTGATCCACAGTGTCAAAAGCTGCGCTCAAGTCCTGAAGCAGCAACAATGATGTTCAGTCAGAATCAGCAGTAGTTCATAGATCTTTGACTATTCTTGTCAGGGAAGTTTCAGTGGAATGATGGGACCGAAAACAAGGTTGAAATTTATCAAAGATATTGTTGTTTGATAAGTAGGCAGTAACTTGATCAGTGACAGCCCTTTTAAGTAATTTTGACATAAAGGGAAGATTGGAAATTGATCGGTAGTTGTTCAGAATTTGACCGGTGGTTTTATCTGTACTTGATGTAAAGAAATTCATGAAATCATCAGCACTGAATGAAGAGCTATTGGCAGGGG
>NW_019525502.1:936137-937218 GCF_002814215.2 Seriola lalandi dorsalis
TAACTAATGTCAGCTAGTTTCTAATTTTAGCCTTAAGGTACAGTTTAGCTAACTAATGTCAGCTAGTTTCTAATTTTAGCCTTAAGGTACAGTTTAGCTAACTAATGTTAGCTAGTTTTTCATTCTAAATGTTGCAAACACTGGTGTTAATTCATGAGCAGTGAGACAATAGAGGTTTTGGCTTTGACATCAATATAGAGTTTTTTATTTCATGTCAATAGTCTGTACTGTGGCTGTGGTGGTTTAATTAATCCTTTTTAATATTAGCTTGTATAAATATTGTACTTTCGACTTCATAATATTTATCTGAAAGCTTTAGTTAATCAAGCAAGATACTCTAGGGACTGTAACACAAAAGTTGACCCTCCTGATTGCCACTGTATGATTCGCAACGTGATCCAAACACTTCTCTGAGCTGAAACAATGCCATTTTTGCTTTCGAATAAGAAGAAACCTTCCGAAAATAACAACGTCTATATTTGGAGGTGAATCCTGTCAGTTGTGAAAGATGCAGTTTGTCAGAGTTAACAGGTATGTTTGTTGTAGTTCAGACAGAAACCGACAGTGTTGATACTGGAAACTCACCTGCTCTGTGCTGCAGGAAAGGCGCCCACTCAGAGTTAGCTGGAGGGCGGGTCACATGTTTGCATTATGGTGCTGGGTGCAGTCCATTATCTCAGGGTAATAATTGGATTGTTTTACTCTCTATTATTGCATCCAGTGCCACAGGTGTAGGATGTCAGGGGCCCCTTGGAGTGCAGGGCCCTTTTCTATTGAAACATGTGAAACATAGCTTAGAGAACATTATTGATCACAGATCAGAGCTCACAGAGCTGAAACTCTCTCTGTTTGTCCAAACACATTAACTAAACACTTGATAATGAGTTATGGCATCTGAGTATGTGAATAACAGAGAAGCTAAACTCTGGTTCCTCTTCCCTCCAGCTGAATTAGTCTCTGATGTTCTCAGCAGACGACAAGATGGCGGCTGCAGCACCAGGTGAGTCTAGTCAGACTTTATAACTCACTGTCTTCTCACACTGTCCTCATGTCACACACATCATAACAACACTTTGTCCTC
>NW_019525502.1:937268-937596 GCF_002814215.2 Seriola lalandi dorsalis
TACATGACATTATAACAGGTTTATTAATGTTGTATAACAGTCAGTGTTTTAGTATTTTACTGATGATCTTTAACGGTCTTTGGGGGACAGGGCAGAACCAGTCCTCCTCTCTGTAACATACCTGTTATAAAACCAGTGACAGTGTCACATTGAGCCACTAGGTGACACTGTTGAGTTGAACATCAGCTGATGAACATGAGTGAGTCACTGACTGAAGCTCAGCAGAGAATCAGAGGCTGTTGTTATGGAAACACAGAGAACAGTTAGAGCCTCATCTGCTGCAGCTTCTGAGTTTCTCCTTCTCACCAACTACAACTTCTGTAACTGA
>NW_019525502.1:937646-938090 GCF_002814215.2 Seriola lalandi dorsalis
TGATGATGATGACGTGATGATGTGGACGTGTTACAGAGCAGAAACTCTTCACTGCAGAGACATGAACTAAACACTTGATGATGAGTTAGTTATGGTCTGAGTTTAGTGTGAGAGAAGCTAAACTCTGTTTCCTCTTCCCTGCAGCTCAGTTAGTCTCTGATGTTCTCAGTAGAGTTCCCGATGGCGGCTGCGGCACCAGGTGAGTCAGTGAAGTGTCGTATTTTATTTCATACTTGCAGTTGGATTGAAAATCCTGTGATCTGAACCACATGATGCAGCATGTTGAGTTCTCCTCAGGCCTGAATCTGAGGCCCTTCCTCATACACTGGTTCCTGCTACAAACACCTGGAGAAGATTAAGACAAACATGGAAAGAATGAAAGAAGCAAGTTTAGTAACAGCAGGATACAGTTAGTATTGTCACAGATCATTACACTTTCTGTTT
>NW_019525502.1:938140-939473 GCF_002814215.2 Seriola lalandi dorsalis
GCACTCTGTATTTGTTCCCAGTAACTTATGAGGTGGGAATGTAATTTATAAATTAGTTTTTGTAACAACAAGTCGAAATACCATCTGCCCACCATCTAAATGTTTTTCACTGCCTTTTAATTATATTTCCTTTACATTTTAACCTTTTATTGCATTTCCTTTTTATCCCGCAAGAATGTATGAACCACAGATATCCTGCATTTCTGTTTACTTTATGGGACTGGTTATCAAAGTAATGTGAGTTTGATATGAATGAAATTAGAAATGGTTCGTTCGATTTAATATTAATCCGCTAGTGGCAAATAAAATGGTTTGAATAAAAACTGTGTTTTCACTGCTGTGTCCAGCAGGTGGAGCACCGACATGAACGACCTGTTTGAATGAAGGTTGGGGCAAATTTCAAAAGGAAAAAAAAAGTAATTCAGGACGGACATGTTGGTTGAGTTGGCTCAGTAGGAGATAGTTTTGTTTCCCTGTTGAATTTATCTTCAAGATTTATCTTTTACATATTTAGGCAACTTTTAAACTTGTAAAGATTCATCTGAACTTGAGGAAAATACCGATTTAAAACTTTTAAAAGTCGCGAATTTTACTTTCACTTTTATCGTTGGAGCGATGGCGCAGAAAGAATCAGCTGGTGAGTGAAATCCACTACAAACACAGGAATAAACGAAATATATAGATGTTAAGATTCAGTGTTGATGGATCGAAACACTTGTATTATAAAGTTTTTATATCGTCATGAGGTTAGAAAGTAATTCAAAGTGATTGTGAATGATTGATTGCGGTGCAGGGTCACGCGGTGACAACAGCTTAAAAGCAGGCTGACGAAATTATAACCGGAAAACCAGGAATGAACATCACTCACATTATATGTATGTGTATACATGTTCAGCCTGTATATATATATATATATACATATAACAGGCTGGAACAGCAGCTGTTTTAGGTGAGTGTGGCAAACATGTTGTACAGGAAGTAAATGATTAATCTTTTATTTTTAACGAATGGAAACAGTTTTTTTGAATGACATGTTAAAGAGTTTGGCAGTTAGTATGATTTAAAATATATATATCACTTAAAACTGTTTCTGTTTTCACCACAGAAAGAATAAGGAAGGAGATCCAGTAAGAAATATACTGTGAGGCTTCTGGCCTACGGCTCTGTACACACCTGTGTTCCTGCTGCTGCTCACTGTCTGTGGAAGTGTTACAGCTACTACAGTATTGCTACTGCTGCTACCAGGCAAAGTTATACCTCTAATACATCTAACAGGTGAAGATGGAGAGCTTGGCTTTAGAGGCCTGCAGCAGGATTATTTTTAAAATCTCCA
>NW_019525502.1:939523-939934 GCF_002814215.2 Seriola lalandi dorsalis
CTGATGAACCTGTTGGTTCCAGGTTTGAACCCAGAACCTTTTTGCTGTGACGTGACAGTGCTGATCACTGTTCCATCATGTCGCCGTGGAAATGACATTTGTCCTTGTTTATCTTGTACAGTACAAGAAAAATATATAATGTGTTTGTGCATGAAAATCCAAACTTAATGGAACATAATATTAATATGTACAAAGATAAGTGATACAGCTTTTTATTTTTGATACAGTTGATGGAATATGTCATTTCCAGCTCAGGTGTATCAGCTCTATGTACTGTTGGGCTTTGGGTAATGTTGATGGGATGACGTGCAACCAAGGACCCTGGCAGGACCGGGGATGTTGTAAATACAGGTCACCAGGACCAGGACACCCCCACTTTGATGCATTTTTAAAGGCAAATTAACTTTGATC
>NW_019525502.1:939984-940636 GCF_002814215.2 Seriola lalandi dorsalis
TTTTGTTGTTGTTGTTGTGTGACTCAGGCTACAGTGTTTTTCCTTCTGCATTTTCAGTTTGTGCATAAAAACCTAAAAGTTCTGAAAAAACTAAAATATTTTTACACAAAATTAAAAAGAAGAAGAAGCAAATCTTTAAACTAAAAACTGCTTCTGTCCAAAACTTACACTGAAATGCTGTATTTGAGTAAATGTACTTAGTGGAGCTGACTTTTATTTTAATGAGTTACTTCTGTGTATTTCCTGCTGTGATGAGTCAAAATGTCTGCTGTATGTTTAATGTGTGATTTCATTTTCTGACTCAACAGTGGATTTAATCGCAAGTTTCTCTTTAAAGACCAACAACAAAAAAAGCATCAGTCAACAGTCGAAACTCAAAATGAAACAGTGTCACATTGAGCCACTAGGTGACACTGTTGAGTTGAACATCAGCTGATGAACATGAGTGAGTCACTGACTGAAGCTCAGCAGAGAATCAGAGGCTGTTGTTATGGAAACACAGAGAACAGTTAGAGCCTCATCTGCTGCAGCTTCTGAGTTTCTCCTTCTCACCAACTACAACTTCTGTAACTGAATGTATGATGTCAAACGTCTGAGTTTAGACGACGGCTCTGCCCAGTGTGACAGTGGTCTGATTATTACAGGCAAATAA
>NW_019525502.1:940686-942002 GCF_002814215.2 Seriola lalandi dorsalis
TTTAGGATTTAACAGAATAAGTTAAATATTATTACATATAACATTAAGTTTCTCCAAGTCCTTACTAAAGAAGTAGTGATATCCTCACACCTGTTAAATTCAGTTTAATTAGCCTTTTCTTATTCAGTGTTTCGTCTTTCAGTGTCTGAGCTGAGGGTTGTTCACTATCCGTATGCATATCCTCTGTCTTGGTTGCTGTATTTTATATCAGCCTTTACAGTGCTACTCCAGTAGCAGATTGTCATTCAGAAAAAAATTGTAAGTAAAATCAAGTGAAACAAAGTTAGTCTAACCCTTCCCATTAGACGTTGTCACAACATCACAACATTTATTCAACCAAATATCAACATCTAACACCATTGATGTCCAGCTGTGTGCCTGCAGGGTATCATGGGTACATAATCAATGATTACATGATATAGGGGACCAACAGGCTTATCTAACAGTATCAAAATAGGTAAGGCTTAAAAAACGTATGTACTTTCCGTATTAAACAAAGAGACCTAAGAAATGTTTATTTTAAACTTTTATATTTTACAATTTTAAACTTTAATATTAATGATGATTTATCGTCTTTGACTGTACACACTCTAGAAAGTGGAAAACTATGATAGCCACAGAAGTATTCTCCCTTTCTCTCAATAATAACATAGTGCTCAGATTACCATTACTGGATATTATGGCAGGGCAAAAAATAAGATATAGTTTTTTTAATTTTGTCCAATTTATGATTTTAATCAACTTTTTTCCTACAAAATTATAAAACATGATGGAAATATACACTCAGTTACCAGATTATTTGGTACACCTCACTGCAACTAATGCCCTCTAATTCTAAATGTACTTAATGGTATAAACAGGGTAGAGAAAATAATAGAAACAATTGTCAGTATATCTTAATATAATTGAAATTATATCTTCATAAATGATCATACATTTGAATCAGCACCTACCTGATATAGTTTCAACAAGATCTGAACAAGTTACAAGAATTGAGTATTTACTGCAGGACTGTTGGATTAAACAGCATTTCTTTTAGCTAGATGTTCCTAATAAACTGACACGTGAATGTCTTTTTATGTCCTAAGGTGTAAGACAGTTAAGAATTATTAATCTGCACCAAGAGTGTTTTTATTATGCACATTCAAAATATACATGTCACCACATACAGCTATGCAAGTTCAGAACCATGTTCTTCAGTTCAGTAGAGAATCAGCATCTAGTCTTATAATCAGTTTCACAGATGAGTCCAATGTGAGCAACTCCTGAACTCAGCAGACACATACTCTGAAGTTTGGAGAACTTGAGGAGGAAGC
>NW_019525502.1:942052-943393 GCF_002814215.2 Seriola lalandi dorsalis
TCAGTATATCTTAATATAATTCAAATTACATCTTCCAAAATGAGTATTGCAGGATTGTTGGATTACACTGCATCTGTTTTAGCTAGGTGTTCCTAATAAACTGACATGTGAGTGTCTTTTTAGGTCCTAATGTGTAAGACAGTAAAACATGAATAACAATGAATCTGCACCAATTACAGTGCAGAGTGTTTATGATGCACATAAGGAAAATACATGTTACCACATATAGCTATGCAAGTTCAGAACCATGTTCTTCAGTTCAGTAAAGCATCAGCATCTAGTCTTATAATCAGTTTCACAGATGAATCCAATGTGAGCAACTCCTGAACTCAGCAGACACATACTCTGAAGTTTGGAGAACTTGAGGAGGAAGCCTGAGTCATTTTCCTGGGACAGATCATTGAGGTAGTTAAAGGACAGAGGGGAAACTCTCCCTGAGTGGAGAGAGGCTCTGGATGTTGTTGAGCTGTCTTCATTGACAGGCCTCTTCAGTGTGATGTGTAGGTCATGGACAGTGGACAGATTCATTTTCATCAAACTACCTGCAGTTTCCTAGTATCTGAACTCAGGTTCACTCACCTGTTGACACCAACTCCAACTTGTGACATTTCTTCTCTGTTTTCTTTCAGTGTCTGAACTCAGGATTGTTCTGGTGGGAAAAAGTGACGACAGAAAGACAAAGCTGTGTGACATCATCCTAAAGAATCTGAGTTCTCGTCTCCAAAAACAACGTGAGGTCATCAGTGGAGAGTGGAGAGGAAGACCATTAACAGTGGTGAAAGCTCCAGACATGTTCAGTCTGTCTGTGGAAGCAGTGAGAGAAGAGGTGAAGAAGTGTGAGACTCTTTGTTCTCCTGGACCAAATGTTCTGCTGCTGTTAGTGAAACCTTCTGATTTCACTGAGGAGAACAGACGAACACTGAAGTTCATCCTGAGTCTGTTTGGTCCAGATGCTTTTAAACACTCGATGGTCGTCATGACAGAGAAGAAGAGAGGAACACAACACACTGTCAACAAGCTGCTTCAAGACTGTGGAGGAAGACTCTACAACATGTTTGAAGATAAACACCAACTGTTGATGCAGAAGATTGAGAACATTATGCGTGAAAACAAAGAAACCTTCCTCACCTTCTCTGAAGAGCCTGAACACATGAAACCAGCTTTAAACCTGGTTCTGTGTGGGAGGAGAGGAGCAGGGAAGACTTCAGCAGCCGAGGCCATTTTAGGTCAGACAGAGCTTCATTCAGTCTCCAGCTCATCAGAGTGTGTTAAACATCAGGGAGAGGTGAGAGGACGTCAGGTTTCCCTGGTGGAGCTTCCTGCCTTGTATGGAAAACCTCA
>NW_019525502.1:943413-943790 GCF_002814215.2 Seriola lalandi dorsalis
TATATATCGATGTTGTAAGTTGATAAATAGAACTTATTAAATGAAAACGCACGGATCATCTTGTATTTTCTGATCAGGTTCAGTTTATTATCTGAATTATATATTATATATGAGTAAATTCATGAACCGACCGTCAGTTAGAGTCAGACGTTTATTCTGCTCAGTCATGTTCAGGTTCAAGAGTAAAGTCATTAGCTGATCTGAAAACAGTGATCGATGTAGAAACTATATCGTGTATGTTCAGTGTTTCACTGGTTTCTGCTGCAACACGCAGCTGAACATGTGAAGTCTGTCACAGAAGGAAACGGGCTTCATGTGTTTGAGGCGGAAATGTACCCGAACATCAGCAGTCGATGAAATGAACAAATCTCCGTAAA
>NW_019525502.1:943840-944390 GCF_002814215.2 Seriola lalandi dorsalis
AAGTGATGAAGGAATCATTCAGGTGTATCTCCCTCTGTGATCCTGAGGGCGTCCATGCCTTCATCCTGGTCCTACCTGTGGGTCCCCTCACTGATGAAGACAAGGGAGAGTTAGAGACCATCCAGAACTCATTCAGCTCTCCAGTCAATGACTTCACCATGATTCTGTTCACTGTGGAGTCAGATCCTGCAGCTGCAGCTGTTGTTGACTTTATAAGAAAGAGCAGAGACATCCAGGAGCTGCTTCAGAGCTGTGGAGGAAGATCTGTTGTTGTCAACATCAAGGACAAACAGCAAAAGTCTGAGGTGTTGGATAGTTTAGAAAAAATCAGACCCTACAAAGAAAAACCATCCAGCTACACAACTGAGACATTTGCACATTCCCAAATAGAGAAGATCATACAACAAGAGACACACATCACTACACTGCAGACTAAACTTGAGAACTGGAGAACTAAAGGCAAAGTCAGTTGTAAGTACTATAAAATGCACTTTATTAACTACACCTGGTGTGTGTGTGTGTGTGTGTGTGTTAGTGTGTGTGTGTGTGT
>NW_019525502.1:944440-945318 GCF_002814215.2 Seriola lalandi dorsalis
CGCTGTTAACACATCTGGATGAAGTGGTGAAGGAGAACAATGGAGATCATGTGAGCTGTGATGTTTTCAAAGATGCACCATCGGTCTCATCGAGGGGTCATCAAGGAGAAGGAGTCAGTGTCAACCT
The DNA here is from genome assembly GCF_002814215.2 of Seriola lalandi dorsalis. Taxonomy (NCBI): domain Eukaryota; kingdom Metazoa; phylum Chordata; class Actinopteri; order Carangiformes; family Carangidae; genus Seriola; species Seriola lalandi. Next base: position 944,568 of record NW_019525502.1, read on the forward strand.
GGATCCTGCTGAAGCTCCAGGTAAGTGCAGGAACAATCTTTATATTTCATCAATACAACTCATCAATTATCAGCTTTGAATATTGAGTTAAAGGTGTTTTCAGTTAATTATGTTTTATTGTTATAGGTCCAGGATATTTCATGTCAGGTTTACTGTCTTCAACAGGAAACTATATCTCCAACTGTAAGTACACTTCCAAATGATTATCATCAGTTAGAGATCTAGGAGAAAGTTGATTTACTGAGATTAATATTGATTTTATTTTTTAACAGTTGTGAAACCTCGGTCTACATCACAGACTCCATCATCAGTCCAAAGCACAAGCCACCAGTGTAAGTGAATAAATAATTATCAGACAAAAGTTTCAGTTTCAACTCCTCACTTTGTCCAATTTTAATCAACTTCCTACAAAATTATAAAACATGATTGAGATATTCACTCAGGTCCCAGTTTAATAGGTAAACCTAGTTAAACTAATTAGATCTAATACAAAATGTACTTTTGTTATTTTGCCTACACTCAATGATATAAATGGGATAGACAACATTACAGAAACACCTGTCAGTATATCTTAATATAATTCAAATTACATCTTCCAAAATGAGTATTGCAGGATTGTTGGATTACACTGCATTTGTTTTAGCTAGGTGTTCCTAATAAACTGACATGTGAGTGTCTTTTTAGGTCCTAATGTGTAAGACAGTAAAACATGAATAACAATGAATCTGCACCAATTACAGTGCAGAGTGTT
>NW_019525502.1:945368-945822 GCF_002814215.2 Seriola lalandi dorsalis
AGATCATGTGAGCTGTGATGTTTTCAAAGATGCACCATCAGTCTCATCGAGGGGTCATCAAGGAGAAGGAGTCGGTGTCAACCTGGATCCTGCTGAAGCTCCAGGTAAGTGCAGGAACAATCTTTATATTTAATCAATACAACTCATCAATTATCAGCTTTGAATATTGAGTTAAAGGTGTTTTCAGTTAATTATGTTTTATTGTTATAGGTCCAGGATATTCCATGTCAGGTTTACTGTCTTCAACAATAAACTATATCCCCAACTGTAAGTACACTTCCAAATGATTATCATCAGTTAGAGATCTAGGAGAAAGTTGATTTACTGTGATTAATATTGATTTTATTTTTTAACAGTTGTGAAACCTTGGTCTACATCACAGACTCCTTCATCAGTCCAAAGCACAAGCCACCAGTGTAAGTGAATAAATAATTATCAGACAAAAGTTTCAGTT
>NW_019525502.1:945872-947083 GCF_002814215.2 Seriola lalandi dorsalis
CAGGTGACGATGAGACTCAGAGTCCAGAGCGTCTCAGGATCGTGCTGATAGGAAAGACTGGAAGTGGAAAGAGCTCTACAGGAAACACCATTCTGGGAAGAAAAGAGTTTAAAGCTGAACCAAGTCAAACATCAGTCACTAGATGTTGTCAGAAAGCACAGAGTGAAGTGGACGGTCGTCCTGTTGTTGTGGTCGACACTCCTGGTCTGTTTGACACGACCTTGACTCATGAACAGGTGAATGATGAGATGGTGAAGTGCATCAGTCTTCTGGCTCCAGGACCACATGTCTTCCTGTTGGTGTTACAGATCGGACGACTCACAACAGAGGAGAAGGAGACGCTGAAACTCATCAAGGAAGGTTTTGGGAAGAATTCAGAGTCGTTCACCATCATTCTTTTAACTGGAGGAGACTCACTGGAAGATTATGAGGTGTCCATTGAAGATTACATTGAAAAGAAATGTGATGAATCCTTCAAGAAGCTGATCTCTGACTGTGGAGGAAGATACCATGTGTTTAATAACCGTGATAAACAAAACCACAGACAAGTCAGTGAGCTGATAAACAAGATCAACACCATGGTGAAGAGAAATGGAGGCAGCTGCTACACTAATGAGATGCTGCAAGAGGCTGAAGCAGCGATACAGAAAGAAGTGGAGAAGATCCTGAAGGAGAAGGAAGAAGAGATGAAGAGAGAGAGGGAGGAACTAGAAAGAAAACATGAGGAAGAAAAGGAAGCCATGAAAAGAAGATTAGAAGAACAGAGAGCAGAAATGGAACGAGAGACAAAACTGAAAGACAAACAACTTAAAGAATTGGAAGAAAACATAAATAAGGAGCGTGAACAAAGACAGAAAGAAAAACAAATCAGAGAAGAAGAAAGAAGGAAAAAGGAAACAGTGGAAGAAAAATATCGTCAGAATCTGAAAATGCAACTAGAAGATTTGGACAAACAGATTCAGTCAGAAAAAGAGGAAAAGAAAAGTGTTGACAGAAAGCTAGAGCAGAGTAGAGAAGAGATGAGAGAAAGGCAAGAGGCCTGGGAGAAGGAACGAAAAGAGTCGAGGGAAAAACAGAAACAAGAAGATGAACAGAGACGACGAGAGGAACAAACAAAAATTGAAAAACTTGAAGCAAAGTACGAGCAGGAAAGAGAGAAATATGAAAAGAAAAGAGAAGAAGATCAGATCAGAAGAGAACAGGAGGAAAAA
>NW_019525502.1:947133-947973 GCF_002814215.2 Seriola lalandi dorsalis
TGTTGTTGACTTTATAAGAAAGAGCAGAGACATCCAGGAGCTGCTTCAGAGCTGTGGAGGAAGATCTGTTGTTCTCAACGTCAAGGACAAACAGCAGATCTCTGAGGTGTTGGAGGCTGTGGACAAGATGAGACACAATAAGGACACACCATGCTGCTACACAACAGAAACATTTGCTCATGCTCAAATAGAAAAGATCATACAACTTCAGTCTCTGAACTCTGAGCTTATGGATCTGAAAACAAAAACCAAAGGCAGTTGTAAGTACAATACATTCTTTTAAAATATGAATAATAATCAATAATTAAAAAAAAAAAATCTGTCATAAACCATTCATTCACGTTTATACTTGAACAAAGAAAACTTAATGTCTTCTCATTTCACAGGTGACGATGAGACTCAGAGTCCAGAGCGTCTCAGGATCGTGCTGATAGGAAAGACTGGAAGTGGAAAGAGCTCTACAGGAAACACCATTCTGGGAAGAAAAGAGTTTAAAGCTGAACCAAGTCAAACATCAGTCACTAGATGTTGTCAGAAAGCACAGAGTGAAGTGGACCTGTCTCTTATACACATCTAAAAGGCTTAGACATTGGGCTCTGAACGGCGACGGTCAAAAACTGTGTGCTTCTCCCCGGTAAGCAACACACCTGAGGAGTAATTGCCTCCTCTTCTACTTGTACATTTCATGTGTTGCCATTCAATACGCCACCTACTGTGGCAACCAGTGCATTACTCAAACACACACACAAATACAAATGGCTCTAACAAAGGGTCTGTGTCATTTGGTCTCCTGTCAATGACATCATTTCCCCTATTCACATGTGTCAGCGTTGCGTTTTC
>NW_019525502.1:948023-949922 GCF_002814215.2 Seriola lalandi dorsalis
AGATCCCTTATATATATTGTTAATGTTTGTGTCTGTATGTCCTATGGTCTGTACGTACATAGATTCTTCTCTGTTTCAAAGTGTTTTCTATAAAGTTGGTAAAAGAAGTGATGTGTGAAAGTTTTTCAGCTTAAAACAATTGACTATTGTAAAACGAGTAGGCGAAACAGCTGGTGTTTTAGTTTATTATATTTGTTTTCTTCTGTACTTTGCACCTTTTTGATTTTATTTTTTCCAAAATGACCTGAATTACTTATTACAAAAAATAAATAAATGCATCATGAAGAACTTAAGCAGCCGGAAGTTCTGCTTGTGTATTAGACATTACTTTTGTTTTCTTTTGAATATGATGAACCTGATGTTTGTAAATGAAAAAAACGTTAATAGATGTTATTAATCCTGTTTTCTCTGCAACAGCTACGGAACAAATATCAACAAATATTAAATATTAAACATGTAATTTTAACTGCTCATCAAATGAATTAAAATAATAAAAACTCTGACAATTAATGTTTTTGTTTCTCTGGTTTGTTTTATGTCAAATCAAGATAGATGCTTTATAACTGATGACATCAACTTAAGACAACGTTCATATGAATAGTCACTGGTTTGTTCAGTGTTTGATCTTTGGTTCCTTTATTATTATAATAGATGTGGACTGTTGTTCAATGCTGAAGTCAAACAGATTCTTCACACAGAGAAACTGATCAATCAGAACAGAGCTCACAGGTGTGTGTCTACCTGCACAGGAGATGCTGAGGGAGGGGGGTTACATCTGAAACTTGTCTCTACTCACCTATGTATTCATTTATCTAGTATCTCAGGTAACCCCTATTGGCTCAGGAATCTGACCAGTGATCAGTCTGTCTCTTATACACATCTTGTCAGAGGCGCGAAGGAGGTTTTTGTGTTCAGATCAACTTCTGTAACTGAGCAGTAAACAGCTTTTTACTCACTCTCACTTTAAACTGAGGCAGAAATACTTGTACATGAGAGTAAATGACTGACAGCTTATTAAACTGAATGTAAAGTCGAGGTGAAGGAAGAGGCTGGAAATGAGGAAGACGGAAATAAAATGACGCTATAAAATGAGAAAAACTTAATTTACTGATTATTGTTTGACTTAAGAAGTTAGAGGTGTCTGATGTTTTAATGTTTAAACTGAATCAACTTGATTCTGTTCCACTGAGCTTGTTTTTATTACAGTAACTTCATCAACTGAGCAACAAACAGCTTCAACCTGTTACTGCCACAGTATGAGGCAACGAGCCTCTTGTTCAGACCGGAAATAGTCGACAAACATTTCTGCCTGTGTTAGTGTCTAACCAGAGTATCTGTTTGACTTTCCTGTCCGTCCTCTTGTAATGTAAATGTTTATCCGTCGACAGTCTCGTGAAAAGAGCTAACAATGTTGATGAAACTACCTGTTAAATGAAGGATTGTTATTATTAAAGAGATATGTTCCAGTCTTTTGCTCTGTGTTGAGAGTGTGATATGATTTCAGTCAGTCGGCTCTAAAATGTCTGAAATGACGACAGTTGAACTTTTCCCTCTTCAGGTTCTTAAACCCAGCAGTTGGTTTTCAGCTGATTTAGTCTCTGACGTTTCCAGCAGAGTGACGTCATGGCGACAGCAGGATCAGGTGAGTCCAGTCAGACTTAAATACTCAGGATAACACCATAAAAGAACTACAGTATATCCTCTGTCTTATTCCTGCACTAAAAGTAATTTGGTCTCCAGAACTGCATGTTCATCTCTGCAACATTCCTGCTGACCTGTTTACTGATGGATTAGACAGCAGAAGTCATTTTTATGCTGAGTCATTCCTAAATTGAAGTTTCTTTTAATCAATAGTTGCAGGTTGTGTAGAGCCGGTTCCCTTTGTTTGGTGACTTTCTT
>NW_019525502.1:949972-950760 GCF_002814215.2 Seriola lalandi dorsalis
CATCTGAAACAAATCTCAGTCTTACTGGATGAACAGGAGAAGGAAATGAAGACTGTGAAGACTGAGGAAAAGGGAAATGTGCAGAAAAAACATGAAAAACAAATAAGTGACTTGATACAGAAACTCATGGATGAAGAACCAAGTTGGTGGGATACTTTCAAAAATTTCTTTAGTTTCTAAATGTCACACAAGTGCAGCACAGTTTTACAGCTGCTTCTACTTCTTCTTTTCTATCATCTGGTTTCAACAACTGTGATTTTAAAGTGCAGATTTCAGGGGGACATTTTGCCATCGCAATGAACCACACTGTAATACCATGACCCAGGAAATACTTGTTTGTGATTGGCTGACAGTCAGCTAACATTGTATATCGGGACACCTCAAATACAGCTCCAGTCATTTACCATGTTTGTAAATCAGCTGCTTCAACATATATAAAGCTTCATAGAGCAGCTTATTCAGTGTATTGTAGCTGAGGTGCACTGCCTGGCCTGAAACAAGAATTAACGCAAGAAACTAATGAATTGCTCTGGATATTATTGCTCTCATGAACTATAACATGAAAGGATGGGTTCAGATTTTAATAAAATGTACAGGATGTATTTGAGTTGATCTCTGTATCATTCCTCCTGTTCATAGTGGACATAACTAGATCCCTTATATATATTGTTAATGTTTGTGTCTGTATGTCCTATGGTCTGTACGTACATAGATTCTTCTCTGTTTCAAAGTGTTTTCTATAAAGTTGGTAAAAGAAGTGATGTGTGAAAGTTTTTCAGCTTAAAACA
>NW_019525502.1:950810-951141 GCF_002814215.2 Seriola lalandi dorsalis
TCCAGCACAGTGACAATATGGCCGCTGCTGCAACATCTGGTGAGTACGGTCAGATTTACAGCAGAAATATGCAGCATCTCTTCTTATTTGTTCAGAGGTAGAGGAATGAACAGTATTATTTAATATGTAACAAGGATTGTGGAAGTTGTGGCCCATCTCTTTTATGGGACATGTGTTAGGAAGAATGATGACAGGCATGAGATGATTTGCTGAGGAGAACACACACTGAAAATAATAGGAATATCAATAATTATTGATCATTTATTTGATATGTTTAAAAATGTATATATCACATATATATATATATATATATATATATATATATATATAT
>NW_019525502.1:951198-953757 GCF_002814215.2 Seriola lalandi dorsalis
CATGGCGACAGCAGGATCAGGTGAGTCCAGTCAGACTTAAATACTCAGGATAACACCATAAAAGAACTACAGTATATCCTCTGTCTTATTCCTGCACTAAAAGTAATTTGGTCTCCAGAACTGCATGTTCATCTCTGCAACATTCCTGCTGACCTGTTTACTGATGGATTAGACAGCAGAAGTCATTTTTATGCTGAGTCATTCCTAAATTGAAGTTTCTTTTAATCAATAGTTGCAGGTTGTGTAGAGCCGGTTCCCTTTGTTTGGTGACTTTCTTTGGTAAAACAGAAAAATAAAAGATCAAAGACGAGATGATAACAATTAATAGTAATACAGTATTAAACTAATGGTCAAAAGTTCTTCACTTTTATGCCTCTACCAGAGCCGCTTCATGCTTAATTAAAAGCTTCATGTTAATTAAAGATTAAATGTGAATTCAACGTTGTGTATCTTTACAGTGACAGATGATCTGCAACCAGTGAAGCGCAGCAGCCTTGAATTCCTGCCTCCTCACAGTGAGTTAAACTGAGTCTGAGTCAGAATTACTCTTCTGTATTTTAACTTCTAGAATTAAAGTATTTGTAGTTGGTGGCTTTGAAGTTATGTTTTATCTTTATTTTGCAAGATCACTGGTGAATTTCCAAGTTTTAAGATTTTAACAGCATTTGAACAGCACAGACAGATTGACATGTTACAGCAGTAAAAAGTAAAATATTTTCTTCAGAAACTTAAAGTCAAGTAAAGTACAAGTATTTGTCCTTGAATTATTGCATTTGACCCCTGTGCATTTTGGATGAAGTCTACACAAATATCTTCTAATTCACTGTTTTCATTTCAGTGTCTGAGCTGAGGGTTGTTCTGCTGGGGAACAGCTGGTCTGAGAGGAGTTCAGTGGGGAACTTCATACTGGGAAAGACTGAGTTCGACACTGAGGAAGAAGCAGACTGCTGTCAGAGAGTCAGAGGACAGCTGAAGGAGAAACAAATAGTTCTCATCAACACCCCAGATCTGCTTCATTACAACATGTCTGAACACAAACTGACTGAGATTATAGAAAACTGTGTGAGACTCTCTGATCCTGGACCTCATGTGTTCCTGCTGGTTCTACAGCCTGAAGACTTCACTGAGGAACAGAAACTGAAGCTCTGCAGAGTCCTTGAACTCTTCAGTGATCAATCATTTGATCATTCACTGGTTCTGATATCAACACCCAGAGGGAAGAGTTCAGGTTCCATTGAAAACTATATGCAACATCCACTGTTAGGAGACTTTATCAGAAAATGTAGATCCAGGTTGTTGTGGAACAAGAACCTTGAACATCAACAGCTGTTAACACATCTGGATCTGGTGATGAAGGAGAACAATGGAGATCATGTGAGCTGTGATGTTTTCAAAGATGCACCATCAGTCTCATCGAGGGGTCATCAAGGAGAAGGAGTCAGTGTCAAGCTGAATCCTGCTGAAGCTCCAGGTAAGTGCAGGAACAATCTTTATATTTCATCAATACAACTCATCAATTATCAGCTTTGAATATTGAGTTAAAGGTGTTTTCAGTTAATTATGTTTTATTGTTATAGGTCCAGGATTTTCCATGTCAGGTTTACTGTCTTCAACAAGAAACTATTTACCCAACTGTAAGTACACTTCCAAATGATTATCATCAGTTAGAGATCTAGGAGAAAGTTGATTTACTGTGATTAATATTGATTTTATTTTTTAACAGGGAGGAAACCTTGGTCTACATCACAGACTCCATCATCAGTCCAAAGCACAAGCCACCAGTGTAAGTGAATAAATAATTATCAGACAAAAGTTTCAGTTTCAGCTCCTCACTTTGTCCAATTTTAATCAACTTCCTACAAAATTATAAAACATGACTGAGACATTCACTCAGGTCCCAGTTTAATAGGTAAACCTAGTTAAACTAATTAGATCTAATACAAAATGTACTTTTGTTATTTTGCCTACACTCAATGATATAAATGTGTAGACAACATTACAGAAACACCTGTCAGTATATCTTAATATCATTCAAATTACATCTTCCAAAATGAGTATTGCAGGATTGTTGGATTACACTGCATCTGTTTTAGCTAGGTGTTCCTAATAAACTGACATGTGAGTGTCTTTTTAGGTCCTAATGTGTAAGACAGTAAAACATGAATAACAATGAATCTGCACCAATTACAGTGCAGAGTGTTTATGATGCACATAAGGAAAATACATGTCACCACATACAGCTATGCAAGTTCAGAACCATGTTCTTCAGTTCAGTAGAGAATCAGCATCTAGTCTTATAATCAGTTTCACAAATGAGTCCAATGTGAGCAACTCCTGAACTCAGCAGACACATACTCTGAAGTTTGGAGAACTTGAGGAGGAAGCCTGAGTCATTTTCCTGGGACAGATCATTGAGGTAGTTAAAGGACAGAGGGGAAACTCTCCCTGAGTGGAGAGAGGCTCTGGATGTTGTTGAGCTGTCTTCATTGACATCTTCACTGTGATGTGTAGGTCATGGACAGTGGACAGATTCGTTTTCATCAAACTACCTGCAGTTTC
>NW_019525502.1:953807-954315 GCF_002814215.2 Seriola lalandi dorsalis
ATATATATATATATACACGTATTTACTTTTTGTCTTTTTTTTTTGGGACATCCAACCATGTAGGCCGAACTCGAGCTTGTATTATGTTGAATTTTTGTTGACTCATTAATCACAGTATTAGTCTTGAGTTGCCTGTACAATGTGTCTACTGTATATCGTCAGACACTAATGAATGAATGTTTATTTCTTATATTTCTTTGTACAGTGTCATCTGCTTTCTTCTTTCATCACAGCCTCAGTTTGTTCTTATGTATAATTATATTCACGTCACACAGCTCAGTGTCTGGTTCTGTTAAAAATAAATCTCTGAAAAATACAAATACTGTTTGCAGCATAAAAATGATTTACTGTTTACTTAAGAGCTGGACATGACATCCATCAGCTGCACAGGGATGATTTACAGAAACATTCACTCCTACAGGTGATTTAGAGTCACTGATGAACCTGTTGGTTCCAGGTTTGAACCCAGAACCTTTTTGCTGTGACGTGACAGTGCTGATCACTGTTC
>NW_019525502.1:954365-956206 GCF_002814215.2 Seriola lalandi dorsalis
TTTTTTTCAATGGAGAAAGTGTCACCCTGGGTTAGTGAGTTAATTGAGTTCTGTTTGTGGTGAGAGGAATCTCAGGAAAAGCTGAGAGAGTAGTTTTCTACAGCTGACAACCCAAATGCATGGAGCCCCTAAAGTCCTGAAAGGTGACATTTTCTTTCATCTTGTTTCTAAGGTAATAACCTGTCCTCACAAGATAAAACATATCACCTTACAGGACTTCAGGGACAAATGACATATACACCATTTACCCCTGGTATTAACATTTAAAGGAGTAGGTGAAGCACAGGCTCCCTCCTACCTTTTGTTCTTTTTCAAGCCTTCAGACTCGTAGTTTTATTAAGTTTTGACATTGTAAATAGTCAGTTTACTGAATCTTGGGTGTGGCTTCCTCTTTATATGTTGCTGGTCACAAGGTTGAGCCACATTGTTGTGGCTGTAACAGGAAGTAATCAGAATGCTAGAGTCTATATGTTATATATTTTCAGTAAATCACAGGATGTGAATTTTCTTTTTGTTCTATAATCATTCATTCTATAAGGATTTGAATCTTTCACAATGGATATATATGGATATTGTATATTTGGTGCTAATGGCCAGGACATTTGTATGTCACAGAATCACAGAATCAGATTTGTCATGAAATAACATGTCATCTTGACTTCTCTTTTGTTCTTTTTTTTGGTTCTTCTTGTATCAATTGTTCAGACATGTAATGTACGATTTTAAAAAACCTAGTTAAAACATTACTGACATGGTCTCTGTCATAGCTCAGCAAAGCTGTAGTTAATTAAGTCTCATATTTGCCTTTTGTAAATACTTGTGCAAAAGACGTCCAGTGGTGCAACTTCAGCAGCCATGATGTGTGAACTGTAGTGTATGCATATAGATATGAACTACACACTGAAACATTGAAACATTTCTAAATCAGGTCATATTAAACAATTTATTGTGTGTAAAGAAAAAACGGAAAAAAGAGCCTATTAAATAACGATGACCTTTAAGTTTCAAAAACAACCGAGTCTGTGTGAATGTTTGAGCAACTGACTGTGAACCTAAATTGTTTCTTGTTAAACATTCACTGATTTATCCTGAAATTCACATTCACATTTAGGTGTAAGGTATAATCATGTTTTGCCATAATTTCAAACACTGACACCTTGTGGTAAAAACGTGAATTGCGTCCATATGAGCAGCTGTCTTGCTCAGCCACAGCAGTGCTGTCCGGTTTGATCTAAACAGGTAATTAATGAGTCTGGGAGTTTTTCTCTGCACTCTATACATTTGATATTTTTTTTACTGTCCGTTCAGAACAAAAAAATCCTAAAACTTGTTCAGACAGGAAGGAGAAAGCTGAAGATGTCCGGAGAGAGCAGCAAGATGGAGGAGAAACAGAACAGATGCTGAATTTAAGAGGGACTTGCTGCTGCTACTGTCATGAAAAGGTACGTTTTAGTTTGGTTTATATTTTTGACGTTGGTGAGTTGGGGGCTGGTGGGGGGTGCAGCGCTGTTTGCCTATCTGTAAAGGTCAACGCACACCACTGGTTCACAGTACTGAAGGGCTGGGGTCTGCTGATTGTAGATGATGGTTTGTTTCAGTCTGTGTTTAACCTGTTTTAAGTTGCTTCTTTGACTCTGACAGAGTTTCACTGATCCTCAACAAAGAAGAACTTTCATTAAACTCTCATGAACTGTCGTTCAAGAGCAACTTTTCAGCCTTTGCCAGTTGATATGAATCCCTTTGAACAAAGTCTGGTAGAGAGGAATACATTTGACTGTAAATGTGTCTTGAATCATGTGTCCATTAGCTCATTGTTGATAATAATAATAATAATAGTAATA
>NW_019525502.1:956256-960220 GCF_002814215.2 Seriola lalandi dorsalis
GGAAGCAGTGAGAGAAGAGGTGAAGAAGTGTGAGACTCTTTGTTCTCCTGGACCAAATGTTCTGCTGCTGTTAGTGAAACCTTCAAAGTTCACTGAGGAGAACAGACGAACACTGAAGTTCATCCTGAGTCTGTTTGGTCCAGATGCTTTTAAACACTCGATGGTCGTCATGACACATGATGGGATGGAAACAAGTGTCTCTGTAAGTCAGCTGCTTCGAGACTGTGGAGGAAGACACTACAACATGTCTGAAGATAAACACCAACTGTTGATGGAGAAGATTGAGAACATTGTGCGTGAAAGCAAAGAAACCTTCCTCACCTTCTCTGAAGAGCCTGAACACATGAAACCAGCTTTAAACCTGGTTCTGTGTGGGAGGAGAGGAGCAGGGAAGACTTCAGCAGCCGAGGCCATTTTAGGTCAGACAGAGCTTCATTCAGTCTCCAGCTCATCAGAGTGTGTTAAACATCAGGGAGAGGTGAGAGGACATCAGGTTTCCCTGGTGGAGCTTCCTGCCTTGTATGGAAAACCTCAGGAGGAAGTGATGAAGGAATCATTCAGGTGTATCTCCCTCTGTGATCCTGAGGGCGTCCATGCCTTCATCCTGGTCCTACCTGTGGGTCCCCTCACTGATGATGACAAGGGAGAGTTAGAGACCATCCAGAACTCATTCAGCTCTCCAGTCAATGACTTCACCATGATTCTGTTCACTGTGGAGTCAGATCCTGCAGCTCCAGCTGTTGTTGACTTTATAAGAAAGAACAGAGACATCCAGGAGCTGCTTCAGAGCTGTGGAGGAGGATCTGTTGTTGTCAACATCAAGAACAAACAGCAGATCTCTGAGATGTTGGAGGCTGTGGACAAGATGAGACACAATAAGACACACCATGCTGCTACACAACAGAAACATTTGCTTATGCACAAATAGAAAAGATCATAAAACAAGACAAACACATCAACAGACTACAAGGTGAACTGAAAAAGACCAAGATCCCTTGTAAGTACTTACATGTCATGTTTAATGTTTTTTGCTGTGTACAAAACCATTTCCTATATTTCAGTCTCGAGCCTACAGCATGCTGTATAAACTGTGAACAAAGAAAACTTAATGTCTTCTCATGTTGCAGGTGATGAAGAGACTCAGAGTCCAGAGCGTCTCAGGATCGTGCTGTTAGGGAAGACTGGTTGTGGAAAGAGCTCTACAGGAAACACCATTCTGGGAAGAAAAGAGTTTAAATCCAAATCAAGTCAAACATCAGTCACCAAGATTTGTCAGAAAGCACAGGGTGAAGTGGACGGTCGTCCCGTTGTTGTGGTCGACACTCCTGGTCTGTTTGATACGACCTTGTCCCATGAAGAGGTTAATGAGGAGATGGTGAAGTGCATCAGTCTTCTGGCTCCAGGACCACATGTCTTCCTGTTGGTGTTACAGATCGGACGACTCACAACAGAGGAGAAGGAGACGCTGAAACTCATCAAGGAAGGTTTTGGGAAGAATTCTGAGTCGTTCACCTTCATTCTTTTAACAAGAGGAGACTCACTGGAACAAGAGGAGTTGTCCATTGATGAGTACATTGAAAAAAAATGTGATGAATCCTTCAAGAAGCTGATCTCTGACTGTGGAGGAAGATACCATGTGTTTAATAACTATGACGAAGGGAACCACAGACAAGTCAGTGAGCTGATAAACAAGATCGACACCATGCTGAAGGAAAATGGAGGCAGCTGCTACACTAATGAGATGCTGCAAGAGGCTGAAGCAGCGATACAGAAAGAAGTGGAGAAGATCCTGAAGGAGAAGGAAGAAGAGATGAAGAGAGAGAGGGAGGAACTAGAAAGAAAACATGAGGAAGAAAAGGAAGCCATGAAAAGAAGATTAGAAGAACAGAGAGCAGAAATTGAACAAGAGAGAAAACTGAAAGACAAAGAACTTAAAGAAATGAAAGAAAACATAAAGAAGGAGCGTGAAGAGAGAAAGAAAGAACAGAAGAAGAGAGAACAAGAAAGAAGGAAAAAGGAAACAGAGCAAGAAAAATATCGTCAGAATCTGAAAATCCAACTACAAAATTTGGACAAACAGATTCAGTCGGAAAAAGAGGAAAAGAAAAGTGTGGACAGAGAACTAGAGCAGAGTAGAGAAGAGATGAGAGAAAGGCAAGAGGCCTGGGAGAAGAAACAAAAAGAGTCGAGGGAAAAACAGAAACAAGAAGATGAACAGAGACGACGAGAGGAACAAACAAAAATTGAAAAACTTGAAGCAAAGTACCAACAGCAAAGAGAGAAATATGAAAAGGAAAGAGAAGAAGATCAGATCAGAAGAGAACAGGAGGAAAAACAGCGAAAAGAATTAGAGGAAAACTATAAAACAAACCTGGAGACTCTGAAGAAAACATACGAGGAGGAAGCCAGAAAGAAAGCTGAAGAGTTCAATGAATTCAGGGAGAAATACAACAAAGACTTTGCTGCTCAGAAGAAAGAACATGAGAAACAAATGAGAGGCAAAGATGAGAAACATAAGGAACACATGAAAGACAAAGATGAGAAGTATGACCTGTTAAAGGCACTTTCAGCCCACAATGAAAATAACAGGAGGGAACAACATCAGAAGGAAATCCGTGACTTAGTGAAGAGTTTGGCAGAAAGGAAAGTACATCTGAAACAAATCTCAGTCTTACTGGATGAACAGGAGAAGGAAATGAAGACTGTGAAGACTGAGGAAAAGGAAAATGTGCAGAAAAAACATGAAAAACAAATAAGTGACTTGATACAGAAACTCATGGATGAAGAACCAAGTTGGTGGACTGCTTTCAAGAATTTCTTTAGTTTCTAAATGTCACACAAGTGCAGCACAGTTTTACAGCCTCTTCTACTTCTTCTTTTCCATCATCTGGTTTCAACAACTGTGATTTTAAAGTGCAGATTTCAGGGGGACATTTTGCCATCGCAATGAACCACACTGTAATACCATGACCCAGGAAATACTTGTTTGTGATTGGCTGACAGTCAGCTAACATTGTATATCAGGACACCTCAAATGCAGCTCCAGTCATTTACCATGTTTGTAAATCAGCTGCTTCAACATATATAAAGCTTCATAGAGCAGCTTATTCAGTGTATTGTAGCTGAGGTGCACTGCCTGGCCTGAAACAAGAATTAACACAACTAACTAATGAATTCCTCTGGATATTATTGCTCTCATGAACTATAACATGAAAGGATGGGTTCAGATTTTAATAAAATGTACAGGATGTATTTGAGTTGATCTCTGTATCATTCCTCCTGTTCATAGTGGACATAACTAGATCCCTTATATATATTGTTAATGTTTGTGTCTGTATGTCCTATGGTCTGTACGTACATAGATTCTTCTCTGATTCAAAGTGTTTTCTATAAAGTTGGTAAAAGAAGTGATGTGTGAAAGTTTTTCAGCTTAAAACAGTTGACTATTGTAAAACGAGTAGGCAAAACAGCTGGTTTCAGTTTATTATATTTGTTTTCTTCTGAACTTTGCACCTTTTTGATTTTAACATTTTTCCAAAATGACCTGAATTACTTATTACAAAAAATAAATAAATGCAGCATCATGAAGAACTTAAGCAGCCGGAAGTTCTGCTTGTGTATTAGACATTACTTTTGTTTTCTTTTGAATATGATGAACCTGATGTTTGTAAATGAAAAAAATATTAATAGATGTTATTAATCCTGTTTTCTCTGCTACAGCTATGGAACAAATATCAACAAATATTAAATATTAAACATGTAATTTTAACTGCTCATCAAATGAATCAAAATAATAAAAACTCTGACAATTAATGTTTTTGTTTCTCTGGTTTGTTTTATGTCAAATCAAGATAGATGCTTTATAACTGATGACATTAACTTAAGACAACGTTCATATGAATAGTCACTGGTTTGTTCAGTGTTTGATCTTTGGTTCCTTTATTATCATAATAGATGTGGACTG
>NW_019525502.1:960270-961881 GCF_002814215.2 Seriola lalandi dorsalis
TTGTTTTAGTAACAAAGGGAAAGTCACAGTCTTTTCACCCATGCAATCAGTAAGACAATCAGAAGAAACAACTCAGCTCTGCACCAAGCTAAACCTCCTTGTTATATATTTAAACATTTCTATTGGAAGAGCCTTTCTACTTGACACTTCATTTGGCCTAATGATTCCCATTGCAACGATCAGCATACCTTTCTGGGCCTCTTGCCAGTGCCTCTAGATATGTAGACACATTTCTCTACCAACAAAAGCCAAATAAATAAAACAATTCTCACAACTGTGCAAAAAATGTTCAGTTTCAGTCTCCCAAATAATGAAGGCCTCCCTCTGCCCCCCAGATCTGGCACTGGAGCGAGCCATGTTCTCCTGCGTGCTCAGGCCTCTGAAGTCCCACCTTGAAAAAGCCCTGGTGGCGTTGCACAATCACGACGGCTCCAGTCAGTGTCTCACCCGGAACCTGCTCCGTCTGAAAGGGGACGCCGCCATGGAGCGGCTCGGCGTGCGGACTGGTGTCCCGGACGGCCGCGGGGTGGAGAGGATGAAGCAGAAGCTGATCCTGATGCAGCGGACGCACTCGCCAATCGACAAAGTGCTGCTGCTGCTGCAAGTGTGCAAGTGCGTCCACAAGGCCATGGGGTCCTTACATGGTGAGACCAAAGCACATTGTTATTTTCTGGGATTTAAAAGCGGTCCTTATTTGAAAACTACGCTCATTTCTCAGAGATGAGAGAAAAGACAAATGTCAAAAAAGTGTAAAATGATAGACTAGTCTAATACTTACACTGTCCTATTGTTATTTCCTCTGCAGGACAGGAAGTGAGCTGGGAGGACTTCCTGCCATCGTTGTCTTATGTAATTGTGGAGTGTAACCGCCCTCACATCCTGATAGAGGTGGAGTACATGATGGAGCTGCTGGAGCCCTCCTGGCTCGGAGGAGAGGGTACGATCTATATCAGTTTAATCAAACGTGCCAAACGTCCTTTTCAGTGGTTAAATCGATCGGACAGATTGTGTTGTTCTTCTGTGGAACAGGGAGGATTACTGTGAGTACAGCAACGAGTGGAGGAGTGCCAGCATTTATACAGTTTTTCATAAAAAGCCAGGTCAGCAGGTAAATGAGCAGATGTGGATTTGAGTCACATGACTTGAACTTTATTCAGGCTCATGTCATGACTTAAGCCTCAGCTGGACAAAAACAAAAAGACTTCCTCAACTTCAGTGTCACTTTAGTTCAGCCTTAGGACTGAGGAGCAAACAAACCTTATGTTTACATTTTAAAGTGGCTTTAAATTAAGCAGTTAAAGCTTTATAATTTGTTTAGAATTCCAAACCCAAATTTTCAGTCTTATCTTGCAGGCTGTTTATTTGAATAAATGATCATTTTGTGACATCAAAACAAGCTATAAACAGAAGCCTGACTTATTATCACCATAACAAGTTGTTATGGGAAACAGTAGTGTACTGACTTGGGTTCAACTAAATAAACCTAAGCCACAATGAGGGGCTGCTACCGGGATGCGTAATTGACACGTCGTCATGAGGTGGCTCCATAAGATAAATCAAAACATCCGACTTGTGCTTCCGATTATGATGTATTTATTTACCGTGTAACAA
>NW_019525502.1:961931-963748 GCF_002814215.2 Seriola lalandi dorsalis
TGACAATTAATGTTTTTGTTTCTCTGGTTTGTTTTATGTCAAATCAAGATAGATGCTTTATAACTGATGACATTAACTTAAGACAACGTTCATATGAATAGTCACTGGTTTGTTCAGTGTTTGATCTTTGGTTCCTTTATTATCATAATAGATGTGGACTGTTGTTCAATGCTGAAGTCAAACAGACTCTTCACACAGAGAAACTGATCAATCAGAACAGAGCTCACAGGTGTGTGTCTACCTGCACAGGAGATGCTGAGGGAGGGGGGTTACATCTGAAACTTGTCTCTACTCACCTATGTATTCATTTATCTAGTATCTCAGGTAACCCCTATTGGCTCAGGAATCTGACCAGTGATCAGTAGAAATCAATGATGAAAAAATACAATTTTAGCAACTGTAACAGTTAAAATGTGGAATTGTGTCTAGAAAACACTTAAAACACAAGTTTATGGCTGATATTGACCAGACTTTTATCACCAGATGCCCTTTTCACATTGATGAGATAAATCAAGTCTTTATCATTCAACAATGTCTTTGAGGGAGTGTTATGGAGGTTTCCCTGTGTTTTTACAGTTTGTTCTCATAGTTTTTTAGACTTTCTGAACATTATATGGTTCAAAGATACCTCTGCATCTGTGATTCGACTGTAGTCACTAGTTAACATCACTAAGCAATCTGAACACAAAGTCCATTTGTTCTGGATCTTTTGATCGTATCACATGATCTTCATTGGTAGATGGAGTTGTCCTGGAATTTTTAAGGACTTTATTTGCTTAAACGTTTATATGGTGAGTCAACAAAGCAAGCAATCTCACCACAGGGTGAGGAACTTGAAGTGCTGAGTATAATGGGCATTTGAACAATACAACAAAGCAAACTCCATCTGCTGAGGATGATCATGTGATACAAACAAAAAGTCCAGAACAGCGACTAAATGGACCTTGTAGTGAAATTGTTTTGTCAACAGCTGGTCCCATGAACAAGACAGAACCTTCAACAAAGGTAGATTATAATTAAGTAGATATACTCAAGTACTATAAATATATTAAGTAAGTAGTAAGTATGTTATACTATATTGTAAGTATACTATAAGTACAATACTGAAGCACCTCAGCTAATGGCAGGTGTCTGTTGAAATACTTTGCACCTCCCTTTGTCCAGCAGGTGGAGCTCTAACATCAACTTCACTGTCTGTTGTAGGTCTATTTGTATTTGACTACAGTAAGGTTGTGCTGTGATTTTTATATTTTTATGTCTTCATTAAGTGGAGTTGGTTAATTGGTTCTGTCCTTTCATGAACAGTATGTGGCGTTCGTGTTCACACTCCAGTCCAACCTGCTGTCCAGGTGAAACACCCCTGGAATCTGATTGGTCACCCCCAAAATGTCTGCCATGTCATTGGCTTTCCTGTCACTGTGGGTGAGTGTTTGGCTGCCAGCTTTGTTTCTGTGTCTGTCCCGCTTTACATTTACAGCGAGGCTTGTTTTGCGAAGGCGGACTGCAACAGGTTCAAGCACCGGTACCCCAGACCAACAGCACGTTTGTAAATGGTTAAGTGAAAACGGTGTAAAGTAGAAATAAATACAGTTATAAACTATTGTTCTTAGTAAACTTTTTCACCTTAAAATTAACTGTAGTTAACGGAAAACTTAATTTGTTTAATCTTTTGTTTCATCCTTCCCACCCCTTACTCAATTTAACACAACGTCCGGGGCGTGTTACAGAGAGAGTTCAGCTAGTAGGTAGTAACCGCTCAGTGCAAAGTTTAGCTTCACTATAGCCATGGGCGTAACCACGCATCCTTTGGGGGGGTC
>NW_019525502.1:963798-964646 GCF_002814215.2 Seriola lalandi dorsalis
AAAGGTAGATTATAATTAAGTAGATATACTCAAGTACTATAAATATATTAAGTAAGTAGTAAGTATGTTATACTATATTGTAAGTATACTATAAGTACAATACTGAAGCACCTCAGCTAATGGCAGGTGTCTGTTGAAATACTTTGCACCTCCCTTTGTCCAGGAGGTGGAGCTCTAACATCAACTTCACTGTCTGTTGTAGGTCTATTTGTATTTGACTACAGTAAGGTTGTGCTGTGATTTTTATATTTTTATGTCTTCATTAAGTGCAGTTGGTTAATTGGTCCCCTCATGAACAGTATGTGGCGTTCGTGTTCACACTCCAGTCCAACCTGCTGTCCAGGTGAAACACCCCTGGAATCTGATTGGTCACCCCCAAAATGTCTGCCATGTCATTGGCTTTCCTGTCCCTGTGGGTGAGTGTTTGGCTGCCAGCTTTGTTTCTGTGTCTGTCTCTTATACACATCTTGATATAAATGGGGTAGACAACATTACAGAAACACCTGTCAGTATATCTTAATATAATTCAAATTACATCTTCCAAAATGAGTATTGCAGGATTGTTGGATTACACTGCATTTGTTTTAGCTAGGTGTTCCTAATAAACTGACATGTGAGTGTCTTTTTAGGTCCTAATGTGCAAGACAGTAAAACATGAATAACAATGAATCTGCACCAATTACAGTGCAGAGTGTTTATGATGCACATAAGGAAAATACATGTTACCACATACAGCTATGCAAGTTCAGAACCATGTTCTTCAGTTCAGTAGAGAATCAGCATCTAGTCTTATAATCAGTTTCACAGATGAGTCCAATGTGAGCAACTCCTGAACTCAGCAGACACAT
>NW_019525502.1:965058-966022 GCF_002814215.2 Seriola lalandi dorsalis
TTTTTTTGGTTTTTTTTTTGGTTTCGCTGTTTTATTTCACTTTTTACACAACGAAATGGCGACAAGTTCAAGAAAGGCAGCAGGCAAACAGCCAGTTACAGCCCCGTCATTCGACAACGAGGGACTAGCTAACATTTTTAAGCTAGCGGTTGCAGAAGCTATGAAGGAGGCTATCCCTACACTCAGACAAGATGTGGTGACGCAGCTGACAAGCAAGACGCAGGAGTTGATGGATGCTCAAGTCGCTGTTATTCGGGGCGAGATGTTGGCCATGCGCATTTCGGAGTGTATGATGTGTTTGGAGAAAGACGGGAACCGTTTGGCAGAGGTGGACAGCTAGCTTTCAGCATCTGTTAAAAGGTTTACTGCACACCATGACCGACTGGAGGAGAAAATTGCAGACATGGAGGACAGGTCTCGCAGAGACAACAAACATGTGCACGGAGTTCCTGAAACTGCAGAGACATCGCATCTCCTAAACTACATGTCGGAGTGCTGTTGTGGAAATCGAGAGCAAAGCCATCCGCTTCACCCCTGACTATAGCCCGTTTACTTAAAAGCGTAGGCTGGCCTTTTCCACTGCAATGGATGCTCTTCAAAAGCCGAACTTTTGCACCTTTCTGCTCTACCCAGCGAAACTTAAAGTGATATGCGGAGAAGCGATCCACCTGTTCAACAATCCGCAGGAGGTGAGGGATCTCATAGACTCTTTAAAAGAATGAACTGCCATTCTGTCTGGTATAGAGGAGCTGATTTGATTTATATGATTACTATAGATCTTGCATTATTAGGCCTATGGCTCCTATTAAGTTTTTGTTTTTTAATTGGTCATGAAAATGTTTACATGATACAGCTGTTCATTGCCTAGTGTGTGGACAGAGATATGACCTTCAAGAATTACATATATGGTCCTGTAGTCCTGTGTACGAGTCCGACGTGGGGGTGAGTTTAGACTCCCTGGGAG
>NW_019525502.1:966042-967293 GCF_002814215.2 Seriola lalandi dorsalis
GCTTCATTCAGTCTCCAGCTCATCAGAGTGTGTTAAACATCAGGGAGAGGTGAGAGGACGTCAGGTTTCCCTGCTGGAGCTTCCTGCCTTGTATGGAAAACCTCAGGAGGAAGTGATGGAGGAATCACTCAGGTGTATCTCCCTCTGTGATCCTGAGGGCGTCCATGCCTTCATCCTGGTCCTCCCTGTGGGTCCCCTCACTGATGAAGACAAGGGAGAGTTAGAGACCATCCAGAACTCATTCAGCTCTCCAGTCAATGACTTCACCATGATTCTGTTCACTGTGGAGTCAGATCCTGCAGCTCCAGCTGTTGTTGACTTTATAAGAAAGAGCAGAGACATCCAGGATCTGCTTCAGAGCTGTGGAGGAAGATCTGTTGTTGTCAACATCAGGGACAAACAGCAGATCTCTGAGATGTTGGACGCTGTGGACAAGATGAGAGCTGAAGAATCCAGATGCTTCACAAAGGACATGTTCACCCAGGCTCAGATGGAGAAGGTTTCACAACTCAAAGCTGAGCTTCAGGATGTCAGACAGAGGAGTGGGATGGGAGGTGATGATGAGAGGCAGAGCAGAGAGCCTCTCAGGATGGTGCTGATTGGGAAGCCTGGCAGTGGGAAGAGTGCAACAGCAAACACCATTTTGGACATAAAGCATTTCAAACCCAGAATTGCCCCAAAACCACCAACCAAGTCTTGTGAAACAGCAACTGGAGAGATTGATGGACGGCCTGTTGTTGTGGTAAAAACACCCCCCTTGTTCAATACAACTTCCTCTGATGATCAAATGAAACAGGAGCTTCAGAGATGCTTCAGCATATTGGCTCCTGGACCTCATGTGTTCTTACTGGTTCTGCAGATCGGGAACTTCACGCCAGAGGAGAAAGAGTCTGTGGAACTGATCAAGAAATATTTTGGGAGAAAGTCTGGAGATTTCACCATCATTATATTCACCAGAGGAGAAGAACTGGACGATCAGTCATTTGAGAGTTACCTTAAAGATTGTGACGACTTTGTCAAACAACTAATAAACGACTGTGGAGGAAGATATCAGGTCTTTAATAACAAAGATGAAACAAACCGCACACAAGTCCAGGAGCTGCTGACCAAGATCGAAACCATGGTGACGCAAAATGGTGGCAGCTGCTTCACTGCTGAGATGTTTGATGACACAGAGGAATCCACAAAAATACAAGTGGAGAGGATGAGGAAAGAGAAGGAAGAAGAGATGAAGGAGATGAAGAGAAAACA
>NW_019525502.1:972746-973842 GCF_002814215.2 Seriola lalandi dorsalis
ATGGATTTGTGAGTTATGGACAAAAATGTGTTTTCTGAGGTCACGGTGTGACAGAAGAAAATAACTTTATTAATATTGTATTTGTTTGCATTTTGAACATAAACAATAGACAAACAACGGGCCAGACATGTACACAAATCAGACACATACAGTACGTGTGCAATAATTTAACAAAATAACGTGAGATAGCTGCCACTTGACTAAAGCGCTTAATGGTGCTATACTAAGAGTCTCAGGTAGGAACCGTGGATCGTCCCACACTGGCCTTTTCCAGGTGAGCAAGGAAGGGGTTCTCAGGTGGTCGAAGAACTCATAATTGAGTCCAAGTGAATTTGAAGTTGAATAAGTTCCGTCGAGGCGTTGCTGTGTGTACATACGTATGGACAGACAGACGACCCAAAAACAATATGCACAATACTGGAACAAACTCCTACATGGAATGCAGCTGTGAAAGTTTTTCTAACCTGTGCTTTCCCTGTATGAGAGGTCAACTGTCAATTTGTTTTTGCCTTTTAGCATCTGATGTGTTTTAAGAGACTTTGTAGGATTTGGTTTTCTTAAACCAGAGAAACAGAGACGAGGACAGGAAAAGGAATCTAAATTAGTGTTGTAGTCTTGTATGATTCAGTGTCTTCAGTGTCATCACACCTGTGTCTGCAGCAGTTATGGTATTGACCCATAAAGTTGGTTTGATCATTTATAGAGAGGAGTGACTGAGCTGCCCCCGGTTGTTAAAAGTGTCCTGGAGAACGACCTTCAAACCTTTTGTTCTTTTGTGTTTTTAGCATTTTGAAAACCAAATGTTGGTCTCCAGCTGAGCTTCTTCTGGTGTTTCCAGCACAGTGACAATATGGCCGCTGCTGCAACATCTGGTGAGTACGGTCAGATTTACAGCAGAAATATGCAGCATCTCTTCTTATTTGTTCAGAGGTAGAGGAATGAACAGTATTATTTAATATGTAACAAGGATTGTGGAAGTTGTGGCCCATCTCTTTTATGGGACATGTGTTAGGAAGAATGATGACAGGCATGAGATGATTTGCTGAGGAGAACACACACTGAAAATAATAGGAATATCAATAATTATTGATCATTT
>NW_019525502.1:974948-975669 GCF_002814215.2 Seriola lalandi dorsalis
CTGAGGGTTGTTCTGCTGGGGAACAGCTGGTCTGAGAGGAGTTCAGTGGGGAACTTCATACTGGGAGAGACTGAGTTCAACACTGAGGAAGAACCAGACTGCTGTCAGAGAGTCAGAGGACTCTTGAAGGAGAAACACATAGTTCTCATCAACACCCCAGATCTGCTTCATTACAACATCTCTGAACACAAACTGACAGAACATGTGGAAAGTGTTGTGAGTCTCTCGGCCCCTGGACCTCATGTGTTCCTGCTGGTTCTACAGCCTGAAGACTTCACTGAGGAACAGAAACTGAAGCTCTGCAGAGTCCTGAAACTCTTCAGTGATCAATCATTTGATCATTCACTGCTGCTGATATCAACACCCAGAGAGGAGAGTTCAGCTGAAAACTACACATACCATCCACTGTTAAAAGACATGATCAGAAGGTGTAGGTACAGATACTTGTGGCAGAAGAACCTTGAACTTTCAGAGCTGTTAACACGCGTGGGTCAAACTGCAAAGGAAAACAGTGGAGATCATCTGAGCTGTGATGTGTTTGAGGATGAGGATCCAGGTTTAACCATGACACTAAAGTCTGAACACATGAAACCAGCTTTAAACCTGGTTCTGTGTGGGAGGAGAGGAGCAGGGAAGACTTCAGCAGCCAAGGCCATTTTAGGTCAGACAGAGCTTCATTCAGTCTCCAACTCATCAGAGTGTGTTAAACATCAGGGAGAGG
>NW_019525503.1:421-1053 GCF_002814215.2 Seriola lalandi dorsalis
CACACACACACACACACACACACACACACACACACACACACACACACACACACACACACACACACAGAGCGAGTCCCCCCGTGGGGCAGAAGTGCAGTCAGAGGGTCAAATCAGTTTGGACAGCTGCTCTGTTAGCAGTGGGCCAACAACCAACAGTTGTGTAACAGCAGCAACATCAGTGTCAACAACAACAACAAAAACAACAACAACAACAACAGGAGCAGCGGCATCGATGACATAAATAAAAACAAGTATAAAAACAGCATCAGCGCCGAGATGAACAGAGGACGCTGCTCCACCTGGAGGCGACAGGAAGTAACATACTCACACACACACACACACACACACACACACACACACACACACACACACACACACACACACACACACTTGAGTGACGATGATATTTTGTTCACAACACATTCACAACACAAGGTAAATACATATAAACATATAAAATCTTTAGACTTGTTTGTGTCACATTAATGTCAGAGTCTGAGTCGTCGGAGTCGGTGGGATTCAGACGTGAGGATGGCGGCGGTGAGGTGTTGTCGGTTTGTGCGTCCTGCTGCTCGTGGCGTCTGACGTGTGTGTTCACATTAAACTTGAGGTGTTTCTGGTTTATCTGCAGC
>NW_019525503.1:1073-2550 GCF_002814215.2 Seriola lalandi dorsalis
GGGGGGGGGGTGTAACAAAGGTGTGAGGACGAGGTCGACACAGACATGGAGAGACACTGCAGCAGGTGAGTTATCGAACAGGTAAACCGCTTGTTCACTGTTCTTCAATGAACTGATTCCTGACACTTTGCTGCTGCTGTGAAAAACACGTCACAAAGAACCGGAGGAACTTTTACTCCTGGGAAAATTCACCTGGAGTCGATGTGGGGAAATTAAAGTTTAAACTTTTGTTGGAAAAAGTAAATAAAAAGAATCATGTGTCCTTCTTATCATCACAGCTGAGGTGCACTGAAGAAAATAAATCACTGCCTGCTACATCTACTTTAAATCAGAGCAGTAATTCATTAGATTCAGCTAATTAAACGGATCGTTACTGACTGTTTGCATCAGCTTTTACTTCTTCACCTCTTTAACACTTATGTAAAAACAGCTGATTCAAGCTGGACTTCCATCTAAACGTACCAGCGAGCCGAAGCCGACGGTCCAGAAGTGCTCGTTGCGAACCTCCAGCACCCCGTCCAGAGTCGACACCTGATTGGACACAAACGGGAACAAGTGGCCAATAAGAATCTGCCGTAAACCTTTAATATGTCATATATTGTTTCACTACATTCAGGAGTCAGAACGTTTATAAACCCTGTAAATCTCTGAAGAATCTGACAAGAGATTTTTATCCTTCAATTTTCATGAAAAAACGAAGTAATCTCATGTATTTTATTAAGGTGTGTATTAAAGTCACTGCTGTGTTTGTACAGGACAGAAGAGGCTCTGACTCACCTCTCTCAGCAGTTTGTCCAGCTGACCAATGACGTGAGAGGGCGTGGTCTGACGACAGGTGACGACAGGAAATTAATAATTGCACTTCTTAAAAAGCTCTGATGTTAATGTTATTATCGTTTATTATATTTCACAAACAGCTTCGTCTCACCTGCAGCAGAACTTTCCCGCTGTACACGCTCATGGGATACATGGTGCCAAAGGTCATGAGAGCGATGGCGACGGCCGACGCTGTGTCCACCGCATTGTAGTTACTGAGAACACACACACACACACAAACACACACACACACACACACACACACACACACACACACAGGAAAGAGGGTAAATACATAAGACATGAGGTGTTTAAATAAGGTTTAAAACAAACACATGGTAATAATAGACATATATAAATAGGATTTAAAGAGAATAAAATGCAAAATAAAAATCATCTATAACTGGATAAAACAAGAAGCGGGTGAGTAAGTAGCAGATCAGTTAAAACACAGAGAGAAAGTTCCATGAATAAGAATAAAAGGAAACCACAAATTAAAACATTCTCTTGTTTGATTTTAAAGAACTGAATAAAGCTGCTTCTCCATGTTCAGTTTAGACTCTGGGAACAATCAGCAGATCTGTGACGGGAAGCTGATTCTGTAATCATCTTAATGTAGATATTAAAACTAGCCCCTTAATAAAAAATATCTCAGTTTGTG
>NW_019525503.1:2600-7600 GCF_002814215.2 Seriola lalandi dorsalis
TCCCTCAGTTTTATCATCAGCATCAATCTCGATGATTCAGGGAGCGAGACCGATTCACCGCCGCTGCTCTTTTTCCGTCTGACGTCAGGACACGAAGATAAAGATCAGGACAGTTTGAATTTCCAGCTGGGATGGAAACGTGACATCACCGGAGCCGTCGAGGGTGAAACGTTTGGTGCTGGTGCATTCTGGGAGAGACATGAATCCTTACTTGATTTCTATGAGCATGTAGGTGATGCAGAGGGACAGAGCTCCCGCCATGTTGATCAGGACGAACGGGTTCATACGAGGCAGGAGCACGCTGCTGAGACCTGGGAAGATGTGTATAAGAGACAGGTTTATATCTTCATTACTGTTATTATTCATCAGCTGTTCTGGAAGCTTTCAGTCATAACACATGATCTTCCTCGGCAGATGGAGATGATCGTTTTCCTCTGAGGACGTCACAGCTACTAAAGGGCCCTCGTGGTGAGACTGTGAACTCTTAAAACCTTCAGCTTTTAAAACCAAAAAGGGACAAAAATTTATTTAAATACTTTTTAACAACAGTTGCCATGACAACGGGGGGAGATCCATCATGGAGGAAGATCATGTGAGAGCGGAAAGGAAACGCTGAGACTGTTCTGACTGAAATGTTTCGCTTGTCCAGACTCTGATTTAATAACCGAGTGACGCTGTTGTATAAATCTGACTGACGTCCACATATTTCTGCTGAAGTATTTTGTTGTTTTCCATCATTTAAATGAGAGTTTCGGGGGGAATTCCCTCAGTTTTATCATCAGCATCAATCTCGATGATTCAGGGAGCGAGACCGATTCACCGCCGCTGCTCTTTTTCCGTCTGACGTCAGGACACGAAGATAAAGATCAGGACAGTTTGAATTTCCAGCTGGGATGGAAACGTGACATCACCGGAGCCGTCGAGGGTGAAACGTTTGGTGCTGGTGCATTCTGGGAGAGACATGAATCCTTACTTGATTTCTATGAGCATGTAGGTGATGCAGAGGGACAGAGCTCCCGCCATGTTGATCAGGACGAACGGGTTCATACGAGGCAGGAGCACGCTGCTGAGACCTGGGATGATACCACACAAACTGCACACACACACACACACACACACACACACACACACAGAAACCAGATTAGTCATGATCACCTTCAGATTTCAGCTTCAGCATATATCAACATTTAATCAAATTACAATTAAATTAAAAATATTTTCAGAGAGAAATTCTGCTAAAAAATATAGAAAATAATAATAATAAAACAAAATAGTTTTAATCTAACCTAAGCAACATGTTATTAACAAAGACATAAAAACATATTTATATATATATTATATACATTTATTTAATTATCACCAACCACTTAATAAATAACCAGCAACTAAAACATTAAAGTTCAGACTCCTTCAGGGACGATTTAATATGTTCAGAGATTTTAAACTAATATGTCCTTTAGTTTTAGCTGGGTGTTCCTAATAAACTGAGCAGATGTTTGTATTGTAGTTTTAGTCTGTGGTGCAGGAGGCTCAGCTGTTGCTGTTGTTGTTGTTGTTGTTGTTGTTTGTCTGGTGGTGGATCCTTTATGTTTATAACTACTTTGGTTTTGAATTCAGTGGAACCGTCTCTCAGACTCAGACTGCGTCTCCTGAGGTTTAAGTCTGAGCTGAACTCGTCTCAGTGATGAATCCTCGTGTTTGTTTGTCTTCAGGATTAGGTCTTTAACCCGATCACTCCACTATAATGGACTTTACAAGCTCAAACTGGAGCTGATGGGATCAGCGTTGTTTTGCTGGTCCAACCAAACTCCTCCACTCCTGCCTGAGAGGAAAGTATTTATCTCTGAGCGGGATCAATACTTCCTCGTTTTCTCAGTCGTCAATGACGATAAACCCATTATGTTTGGGTTCTGGACTGTAAAAACTTAAAAAACTTAATCTGGACGTAAACAAATTATCAGCTGATATTTTACAGAATAAACAATTAATAAAGAAAAGAAACTGGTCTAATAATCAATTATTTAGATAATGGATTAATCATTTGATTGATTTCAAGCAGAAATGCCTCAAATCTCTTTTATCTGTTGATCGTACAAAACGTTTGAAGTTCATCACTTTGAACTCTGGGAAACTGAGTTTTCATCATTTTCAAACATTTTACAAACAAAACAAATAAACGATAAATTAAGAAAACAATCAGTGGATTGATCGATAATGAAAATAAGTTTTTTTTCAGCTTCATTATGGATAACGAACATTTTTATCATTATTATTATTATTTGGTGAAACAAGATAAAGACAAAGAAAGAGATAATATAAGACATAAGATAATGTAACATGATGGTTTAATACACGGCTACAGAGAACAACTGAAGGCTTTTGTTATCGTACAGATTTAGATAAATATCTATATATATATTTATATGACTTAAATATATTTGTATTTATTGAGGGAGAGACAAATAGAGAAATAAATTTATAGAAAATAAATGAGGTATTAATTTATTGTATTTTTTTATTACCTTTTTTTGTTACTTAATTTGAATCTGTGTTAATTCCGTTATATTTATAATATTACAGTTTGTGTCGTCTCAAGTGTTAATATTCTGTCACAACGTCTCGTGTCCTCTTATCATGCCGGAGGGTTTATTCAACAAAGGTCAAAGGTCAGGCTGCAGATTCACACCTGTAGAGCTGGTGGATATTCATCATGAAACGTAAAATCTGACATGTTTTAATGTGATGTGAACACGTCGTGATGCAACATGAAGACGTGACTTTGGGACGGCGTCACGATGACGTGGCGTGACGTGGTGTGGCGTGACGTGACGGCTGCGTGGCGTGACGTGACGTGGCGGCTGCGTGCTCGGACTGCGGAGCAGATTTAATCAGCGGGACTCGGCTGCTGTTAGTTTCACTGAGCGACAAACTTGAAGAGACAGAAACACTTTTACAACCAGTATATTAATCTGTGATCTAGAGGAATCATGGGAAGGATTTAGTTTCCATGGAGACTGACTCCTAATCTCGAGCGGGGGTTTGTAAGTGTCAAAACACCAGCACCACATCTGACAATGTGTGGAAACAGAACGGTGATGATTTGCATCAGTCAGGATTCACCACTTCATGTTTCCTGCAGAAAAGACTTTAACACATTCACGTCGTGATGATGCAGCTACTTCAACTGTTTTTCAATCTACATCTCTGATACAGATTTTTATTATTTTGCACTTAAAGAATCACCACAGTCCTTTCAAACTTCTGCATCAGACACAAACCGCAGCCTGTTAAAATATTTATTATCCACAATCTTCACTTTCTAATACCGATGCACTAATCCGCCTTAAGAACAGGCAGATTTTAGATGTGAATATATGATCATCCTGCTTAAGATATATAATGTTTGCTGAGCCTTGAACCAACTCATCAAAAAACTAGAACCTCTCCTCTCTCAGACTAGTTCCAGGTGGCATCCCTCCACAGACCGCACACACAAACCCAAAAACAATATGGCTGCTGCTCTGAGGAATAAAATTAGTTTTTAAATTTTTTTTATGATAATCTGATAATCAGAGTAATTTAATTTTTATTTAACTTCTAATTTAGTCTCTAATAACTAACATCAGCTGTTTTCTGTTGGTAACGAGGTGATTTTGCTCAAACTAATCAGCAGTGAGTGACGATCCATTTAAAGCAGTTAAATCACAGTTTCAGGCCCTTTGAAGAAATATAAAACACTAATACAAAGTTTGTTATTTCTCTGCACAGATGTGTCCACTCCACAAACCAAATTTAACTTCCTGTGGCACAAGAAAATAAATGATCTCCATCCATTAATCTCCATTCTGAATCCCGTGTAAAAAGTTCATGTTTTCAACCAGGAAAACGTCTTTGAGTAAAACTACTGGTGTGTTTAATGAACTTACAAATCCTCCAGCTTTCACTTAATATTAACATCTTTAATATTAATATTTAATTGATTCCTGATAGCCGATCATTAACTACCAATGCTGCCAACATGTTATTATGTTGTTTCTGTACATTCTCTCATTGGGATTCACCTGAACAAATAAAGTGCAAACGAAACGAGACCATTTAGTTTTCTCAGATTAGACAAACATATAATTCAATGACAGGATGATTGAAAAGTTTCAACTGAAGTTAAAACTGCATGTTCTGTGTCATGTGACATGATTAAACCCTCTTCTGCCCCGCAGGGAGACCGGCGCAGCACACCGGCTGATTCCTCCAGAAACCCCAAACAGAGGCGACCCCAGGTGCACTCTGGGTATCACGCCCTGCTCCGTTGGCTCCTGGAACCAATTAACAGTCAGATTGAACGTCCAATACGTCGAAGGCCCGGCGCTCCGGAGCCGCCGCGGTCAACGGCGTCGAGCTCTGTCACAAACATGAAGAGCAGCTACGACGACTCGGCGCCGCGAGGTACGAGTCATTGGATAATGTTCAGAAACTACAACATGGATGTCAACACGTAATTAACGTCTGACATGTCAGAGTCACGCGCTCGCCACGGGCAGGAAGTGAAAAGTGTAAAGAAGGAGAAGAAGAACGAGCACCACGTGACTTTACCTGGTTAAATAAAGGAAAGTGAAAGTGAGATTACTTAGTGAGAATCAGACAGCAGAGACAGAGGTGGTGATGTCATAACAGACAGACAGACAGAGGTGGTGATGTCATCACAGACAGACAGACAGAGGTGGTGATGTCATCACAGACAGACAGAGGTGGTGATGTCATCACAGACAGACAGAGGTGGTGATGTCATCAGGGATATCTGAGCACATGCAATGATTCACTGCTGGACACTGGGCTCCCCTCACCACACCTACACACCCCCACAGCATTATCTTTTATTGATTGATTGAGTTTATTGATTTGTGTAATTAGAGACGTGTAAATACAAATTATTTCCTTTATTTATCTAAACCTGAATGACAAAACTGAGACAATAAAACACAAAACTATAACTAAAGAGACGG
>NW_019525503.1:11100-16793 GCF_002814215.2 Seriola lalandi dorsalis
GAGAGAGAGAGGGAGAGAGAGAGAGAGGGAGAGAGAGAGGGAGAGAGGGAGAGAGAGAGGGAGAGAGAGGGAGAGAGAGAGAGATGCTGTTAATGTACAACATATCTAACTATTTAAGACAACACAACAACAACACAGACGCAATCTTTTGACAAAACTCGAGGTTTCTAACTCCGTCATATCTGCAACTCCAGTTTTCTGAGGGGACTGTGAACGCAGCACAGAGCTCCAGTTTTCATTAAGGTTTAGTTTGATGAATAAATGGCTGTAAAAAATGAAGTGAAGAAACATGAGAATGGAGGGAGAGAACAATGGGACAGAGAACAGGTGGACAGGTTAGTGCCTGTGTTATAAAGTCCTGAAGAAGAGACCGACCAGCAAAAAGCATCTCCATTTCATTATCTGATCAACACCTATGATTATCATGAGGACGGCTGCTGAGAGCATGTCAAGGTAAACGATACTGCCAAGGCAGGAAACAGATGGGAGGATGTGAGCAGTACATGACATGTATAATGAGCTGAGGTTGTGCTGATTCAGAGTTTGTGTAGCACTAACACTGAAACTTTTAAAAGTGACAACTTTATCAGAGGTGAGGGTGTGTGGTGATAATGGCCGAAAACACCCATCCTGACGTCCACTACTCCTGATAATAAATGTGCGGGACCATGACGTTTGGTTTGTTCCATTTCTTCTTTTCTGGATTTCTTACCGTAGTACAGTAGTTCGCAACCTGTGGGCCGGGGCCCAATAGTGGGCCAACAAAGTATTGCAAGTGAGCTGACAAATCGTTTGCAAAACAGTAAAAATCTTGTGAAAAGATGTAATCATAAAAAATTATTTAATGATAGGAACTTTTATGGTGTCGCCGGGCAGATCACATCGTATAATTGTTTCCTATCTCGTTCTGGTTCAATCCTGAAAGTTCCACCATTATCATTAAAAGACAAAGAGCTCTGAGAAATCATTATTGGGTCAAATGTGCCCAAGATTTTTAAGTGGGCCATGAGTTGGAAAAAGTTGGGGACCACTACCCTGGTAAGTATGAATCTGGTCATTTGATGATAATTGGATCTGCCAAATGAAACCTTTTGACCATTAAGATGCTGACGGCGGTTAATTATTGTAACTTAACAAATATGTGAAGCAGCAGCTACAAATGCTGATGATGGAGAAAACAGAGAGATGAAGCTGAACAGTGCAGATACATGTGAGCTCACTATTTGGCAGGTCACTGTTGCCCTATTTATCTAATGTGTTATAGCAGCTTATAAATGATTTATAAGGTGTTAGCAAGCTAATTAATAACCTAATTATTAGTGTTATTGTAAAGTGCTACCAACATCAGAAACAATTAAATTAAGGTTGAAGCTGCAACTATTAATTATTTCTTCCATCACTGGATTAATTGTTTATTCTATGAAATGCGAGAAAATAGTGAGAAACGTCTTCAAATCAACACGACACACGTCGACACGCAACTTCACCTATCTGGTGCTATTCTTTTTGTTTGTTTTTTGTTATACTTATATATTTAAATCTATTAATTAAACTAATTTGGACATATATTATTCATCTTTTATAAGTCTTTGATATTCTCATTTTGCAGTTTTTCTTTCTTAATACTGTCACTTTTCTGCTGTGGGGTAATAAAGGAATATTTTTTCTTATCTTACATTTTCACAGAGATGAACTAAAGAAGCTGGAAGAAGGAAATATTTGTCAGGATTGTCATTGCTGCCGATCACTTCGATCAACTTATTGATTGTCTCAGCTGTGGGGAAGCTAACGTTGTATAAGACGCGTGTGCTCGTCGTCTTCTCTGGAGGATAGTCTGACATGAAGCAGGAGCTCTGTGGCTTCAGATGGAGACGGGAACAGGAAACATCTTTCTAGTTCAACGCTGCGTTAAATATTTAGACTCACAGCTGTTTGATTTTACAGCTGACTCCATCAACTCCGTCCTATAGGTTCAAACTTTATGCAGGTTCCACGTCTTCTGTTTTTCTCAGCTAACAATCTGATTAAACTCAACAGCTGAGACAAACAGGAAGCAGTCGTCATCTCTGTCATGATGAGGGACAAAAATACTTTTTTTTTTTGCTCAGAGAGGGTGGGGCTGGGCTGGGGTGGAGGGGCAGGGATCGCCCACTCGTCTTTAAAAAAAGATAAGCGTTCTCGCTCCGCTGCGCCGCCCCACCTTTAATGTTTGACGACACTGCGAAGCCCGAAGGCTCTGCATCGGGTCAAAGGCCCTTCACATCTCATCCTGCTCAGACCTGAGCGTGTGTGTGTGTGTGTGTGTTAGTGCGTGTGTGTGTGTGTGTGTGTGTGTGCATGTGTGTTTTGTTTGTTTTGCTAGCAGGGTGAGTCAGTCTAAACAAACATTTTAATGGAGTGACTTATTTATGATCCGTGTGTACGAGGAGGGCGTACAATGTTTGTGAGCGTAAGTACAAGTATGTGTGTGTGTGTGTGTGTGTGTGTGTGTGTGTGTGTGTGTGTGTGTGTGTGTGTGGTGTGTGTTGGCATGTCTCTCTGCCCGCCTGGCCCCCTGGCACACTACATTACCACTGTCTGGAACATGGTTGCATAATGCACTTTTAGTCTCGCTCCATCAGAGAGAGAGAGTGTGAGTGTGTGTGTGAGTGTGTGTGTGTGTGTGTGTGAGTGTGTGTGTGTGTGTAATGAGTGAGAGATATTGTGTGTTTTTACAAAGTTAAGTGCCTGTGTGTGTTTGCGTGTGTGTAGTTTCATCCCCCTCCCCATCCCAAAATGTCAGATGTTAAGTGATGTTGAGACTGCTCCGAACGAAAGAGCAGACAGCTGACACACACACACACACACACACACACACACACACACACACACACACACACACACACACACACACACTGACCTCATTCACCAGTAGACTGTTCATACAGATAGTGAGTCAGCCTGAGAGGAGAGGAGAGGAAACAAGGAGAGGAAAGGAGAGGAGAGGGAACAAGGAGAAGAAAGGAGAGGAGAGGGAACAAGGAGAGGAAATAAGGAGAGGAGACAAAGAGAGGAGAGGGGAGAGGAAGTGAGGCAAGGTTAGGTGAGGAGATGAAGAGAGGAGTGGAGGTGAGGAGGGGAGAGGAAACAATGAGAGATGGGGTGAGGACATGAAGGGAGGTGAAGAGAGGAGAGGAGAGGAAGTGATGTGAGGTCACTCCTGTCTGACCTAAAGGAAATATCTGTTTATCTGTTTACTGTGTATTTGTATTTGACTGTGCACACAGGTGCAAATGAGTGAGTATATGTGTGTGTGTGTGTGTGTGTGTGTGTGTGTGTGTGTGTGTGTGTGTTCCAGTCTGTCTGTATTAGCAGTAGACTGAGTCTCAGTGAGGTTAATATGTCCCGGGGTCGACACTGGCCTGGCCTCTGCGCATGCGCGTGTGTGTGTGTGTGTGTGTGTGTGTGTGTGTGTGTGTGACCTATAACTTGTGGGTCTCCACTGTCTTCCACATGAATGCTGTGTGTCTTTGTGTTTGCATATAAAGTCAGTACAGAGTGTGAGTTTCTGTGATGTGAAGTGTACGTAAACTGTTTATCTGTGTGTGTGTGTGTGTGTGTGTGTGTGTGTGTGTGTTTGTTATTGTTCTATATTTGTGAGGATTTGGAACAAAGAGGTTGAGAAACTGTTGTTCAGACTCTCCAGTTCATTTTCCATCATTTTTAACATTTTATAAACAAAACAATTATTAATTTTCAGTAACAACATTTGTTTGGAGCGTGATGGATCTGTGTCATATGTGCTGCCATATGTTTGCATCATGTCTGCTTTGAAGCTGTCTTACGTCTCGACTCATAAATAAAAAAAACATAATCTTTGGAAAACAATTTGAAAAACACACACTGTCGTATTTTAAGAGTTTGGTTTTATGACTTAGTGATTTCTGCAATTAGGAAGGGACTAACCTCTGATCCCACTGCTGCCATTTGTGATTTATCCACTAACAAAAACAGTGAGCCAGCATTTTAATTTTACATCAGTAATCCCCCAAAATATAACAAAAGCCAAAATGTCCCCGTTCCCCCGTGTGGGCGAGGATTAACAAACCTCCACCGTCCAGAGGAGAAACCCAAAACACACAAAAACACTAAGTCCACGCTGCCTCTGGAAAACTAATCAGGAAACCTGGTGTCTCTGTGGGAAGCTGCATGTGTCCAGCCAGAACAACCAGTGTAATGAACTGGTCGGGGGGGGGGGGCTGTACCTTCAGAGACGTAGGCGAACGGTTTGTTCCTCACAGACAGGAGAGTCAACAGGTTGAAGAACAGAGCGACGAACGTCCCGACCAGCAGACGACCGCTGCAGAGAGGGGGGGGGGGAGATAGAGAGAGAGAGAGAGGGAGAGAGAGAGAGAGAGAGAGAGAGAGAGAGAGGGGGAGAGAGAGAGAGAGAGAGGGAGAGAGAGAGAGAGAGAGAGAGAGAGAGAGAGAAAAACATGTGATGAGTGTGTCAATCAAACTTAATGTGAACTTGTGACCTGTGCGACACGTACCAAACCAGCTCACTGGCCACTTTATTAGTCACACCTGTACAGGTGAGTTAAGGTGTAGACTGAGCTCCTAGTGCTGGGTGTTTCTAATACTTTGTATTTTGTGATCTTTGTGACAAAAAAATAGAAACTTTTCGTTTGAAATGAAAAGTTTCCGTCCACATCACATTCACCTACACTGAGCATGTGCGAGCTGCTGTAAACAGGAAGTAGATCGTCTACTCTGCAGTTGGTTAGTTGCAAAATAAGTTGTGAAAATGAAGATCCTGATCGTGATGTTCCTGCTGATGATGTGTTTGATTATGTAGTAATTTATAATAAATGATGACTCCGCCATCTCTGAACTATTATTACTGTACATCTGCTGTGTGTCTCAAGTCCTGCTTTTGTCTTCATTGAAAAGAAATCATCATTAGATGACAGAGGGCCGTCAGCGTGTTTAAAACTCATTATCTTGCAGTTGGAGGAGTCAGGCGCCGAGTCTACGAAGGCATCTCAGGTCACAGTGTTGTGAGCTGAACACACCAAATGTAGAAAACTGCACTAATTAAAACTGAAGCTCGTGTGTTTCATCAGACGGACTCGAGACGGCCGATCAACGTCTGAAACGTTTCCGACGCCGGTTACATCACGTTTCCGCCTCAGCAGCCGGATTATTCCTTGTTACTAAACCGTGTCTCTCTCCCGTTCACTTGATAAACAACCGACCAAAGACGATTCGTGCAGGAACTGGATCTGAGGTGGGAAGGATTTATCCACCTGCTGTAGAAGTTACTGAGTTTATAATCCAGACAAACTCAACGGGCTGAAGGACCTGAACATGACCGTCAGCTGGAGACATGTCACTTCATCACAAAGGGCCGAGTCCTCGGTGGAGAATCACTGACGGTGTTACGCAATAATTATTATTTATCATTTATATTTAATAATATTTTTTCTGTTTTCATTTTTGTATAAAAAGTAGTTTCAGAACTCGAAACGTTGTCGTCTTTTCTTATTCATCTTTTAAATAAAGCTTGTGAACATATAATACATATCTGCTCACGAGCACAAAAAGCACACACACACACACACACACACACACGCGCACACACACACACACACACACAGACACACACTACTGTACTCTTCAATACACTAATCACACGGGACAATCCTTTTAAG
>NW_019525503.1:21886-26886 GCF_002814215.2 Seriola lalandi dorsalis
GACACCTACAGGTTAATAGGTTGTCTATGTTTACTGGGAAAGCAAGATGGACACACACACACACACACACACACACACACACACACACACTTAGTGCCCGCTGGTTGGCCTGATCCCCTCCGTGCTGCTGGGTCAGAGGTCACACTGTGCACGGCCAACAGCCTGCGGTTTAATCTATGAGGGCGCCACATAGAAAACCTGCTGTCTGCTGGATCCATATCATAATCTGTGTCTTCCTCAGTTTTCTCTCATTAGATCAACAGAAATGTAAACAGGAAACACGGAGGAAGAGAAGGAACTGTTCTTAACTTCAACAAATAAATCTTCAGACCTGAGTCAGTGCACAGGTACATTTCTACACTTCCTGTAGTGACGTGTGTAGAAACTTTCTCCCTGACCAAACTACAGTCTGCGACGCAACGGAAACACAGTGAGTTAATGTGGACCAGACTAATTCCTGGAGTAGTTCTACTGCTGCAGGGAGTAAAGGAGTGAGAAGATTTTGCTGGTTAAACTGGGAAATCTGCCGCGGAGCCACCGCTCTGTTTACTGGTTGTGCAGTAGGACACACACACACACACACACACACACACACACACACACACATTATGAGAGCCTAGTGAAGCTGAAAAGCAGATTTCCATTCGATCACCAGTCTTCAACACCTAAAGATCAGAGGTCATCTGTCAGCTGCAAATGCACTGTTGGCCAGTTCGCTCGCTCGCTCGCTCACACACACACACACACACACACACACACACACACACACACACACACACACACACACACACACACACCAAACTAGCTGTGTGTTTGACGTGGATGAAGCTTGTGTGTTTACAAGCCGCTCAGCTGATACAGACAACAGTAACATAAGCTTTACCATTGATGCTACATCTGTGTGTGTGTGTGTGTGTGTGTGTGTGTGTGTGTGTGTGTGTGTGTGTGTGTGTGTGTTTGTGTGTGTATTTTTTAAAGCTACAGCCACACACATCAACTGTTTAAGATAATTCTGGCGGACTCACCCGAACGAGTAGAGCTGACTGGGCTTCTTCATGGTGACCCAGGAGCTGATGAGACAGGTGATCAAACTGCAGGTGAGGTGAAGGAGGCAGGGTGATGGCAGGGAAAGAGAAGAGCAGGTGATTGATGGAGGGGACGGGAAACACAGAGGGACACAGAGGGAGGACGGACAGGAGAGGAGAGTCGGTGAGAGACGAGACAACACAGAGGTCAGCACAAGTTCACTTCTTCTTTAATTGATCTTCTATTAATTAAAATCCCACAATCCATTTTCCATGAGCGGAAGTTCTGATGGAGAACAGGAAACCGAGCGGACGCTGTGGCACCTAACGTCCGACTCTTTATTTCTCAAACTCCAACATAAACAACACACATGAACCGATTATTATCAATAATCACTTTCAGTTAATCAATTAACTGTTTGGTCTGTAAGATACTGGAAAATGTAGTTTTAAATTTGTCCAAATAAACCCAGATAGATTCAACTTCCTGTCACATAAAACAGAATAAAGCAGGAAGTCCTCACATCTGATTCTTTATTTCTCAAACTCCAAAATAAACTACACATGTCACAATTATTCTCAATATTATCAATAATCACGTTCAGGTCATCAAATAACTGTTTGTTCTATAAGATATTTCCATTAAATTCAAT
This sequence comes from Seriola lalandi dorsalis, assembly GCF_002814215.2. Lineage (NCBI taxonomy): Eukaryota > Metazoa > Chordata > Actinopteri > Carangiformes > Carangidae > Seriola > Seriola lalandi. The sequence goes on from NW_019525503.1 coordinate 23,565, forward strand.
TTATACTGGATAATTTGGTCTTTAAATGGAATTTGTCCAAATAAATCCACAGTTTAAATCCCAGACAGATTCAATATAAAACAAACTAAAGCTTTTTGATTGGGGTATTGATCATTTATTACAGTGAGATTTGTTCCTCTCTGGTGACTGGTGTGTAAAAGGTGAGGTCATGTACACTCACCTGAAGAGGTCAAAGATGGTGAGGTATGTGTAGGCAGTTAAGGCTGAAACGACAAAACAGACACACAAAGACCATCGTGATTAAAATACAAAATATTCTGCTTCATTAACACAGATATGAGTTTAAAGCTCCATGTTTCTTCTTCTTCTGTGTTTTATTTGAAGTGTTGATCCATCAGAAGATATAAAAACCATCTCAGTGCAGTTTTACATCTCCTCTCAGGCTTCTCTCTGCAGCTCTAGTAACAACAGGTCTGTGAGCCAATCAGAAGAGAGGAGGCTCTGAGCCTCTTTTCTGATTGGCTGACTGTTTTCTGAGTGATTTCTGCTTTGTTGTGACATCACAAAGTTCCAGAAGTCCTGACGGCTGGTTTTAAGGCTCAGTTTCTGAATACAGGCTGTGTGCATTTCTCTGTGGACTGAGGCTTTGATACTTTCACAGTATTAATATAGAAGCTAGAGCTGATCTATAATCACACTACACATGAACACAGACCTTCACACCGGAGGAGCTTTAGAAGCAGAGGCAAACACATCTGGACACGACAGGACTTCAGCCTTTGAGTCAGACACTTCGTTGGCCAACAAGTTTGTCTGCCAGCTACTGAATCTGTCATTGTTTTTCTTTTTTAAATGAGTGACTCACCTGGCTGACAGAAACCTGGCCAGCAGCCAGTCAGCCAGCAGGTAAGCTGAATAGTCAGTTAGCAGGTTAGTAGGCCAATTAACCCGCCAGCCAACAAGCCAATAAACCAATCAGCTCGTTAACCAGCCAGCGAGAGAGAGAGAGAGGGACAGAGAGGGAGAGAGAGATTCCAACTGGCCTGGCTTAAACACTCACTGCCAACCTGCCTCTCTCTCTGCCTGTCTGCCTGTCTGTCTCTCTGTCTGCCTGTCTGTCTGTCTCTCTGTCTGCCCGTCTGTCTGCCTTAATGCCTTCCAACCAGCTTTCTGTAATCAGGCTCTGCTGTGGGGGATGAGGAGAGCGGATTAGAGCGGCTTTGTGCTGAGAGGAACATTTTGTTTCCCCACCACCGGCGTCCATGTTGGCCAACCTGACGCCATGTAATCCTGACAGAGAGGCCCGCGGCAAAGACCCGCAGAGACAGACGGGCAGAGAGAGAGAGAGAGACAGGCGGGAGGACTGAGGCCGAGTGACAGATCGACGGCCGGAGAGAGAGAGACGGAGGCTAAGAGGAAGACAGATGGACGGACTGAGAGATCGAGGCAGATAGACGAGACAGAGAGAGAGGTGAGAAGGCAGATAGACAGGATGATGGACATGTAGACAGACAGGTAGATGGAGGGAAAGTGAATGAGCGAGAGAGAGAGAGCGAGAGAGACAACCGCCAACACACCGCTGAGAGAGGAAACTAAAAACTACAGAATAAACCAAATCAAATCAGCCACGTTTTAAATCAAACAGAAAAGGAAACGAAGTCACTGTGAATCCTGTTCGAATGTGAACATCTGAGTTCATGTTACACTGAATATCTACAGCAGCTCAATGTGCAAACCACAGCACGGATCATCGCTTTCAATACAGAACAAGTCAGAATGAATTCAGTCCCAATGACAAACAGGCCGACATTTTTACACGAAAGCACGTCGGCCAAATCGCGACGTCTTAAACACTTGAAAAGCTGCGGCCTAACTTTTCAAGTTAACTTTTCAAGTTAGGCCGCAGCGGGAAAGTGGTGGAACACCGAGACGAGAGAGCTGCCCTCCCTTCACGCCGAGGACGAGACGACCAGGTGCAGAGTCATGTGTGATAGCGTCCTGTGGCTCTTCATGTAACGTGCTCGGCAGGTCTGTATGACGCCATGAGGAACATCAGCACAGACGTCATCCAGGTGTGAACGACACAAAGCGCTTGGTGAAAGGAGCTGGTACAGATTGTATTTCCTGATTTGTTCAGAGATTCAAATCGTCTGGAGAAGCAGCTCAGTGAGTTTTAAAAAGAAAGTTCAAAACTTATTTCTTCACTTTAGCCTTTAACTCGCTCTGAAATTTGCACTTTGCGCCACATTTATGCTGCTCAGCACTTCTGTTTAATGATTCATTATTTTATCTCATTTCACATTAATGTTTTTCATTTTAGATCAAAGCTTTTAACCATGTTTCATGTTCATTTCATGTCTTTTCTTTTCACGTGAAGCACTTGGTTCTACATTTCTTGTATTAAAGGTGCTTTACTAATCAAGTTTATCATTATTAATATTATTATTATGGTGTTGTGTTTAATGAGGATGATTTGTAGTAATGGACCAATCAGATAAAAGCGAAGTGATCTGTTTACAAGCCGAAGCTACTGAGCTACATCTTGAGATGCTGCACATCTGTACGGGATGATCAGCTGAGTCCTCCTGATTCTGTGGATGCACAAAACTAAACGTACTCTTTTAAGTAAACAGCAGCATGAGCAGTTTTATAATTATATAAAAGTATCATATAAACTTATAATTAATTCTGGTCTCACGTCGTACAGCCGGGTAGAGTAAATCCTTCAGTATCTTTCACCTTCTTTAAATTAGACAATATATTTTAGGGTTGTAAGTTTTTTACATGACAACAGCGACGTCTTTATCATGTTTTAATAACTGTAGCCTGTGAACTTGTGAAGCAGCAGAGTGAAATGTAGAAGACAAAAAGTCTCCACGTCGCTTCCTGACTTTGTTTCTCAGGCGGATCGTTTTGAAACCTTCAGTCCTCTTCGCTGTTTAAAGTCCATTTTTCTTCTTCTGCAGCGTCCTGTTATTTTGATATGAGGCGGCTCGTCTCTCCGCGGGGATCAATGAGGGTTGATGTCGTCTTGTTGTGTTGAATTAAAAGCAGAAGACGATAAAAGCAATAATAATACAAACGCTGACATCACAGCGACCCTGAAACAGGCCGGGAGCCGGATCAATAACCGGGCTGAAATTTCCCCTCGCTGTGCCTGGATAGGTTTACATAGAGACCGCAACACACACACACACACACACACACACACACACACACACACAGGTTCAATTCTTCTATAAATCTCCTGCTTACAAACACTGACACCCAGAGGACGTGAGGACGTGATACCAGAGCAACAAACAGCAGACACGACATTATTCATCTCTAACACACTGACTCAATAACAGGTTCAGATGAT
>NW_019525503.1:28903-32038 GCF_002814215.2 Seriola lalandi dorsalis
CACAGGTCAGATAGTTACTGTCAGTTTATTCTAATCTAATCACCTTCAGGCTTCACTGAAAACAGCTGACGACACAGCGTCTGAGATGTTGTCGCAAACCGCCCTTTAAAGGGGAGGGAGCCGCGTATTGAGACACTGCTGTGGAGTTTGTCGGCCCTCGGGGGCCCCCCCCTCACAGCGTCGGAGCCCCTCACAGTTTCCTGTCCGGACTGTTCACAAGCTGACCGAGGCAAAAACCCAGTTCGCAGTTTTACCCAGAGTTAAAAATGTCACAGTAACAACTGATGATGATGATGATGATGATGATGATGATGGTGTGAGTTTTCTGACGTGTGTCATACGTGACCAGTGTGTGTTCGTCTTTAGTTTCTGTGATCGATCATCAAATATTTTCTAATTCAAATCATCATCTTGTTGATGTTGAGCTGTTTTCAAAAACACAAAAAGTCAGATTTAGTTTATTTTCTAGCAGCGCACACACACAGACACACACACACACACACGCACACACACACACACAATCAGGAGCTGGATGTGCTAACCACAGCAAATAGCAGCTTAGTGTCATTGGTTCCGGTAAACAGTAAACTGAGACCCAGAACACACACACACACACACACACACACACACACACACACACACACACACACACACACACACACACACACACACACACACACACACACACACACACACACACACACACACGTTTATTAATATTAACATGCAAACACACAACAAACACACAAACATACACACGTGGCTACGCTTCAACTTTCTCCTGGTATTGTAAATACCATGGTACACTGTAAGAGGACACACACACACACACACACACACACACACACACACACACAGCTTGTCGTCCTCAGATATGACAAGCAGCTGCTGTCGATATGAAACCGGACCGAAGCGGCGGCGTCTCCGTCTCTGAGCTGAAACATTCTCTCTTCTCCACGTGGGATTTCAGAGGCAGCTGGCACTGATACGTTAAACCAGACACACCCCGTCTTAATGCCCCTCCTGCCCTGACCCCGGACCCTGGGGTGCCCCCCCCACCCCCATCCCATACTGATGATAATCAATGAAACATCATCTGTCGAGACTGAACTGAAACACTGTACTGGTGTGTTAAGATCCTGCTGAGCTGGTTTCCAGTTCTCAGATTGATGCAGACTTGGTCCTGAGTAACGACATCACATGCATTTAATTAATTCAAACTTTTTGAGCAGAAATTTTCAATCAAATGAATTGATTATTTATATCCACAGCACTGATCTGAGCTCTGTTATCTCTGTTTACAAGGGTCATGACTCAACTGTGAACGTGGGCAGCTAATGCTAATGAGCTAGCAGTCTGCAATGTTAAAAAGCAATAACACATATATGGATTAATGTTATTTATATATATATATATACACACACAACAATACCTGCTCTGTAAGTGTTTCCGTTCTTTTGTTCTTCCTGTACAAATGTTTATATAATAATAATAATAATAATAATAATAATAATAATAATAATAATAATATAATGCAACTGGATTTTTTTTCAGAATAAAATTGTGAATCAATTTGAAACTTGAAAAAGAAAATCTGATTTTATTTTTTAGCAGTAGTGCCAGTGAGTCAGAGACTTAACCAGCTAACCAGTCACTAAAAACAACTCTATTTTAATTATTACAGGTGTTTTATACCGAGAATGAAAACTGATCATTTTGATGATCAAATAATATTTCATAAGCAAAATATCAAATATTAGTTTGTTCCAGTTTCTAAAATGTGACGATTTACTGATGTTTTATTTCATTTAACATATTCTGGACTGTTGGACAAAACATTACAAGATGTTTTTCCCCACAGGTTTTTTTAAATATTTTTTTTATTTTTATGAACTAGAAATAAATCAATACAACAAATTAAAATGATGGTTATTTTCAGGCTTTAGTGTTTAACGTCTCTTTAAAGACGAAGATCCCAGAGGAGCAGATTCACAGACATCATCAGTGTGATCGAGTCGTACGGAGCAAAAGCAGATGTGGTGGCTGTCTGGGGAGTAAGAGGAGCTAATCTCTCACACACACACACACACACGCACACACACGCACGCACGCACACGCACACACACACACAGTTACTGTGAGTGTTTGTTGGCTGTACCGAAGGCCCTATGGGATGGACTGCTTCACCAGCTGTGTTCTGACACACAGGAACACCGAGGCCCTAGGGACAACACACACACACACACACACACACACACACACACACACACACACACACACACACACACACACACACACACAGCTCAGAGCACAGATGTTGGCCTTTCTATAGTTGTGAGGACACTCATTGACATAATGCATTTAGCTCCTCACTCTGACTCTTTACCATCACTAATAAATATCAAACTCTGAAGCTTCAAACCAAGTCTTCAACCCTCACGCCTTGAGGAACAGACACAACGTCCTCACAACGCTGCTTTCAAAACATTTGTCCACTGTGCGCTCGACCGTGTGACCATGAGACACAAACAAACAAACTCATGGATATGTACACAAACACTGCGCTGAAAGCAAAACACAGACAAAAGAATTACAGATGTCAGATCTTCATGTTATCTATTTTTTCTCACTGTGTTTCTTATATTCTGAAAATTTAAAAAGTTGTACGATTCATTTCTTCTATTTATGGAAATGTTTTTAAGACAAAAAGGTTCAAAAGACAAAAACGTGTCTCTGATTCTTTACAGTCAATCGTCTGTTGTCATGTCACAATCTACAGCAACATGGAGATATTTAGAATAAATGAAGGACTGACATGAACAGATAAAATTCACTAGTTACTGGAACTTCTGCAAATGTATAATTTCAGTGCAGCTTCAACTTCAGAAATAACATCTGTCTGCAGATGTTTTTGAGTCTCAGTCACCGTGTCTCACCTCTGAGGCTGAGATATAAAATTTAAATATCACAACAGTACAAACACACAAACACACACACACTCTCTCTTTTCACACTTCAGCTCAGTCGATGAGGAGGAGGAGAGTGAAGAAGGAGGAGGAGGAGGAGGAGGAGAGTGAAGAAGGAGGAGGAGGAGGAGGAGAGTGAAGAAGGAGGAGGAGGAGGAGGAGAGTGAAG
>NW_019525503.1:32088-39588 GCF_002814215.2 Seriola lalandi dorsalis
GTGTGTGTGTGTGGACAGACTATGTGGGTTATGCTTCATTTAAACTACAGGCAGAAATGCACTGGAGGCGTTGGATGTACACATTTTGCACACACGCCAACCGTTCCGACTGACCGAGCTGCCCTGGAAATAAAAGCTGCAGAAGTTGCAGCAGATTCTGAATTTCAACCAAAGACTTGTGAACGAACGGATCCTCAGGTCATTTTAAGATAAACAAAAAGAGATGAAACTTTTGTAATTATAATATTAAGCTGCAGGCAGCGAACAATGATAATAACACTTTGCAAAGGAGGCAGGAGCGCATTTGGCAGCAATGCACTGCAATGCAACGTTAGCATTAGCAGCTGTTTATTTACTAGTCAAGAAGAAACGTTGTGAGTTCAGCACCTTCACTCACCAACATCTGTCTCCAGAGGTGGAAACAAAAACCAGTGTCTCTATCACGTCCTCTATTCTACTGAAGTTAGCATGCTAACTAGCTAGCTAGCTCCGGACCTTCGCGTCACTTTCCGATAGCAACTCACTGCAGCCTCCAGTCTGTCCTGAAGACGTAGCTGCTCAGACGAGGTATGCACACACACACACACACACACACACACACACACACACACACGATTTGTAAATTAAATATCTTTGGGTTTGTAAATGTTGGTATTGATTTTCTGTCATTTTATCAACAAAGTGATTAATCAAGGAGATAATCAGATAATCAATAAAAGTTGTTCGTTACTCAAACAAAAAAAAGAAGTGAAGGTTTGAATGAACACACACACGGAGAAGGTTCATCCTGCATCAGCTGAGAGGAGACGAGGAGAGAGGAGTGTGTGATCAGGTGAACAAGTCTTAGGAGACAGAGGTGAGTGACAGGAGAGAGAGAGGTGAAAGACAGAGCTGAGGTGTGTGTGTGTGTGTGTGTGTGTGTGTGTGTGTGAGTGTGTGTGTCAGAAGGAGACAGGAAGTGATGGTTTAAGTGACAGAGAGGTGGGCTGTGTGTGTCGGAGTGGAAAAGAGGAAACAGACAAATGGATGGACACAAAGCCTAAAATGCTTGTGTGTGTCTGTGTGTGTGTGTGTGTGTGTGTGTGTGTGTGTATCTGTGTGTGTGTGTGTGTGTGTGTGGGGTGCAGTGACACAAAAAGCTGATGTCTTTCCTTTGTAAAATGCTGGAAAGCTGATCCAGTTGTTCGCTGCACAATTTGATATGGGAGGACCAGCCTGACTGTGCGCTCACACACACACACACACACACACACACACACACACACACACACACACACACACACACACACACACAGTGACTTCTGTAGAATCATCATCAGCTTATGTTTCAGCAACAGTGCAACAACGACTCTGCTTAAACAGCACTTAGACGCACACACAGACGCACAACCCGACGGTCACGAGCACACGCAGCAGCTGTGTTCAGTTGAGTCAACATCAGTCGAGTGTAACAGAGGACAGTCAATTAAATCACAGTAGATTTAAATACAGAATCAAACACAGTAGCAGCCAAATCAGAATCACACTGTACAACATGGACTCGTTTTTGTTTTTAAAGCTGCACGAACACGAATCTAAAATCTGTGATATGAAAGGTGTCGCTCTCAGTGTTATCACCTCGACTGAGACCGTAAAACAAAGATGGACGTCGCCTCTGTGACGTCACCCGCAGGTTTCTGGAGCTCAGAGTGAGCTGCTACACCGTCGTCATCTTAGCAGGGCCTGACTCCGCCCCCTAACTCCCAGCTAATCCAAAAATGGTCAAAGAGGAGGGACGTGCCGGTTTGTGGCAAACATACGCTCACCCACCTGTCTCTCAAAGAGGCCACGCCCTTAATCCTCCATAACTTTAGTCCTTGATAAAATATAAACAGGTGAGTTAAATAAACAGGTGAGTTATATAAACAGGTGAGTTATATAAACAGGTGTCATGACGGAGGAAATTAGCTCTAGAGACCAAAACAGTTTTTGTATCAGGCTGTAAACATGTTTATTTCTGCTGTAAAGTTGGACATTTTAACATGGGAGTCTATGGGGACTGACTCACTGCTGGAGCCAGACTCTAGTGGTCGTTAGAGGAACTGCAGCTTCTGGTTCTTCTGTGTTGATGCTTCATTTTTCAATATATATTTTCTTATCTTTTCTTTTTTTTCTGCTTTGAAATGCAGATATCTTCATGCACACCTCGGTTAATGTACATCTCTTCTTTCAGATTGTAAAATACTTATGGAAAATTCTATTGGATCCATATTGTTTAAACAAAAAAGGGAAAAAGAAAAAGGATGTTGAGACAGGAACTGTTCTCCAACATACTGTTCATTTGCTGCAGACTTCTGATACTTTATAACTGTGAGGCTTTTTCTCTGTAACAATTATCCTCTAAATAAAGAATCACAAAAACAGATGATATCATTGTTGTGATTACAGCTTGTTCCACTGCCCTCTTCCTCTTAACAGCAGTGTGTCGTGCTCTAATCCTATAAGGACGACGATGACTCACAGTTCAGACCATCTACACAAACATCTTTACTCTCTTTACAGAACTTTAAAGCTCATGTGTGAATCTTGGAAAACACGTGTAAATACTGTCTGCACCATGCTCCCTCTGCAGCCAGTGGGCTGGAAATAAATGCATATATACTCACACACTGCAATCTGGTCCCATGTTCTCTTAACTAACACACACACACACACACACACACACGCACGCACACACACACACACACACACACACACACACACACTCACACACACACTCACACAGGAAGTGGGAAATGAGAACAGGAACATTGGGGTCTGGATAAGCTGCACTCTGATGATCTCTTTCGGCTGCTTCATGGGTCGACCAAGGGTTAACCGCCTCACTGAACCCATGAAGTCTATACCGCTGTGTGTGTGTGTGTGTGTGTGTGTGTGTGTGTGTGTGTTTGCAAACAGACTGATAGTCAAGAAGAGAACATGGAACCATATTGCAGTGTGTGTGTATATGATATAGTGTGTATTTACACGTCTGTTAAGCCGTTAGTCATGAGCTAATGGGGCCAGAGCAGAGTGTGTGTGTGTCTGTCTGTCTGTCTGTGTGTCTGTCTGTCTGTCTGTGTGTCTGTCTGTGTGTCTGTCTGTGTGTCTGTCTGTGTGTCTGTCTGTCTGTCTGTCTGTCTGTCTGTCTGTCTGTGTGTGTGTGTCTGTGTGTGTGTGTGTGTGTGCATGCATGTGTTCCTGCAGCAGAGTGCAAGAATGTACAGTATGTGCATATGAGGCTTTGTCTGCGTCAGTGTGGCAGTTGCTCTAGAACATGGTATTAGACTTGCAAAGGGGGGTCAACGGGGATATGTGTGTATGTGTGTGTGCGTGTGTGTGTGTGTGGACAGACTATGTGGGTTATGCTTCATTTAAACTACAGGCAGAAATGCACTGGAGGCGTTGGATGTACACATTTTGCACACACGCCAACCGTTCCGACTGACCGAGCTGCCCTGGAAATAAAAGCTGCAGAAGTTGCAGCAGATTCTGAATTTCAACCAAAGACTTGTGAACGAACGGATCCTCAGGTCATTTTAAGATAAACAAAAAGAGATGAAACTTTTGTAATTATAATATTAAGCTGCAGGCAGCGAACAATGATAATAACACTTTGCATAGGAGGCAGGAGCGCATTTGGCAGCAATGCACAGATTTTTATCTTTAGAAGAAGTTATTTGTAAGTTTTTGCTATCGCTACATCGCTAACATTAGCATTAGTAGCTGTTTATTTACTACTCACCAACATCTGTCTCCAGAGGTGGAATCAAACACCAGTGTCTCTATCACATCCTCTATTCTACTGAAGTTAGCATGCTAACTAGCTAGCTAGCTCCGGACCTTCGCGTCACTTTCCGATAGCAACTCACTGCAGCCTCCAGTCTGTCCTGAAGACGTAGCTGCTCAGACAACGTATACACACACACATATAAATAAATATAAAGTAGCCTATATATATGTTATAAATTCAAAGATGGCTGAAGCTCTCATTAAGCAACAATCACCACCACATGTAGCTCCTTTAAGCTAACGTTAGCGTGTCTTCTTCAGGGTTTAAAGACTGAAACTGATCATATCCTGTTGAAAACATTTGATTCATATTAATGATCAGACTGTGGAAGTAAGAAGGAAATAGGATGCAGTACAAATGTCTGACCTTTGACCTCCGTGCTACTAGATAGTTTGGTGGAAAATAGAGATGTTCAAATGGCCAAATTTCTGTCACCACATTTGCATCTGCAGGTGTTGACCTTCGAAGAAAATATATGTGCATTCAAAACACATACGTGTGTGTGTGTGTTTGTGTGTCCTCAGTCTAATGAGGTGGAAGACAAACACTGAGCGTTCCACAACATTATGGTTTTCAGCCAACAGCTAATGAAGTGAAGAGATCCCTGACACGCACACATACGCACACACACGTGCGCACGCACGCACACACCCAGTAGTACAGTAAAGTATAAATGTGGTAAACTAAATGAATGCAGTTACTTGCAGTGTGAACGTGTTTCCTGTGAGCGGAGGAGACTTTAAGCATGAGGAGGACTCTGACTGACAGTATTGAGACTGGGCCGCCGTCTGCTCCCGCTGTTCTCATCGGGGGCCGAGTATCGACGGCGGTGTCGCCTTCCCCCCGTGTGTTCGATACCTCTGTCCTCCGCTTCCTGTCTGCACGACACCCGACGCCACCCCTGTATATGGGTGTGTGTGTGTATGTGTATGTGTGTGTAATTGTGTATGTGTGTGTAATTGTGTGTGTGTGTGTATGTGTGTGTGTGTGTATGTGTGTGTATGTGTGTGTAATTGTATGTGTGTGTGTGTGTGTGATGCTGCAGTATTAGCAGGCAGAGTGGGTGAGCGAGGGCTAAGGTTGCATGTTGTTCTTTTCGTGGCAACGTTTTCTTGAGTGATGGATTCCCTGAGAGGATTTAATGTCGGTGGCAGACATGACCATGAACACACCGCACATCTGTCTCACTGCACATCTGTACGCAGGACTGTCACCACTTTGTTCATGAGAGAGACGGCAAGTCAAAGTATTTTAGGATACACACAAACACGCTAAACTGACTTTAAATACAACCTGAATCAAACCTGACACAAAAATTAAAATAAACGTCTCGTTTCAAAAGTGATTTCTTCCTCTTGAACCTTAAAATCTGTTCTCATCCGGCCTTGTACACCTGCGAGCGCTGCCCCCGTGTGTGAGTCTGTATTTCAGCTTGTTGGGATGTGTGTGTGTGTGTGTGTGTGTATGTGTGTGTTTGAGTGAGTGTGCGTGTCTCTTAGTCCTAAATATAAGCTTGTCACAGCGTCCAGAGCAAAGCCAGTGGACAGCTCAGCTGAGGCAGAGAAATGGTTTTAAGTGCTGCCTCCCTGCTCACACACAACACACACACACACACACACAACACACACACACACACACACACACACACACACAGTTAAGACCAACACTCATTTTCATGGGAGCCAGTGACAACCAATATTTCCTGCATATATTCAAAATCTTTAAAGCTGAAAACTGTCAGTACTTAGTGTTTCCAGCACATGGACACTAAAACTCTCCATCAGGGTAAAAACCACAGCAGACTGCTCATCCTCCTCCTCCTTATCATCCTCCTCCTCATCATCATCATCATCAGATAATGAGAGATCATTCACTGCAGGTTCAGTGTAAACAGACTGAGGTTTAGAGTTAATCAGAGTCTAACGCAGGTTTTTATCGGATCACAAATCGTCCACACGACTCGACCTGGTTCCGTTCACATTTGTCCTGTAAAAGACAAATTCAAACAATTCAAGAGGAGTGTGAAGACGTTCTGAAGTGAAGATGTTGGATAAGCATTTCAGTGTGATGGGTATCTGATCACAACAGGTCTTATAACCTTTTCGCACCAAAATTAGCAGGAACAAGCAGCTTTTTAAACGAGGGCAGACGACTGACTCCTCTCACACTGCCAGACTAGACCTGCTTTATCATCACACGTCACATGGACATCTCCCTTTAGGCTGAATGGAGCTTTAAACACTCTGTTTCTGATGGTATCTGCTCTCCGCTGCTGTGATTGCACTTGAAGAGAAAAAGAAAATAGAAAACGTGCGCGTCAATATGACAGATGTGTTCTCTGTGCACCGGCGGGTGAAAGCAGCCGCTGTGAAGGACTCTGTTTCTTCAACGCGCCCTTTAAAGTGCCATATTTTGACTGAGTTGACCCCCCTTCCTAACACACACACACACACACACACACACACACACACACACACACACACACACACACACAGCAGCAGAAGGATCAGTCTGAACCCCTGTGGTGAGACGACACTGCTAACACACTTCCTAAAGACTTGTTCCCAGGCTGTGTGTTTAAAGCTGCAGCACACACACACACACACAATTTATGCCTGTGTGTGTGTGTGTGTGAGAGTGTGTACCTGTCAATCTGTCTTTACTGTGTGTAGACAGGTATCTCCACCTGTTAATGTCTGTGTCCACGTCTCAAAGTGTGTTTTCTTTTCTTCATGAGTGTGTCGCTGTCAGACTGTGTACGTCTGTCAGCGTGTGTGTGTGTCAGTTTGCATGTGTCTATCTGCATCTCCCACTGTCACTGTGTTTGTTTTACACGTGTGTGTGTGTGTGTGTGTGTGTGTGTGTGTGTGTGAGCTCACCCATGCTGTTGGTGGAGCTGCACCACATCAGCAGACAGCCGGTACACAGCAGGTTGAGTGATCCGAACAGCAGGATCCTCCACGACTGAAAACGACAAACAAACAAACAAACAAACAAAATAACTGTTAAAGGACAAAAACACAAGAAGGAGAGGCTCCGCCTCTGGATCCAGGCCCAACAGATCACCTGTCATATGTCTTTTCTTATTTCCTTCATTCATTATTCACATGAGCTGAAATGATGTTTTCTTCTGAAATCAGGAAACGACGGGAATCACCAGATCACGGTTGAATCCCTCCGCCAACCAGCTGAGTCAGGAAATAAAGTCACAGTCTCTCTTTCCTGGATTACAGCGTTGAATCACGACCAGAAGAGTTTTACAGAACATTATGATGTCACAGTGAAGTTGACCTTTTGGATATAAAATGTGATTATTATTTTATCTTATTAGATATTTGGATTAAATCGTGTCATTACATCGCAACACAATTAGCGGATGAATTTGTGAGTTATGGCCAATCATGCGCTTTGTGAGGTCACAGTGACCTTTGACCTTTGACCACCAACTTCAGTTCATCCTCGAGTCCGAGTGAACGTTTGTCCACATGAACGATGTGAAAACAAAACGAATCATACTGCGGATGTTGCGATTTGGATACCGGACTTGATCATATTGAGATATCGGTAATATTTCGATAAATTCTTCAGCCCGTAGTTCGCACCAAATTTAAAGAAAACCCCACAAAGCGTTCTGAGATATCACGGTAACAAAACTTGGACGTACTGTATGTACAACACAAATCCCAACA
>NW_019525503.1:44588-53833 GCF_002814215.2 Seriola lalandi dorsalis
CTCATTATGCATTATTCTTCTATTTTTGTCCGTGAAAAAGAAATGCAAAAATGAGAAAACTTCAAAAGCTGCAGATGTCAGAGAGGTGAGTGGGGATCTGGTTTCCAAAACTGATCATCATTTGAAAAACAAGAGCTTTGTTTAAGGCAAACTGAGGCCTTTAGATCTGGAAGCCTTTCAGGTGAAAGGTGAAACATCGTCGAAAAACTCAATCGAGTCCAAGTCCAGTTTCCTTTGTAAAGCTCCAACAGACACCGGGACCTGGATGACTGAGAATCTCCACAGACACGTCACCTGTCCGTGTTAAAGTACCTGCATCAAGCTCTAAAAACTCCTCCACTGGTCAAGCTGCACCTGAGCTCAGATGTTGACAAGAGCTCGGTTTTATTTCACAACACGGAGGGAAAGAGGAGACGAGAGGGCGGCGAGGGCGGTCAGGTGCTGAGGAAGCACATCTCAGCTTTCACCGGTTTGAACTATGTTTGGTCCCTAAGCTGTGTACGACACCGTGTAATCCAATCCGAGGCTCTATGGGGAAGCGAGACCCCCCGCCAGTGTGTGGTCAAAGTGGATTATAGCACAATAACGCTGACACACGCACACACACACACACACACACACACACACACGCACAAAACAATAATGTCTGAGCTCCTTTCCCGTTCATTATCATGTCTCCAGTGTTTTCACTGTAATTTTTAGTACGACTTTACATCTGTCCCTGTTTTGTTCAAACGCATTACGACTTTTTTTTTTTCCATCTACTCTAATTTTATATTAAAAAAAATTGAACTAAACATGTTTTTTGTTTTTGGGACATTAGGACAAACAGAGGGAGCAGACGGGCAGAAAGGGCTGAATCATTAATCACAACACGACAGAAATCACAATATCTATATTATAATATTATATATATAATAAGAGCAACATCCAAATCACATCAGGTGCAATTTTTGAAGGTAAAATAAGTCACAAAAAGATGTTGTGGTTCTACAGAGACGCCCCGGCCCGTACTGTCAATCATACTCAGAGGAAAGGGAACATGTTTGTTTGGTACAGGACCACAGGGGAAAAAAACAAAAAGCCCCATATGACAATTGTAATTTGATTTTAATCAAGAGTGTGAAATTAATCAGTAAAGTGCATTTATTTTTAAAAAAATTAATAAATTTGAATTTAAATATTTATAAATTTGGCTTTTTAGTTTTACAACTAACATTAAGAAACGCTGAAGTTTAGTTTTCACTTGACCAGAATTTTCATAATGTAATCAAACCAGAAAAATGTTTCACTAATGATAAACAATCTCTGTAACAGGCAAAGAATTACCTGGAGACCTGATAAGATTTAATAACTCTTTGATTAAGTTTTGTGCATCACATTTGCTCAGAAAAACAAATACACTGAGTTACTGACTTCTTTCTCCTTAATTTGAACAGTCTATGTTGTGTGATTAAAAAGTTAAAAATCTAAATAAATTTCACTGCAATCGGAATAATTACTGAGCCAGAAGAGCAAGAAAGAGGTGAGAATAGTTGCATCAACTATAATCAATCACTGATTTAATGCAGCAACTGACGAGCCTGTTGCAATGAAATAAAACACACCCACAGGCTTCAGCTGCTGACGTGTTACTGCGGCTTGTATACGGTGTGACACTGTATGTAAGAAGCGTCAGGCTGTTCGGTTTATATGTATTTATGTATATTTCACCTGTCGTCATTTTACTTTAAATTTAACTGACTTGCAGAAAAACAAACAACAGAGGCTTTTGAGCAAATCGGTTATCCTGCAGAGGTGGTTCATGCAAGTTTTGGTTCCTTTTCTCACAGTGGAAACTTTCATTGTTGCCGACATGTTTTCTGTGAGGGATGAAAGTATTAAACGCTTTAACAGCCACCAACCAAATCTGCAAGGTGTGAGGGTTGTATACGCAAAAGGTAAATTTTGGGAGGAGCAATAAAAGTTCTTCCTGTTAGAGCGTAAGGATTCGTAAAGAAATAAAAAAGGAAAATACAACATTCAACAGGTGAAAACGTCCCAAATTAAAACATCAAGGATCAGTGCATCACAGCAAATAAAAAACAGAATATACAGAGATGAAGAGCAGAGTGTGAATCTGCTCACTACGGGTCAATCTGTCAGAGTGAAGCAGCGTTCAGCTCGTGGCTGATGGTGTTTCACTGTGAGGATTTCATCCTTGCTGCTTTCACTGGAACATGGTGACCTACTAGGAAAACAGGATTACTGCAGGTGTTTGGGTTTGACTCTGTGTATGAGACACAGAATCCAACCAGCTTAGAGTGTAATGGGATTGTAAAGTGAGGATTCTCCAGATAATCACTGAAAGGAGGTCTGGACGATACAGACGACACGGATCTGACTGACTGATTATCGACAGGATGGTGGCAAAAAAATACCAAAGATACAAACATAACACACACACACACACACACACACACACACACACACACACACACACACACACCTACCCGTCTATCTGAGGCCACCAGTCTGAATTCTTGCAGGAGTTTCCCAAAGATGGATCTGTGCGTCTTCCTGAATGGATGGATGGTGCCCTGCAAATAAAAAAATAAAAAAAACATCAGAATAATAATTATTAAAACTAATTAACTAACTTTTAATGTGGGAACAAATAATGAAACCTCATGTAATGTGAAGAGAAATAAAATGCCAGATAAAACAGCGCTGTGTAACCGTCAGGAATGACATTTAAATTAGCTTCGATCAGGTTCATCAGGTCTGTGACTGGAAAGCAGAGTAGGAGGTAAAGCTTGAGCTACAGCACAACCATGTGGTGTGTTGGTGTACAACACTGACTTATTGTAAATGTTTTTGGTAATTCTTTGTTTCTTAGTTTCTTGCGTTCGAAAAAGAGATTTTAATCTCAATGAGACTGTCTGATTAAATAAAGATTACATTAATAAAAAAACTCTTATTGAAACAATCCAGAGAAGAAGGAAGAAGCTACCGTCCTAAAATCTACAACAACAAAAAAAATCAGCAAATCAGAGTCATATCTGGTTTTTATATGAGGTTTCTGCAGAATGATGTTCGGCTCCATCGTGGTCATTCCAGTTCACAACACACCAGAATTTATCTTTCTAAATGAGGCTGTTGACTGTGGTGGGTTGGGACACAACACAACACAACAGTTTATTATACAATTTATTTTGGGGGGAATCTCAGTGTCATTATTCCCGGATGTTCTCATCGTCACTTAATAATTAAATTGAACTGAAGGTAGAAAAGTTGCAGAGTTCAGACACAAACTCATGATCATCACACAGTTTCTAACAGGTCTAAGCTTTATTTTTATAGCACCTTTCAACAAACAGGAAACTCAAAGTGCTTTTACATAATACAGACACCTGCAGAGCTTCCATTTAAAGAAGCTTAAACAGGAAGCGGAGCTGTTTCTCTCAGCGGCTCCGTACTTCACGACAAAGTTTCTTTTTTTAAAATCACCTTTTCAAGAATTTAACAGCCAGTCACGCAACAACCATGTGACAACGGTTTTCAACAGACACGTCTGACCCGATACAACCCAGAGTCTCTTTCAGATGCTGCTGGAGTTTGTTCTTTTCTAAGTGATGCAAGAGATCCAGCAGCTTCACGTCAGCACATCTGACTACACAAACACCAAGTCTGACCTGGTTCAGGCTGAGATACAAAACATCACCGAAAATAATCAATATGTAATCATATGTTGGGCTGAAGCTAATCATTGTTTTCATTATCCATTATGTCTTCTCTGTAACTTAAGATAAGAAAAAGCAGCAAACTCTCTCATTTGAAAACACAGAACGATCATGTCTAATCATGACCTTCCCCAGAATGTCTGGTTGATTTATTTTCCTCCATGTTGAAAGAAAATAGTTTTTATGTGCAAAACAATAAATAAGTGTTTGTATATGAGACATACACAAACAGTGTGGTCGCTGTGAAGCAGTTGCAGTTTGACTCTGTTCTCATGCTCACTCAGTGTTGAACCTGATTTACCACTGTACAAAAAGTGGGTGTTTTCTTCTGAAAACAAAAGCCGAAGGAAACCGAGCTGGAGCCAAGACACCAACACTGTGTGCAAAGCATCTATACCTACACTGTGAATTCATAAAGACTGGGGCTGGTTGCACAAAACACCTTAAGTTTTCTACTTATGTTACTTAAGGTTTAATTCCTCCTTAGCTGAGGGAGTTACTTAAGGGCGTTGCAAGAAAATCTAGTCAAAGCTTTCCTTAGAAATTTACAACATTGAAAGAGATTTTACAGCAGTAAAATTCTACTGTTTCCATGGAGACTGTCGATTTGCTGCCATTAGCCATTATTACTTGTGATACCTGTTAGCTCATCGTGTCGTTGTTTTGACGGGAGCTTCACCACGGTGAAGTTTGGTTGTTAAGGTTTAAGTGATTCCTTAAGTTCAAGACTAAGATAAGTAGAAAACTTGAAACACTTAAGTGAACATTTTAAGGAGGACTAGTAGTGATAATAGATCTTGAAATAACAGATAGACATCAACCCTGAAACCCAATCTAACAGATAAAAACCAACAAAAGCGGTAGAGTCACTCACCAAGACGTACGTGTCGTGCTCATGCTTCTTCCTGTGCAGGGGGACATCTGTGGAAGAAAAGAGATGTCGCTGTCAACATGTTCAAACATAACAATCTAATCACAGTGAGGTGAACAAGACCGTCAAGCGCTGAACTCCGAGGAGTTTTTTTTTTTTTTGTTTTGGTGCAGATAATGATAATCAATGTTTCTTTGCTTTACATGAAGGACAGGAGTTCAGAGTCAAGTTCAGCTTTTACTGTGATTTCCAGACAAATGTATGACAGACACACAGAGTAATGACATGTCATTTCTAATGGACCACAGTCCGAAACAGAACAGATTAATTAAAGACGAAGGCAAACATTAAACAACATTTAATATGTCCAAAAAACAAAATAACATTGACAGATATTATCAGCATTAGTAGTTCCACTTCATTACTAGAGTTGGTCTTATTTTTGTTGATTTTCTGTAGATTACTTTTATCAGTATAATAATAACACTGTACACACCAAGTTTATAGCTTAAGTACCTTGAAGAACTGTGTGCACTTGTACCGAGTAAAGCAAAAATTCTGTTTTCTTCGCTTTGCATGAATTTAATTGAGAAATAAAAGCTATTCATGATGTTAAAGCATCCTCACTTTACTTTTGGTGCCTAAAACATTTGCACATACAGATGGTGACACATAAGAAAGTCAGTTTCCGTACATTACACTGCACTGAGATGTAGTAGGTTGCAGTAAGGACTTGTTTTTCCCAGGTCCCTTGAAAAGCCACCAGTATAATATAAGTAAAATCATAAAACGGTGGTCCATATATATATATATATATATATATATATATATATATATATATATATTCATTCAACTTCATTAATGTCAAAATAAGCAATGGAATCCATATTTATTGTTATTAGATTCGACCTACACCACCTACACTTCTACAACTCAAGTTCAGTGAAAAACTTTAAACTCCCCAAAAGTAATGTATGGTAAAATAAACTGCACTTTGTATATAGCTAATTAATAAATAAAAATATTAATGGCATTATTTTGAGAGTATGCTAAATTTAATTTAAGTGTCTAAAACTTTAGAACAACACTGTATAACGATATTCTTATTTTAAAATAATCCTCCATTTTATAAGATTTCATTAAAATCACCAACTCCCGCCACAGACAGACGCGAATCAGGTGGTGACAAGATTTCTGAAAGGTCCTAACAGGTGAGTTAAACAATGAGAGCCAAATACACTGTAGTTAGCTTGTTTGTCTTCATACAAGATACAAAATACAAACTTAACGACAACAAATTAAATTTCGGGGAAGAAAATACGTCAATATCTACGTCACATCTTGCTTTGTATTAAAGTATAAACCTGTCGTTTCAGCGTTTTAGGTGATTTAGACGTTAAACTGCCTCCGCTTGTTTACAGGACTCACAAACGTTAACGTCAACACACAACATTCAAAGGCCCCACACGGACACACCGAGCTGGTTTAAACTGGTTTAAACTGACCGTTAAGAACAGTGTTAATGTTAATTCTGTCGTTATAACCGAATTACAGCGGGAATAACTGAGAACCAGCGAAGTTAGCTCAGCCCTCCGTTTGAATACGTGTTATTAGCCGTTAGCCTGCTAGCATAACAAACCTGAATCCTTGATGTTAATCACATCCACCGACACCATGTCAGGTTTATCCAGCGGGCCCACCTTCCTCTCGGTCACCCCGGACGGCACCACGTCCGGCTTCGAGCCGAACTTTCTGGGGTAAAAGTCCCCGGCATTGTGATAAGACAGACCCGAAGACGTGGACATCATCCCCTCCATCGCCATTTTGGACTTCCTGTTCCCGTGAGCCTCTTTCATTTGGTTGCACAGGCGCATGCGCCAGCACAGATCTATATATAATTGAATTGAACTACATAGTAGTGACGGTTCATATACTATAGAGATCTTTTTTATTATTTAAATCCATATTCCGGTCAATGGAAGACCAGGAAAATATATATAAAGGAAATTTTAGAAATAACAAAAATAAAAATTAATTTTGGTAAGACTTTGAGATAGTAGTTATCACTTACAAAGGTGTAAATTTAAAGAAATGTTGTCATGCCTGTCTTCCTGACACCAAGAGCCACAATTAAAATGAAATGAAATCCAATAAAACCTATGAACAAATATGGTCAATGGTAAAAAGTAAATGTGTACATTACATTTTTTCTTTCCGCAAAATAAAGAGATGTGGGGCAGCATAATGCATTTGAAAATGTTATAAAAACATTCAAATATTGATTACAAAACTCAAACGCATAACAAATTAAAATGCCAGTAGGAGTTTATTGTAATAATAATATAGTTCATTCAGAATTTTAAAAAAGATGAAGAAAAGCACCTTTCCCAGCAGCAGGAGCACAGACAACACCCAGTGCCCACCCCACAGAATGAGCATCAGGAGGAGACCCCTAGCAGTGAACCCCCGACACAAGCAAGAAGGGAGAGACCAACCAGACAACCCTAAGTCAAGTGGCCCAAAGCCAGTGACAAAGAGGCGTGGAGAAGTCTCGACCAAGACCTGCATACCATCCTTGGAAAATCTCTGCAAGGGAGCGCAACCACCAAGCTGAACCTCTTCGGTAACATCATATACGAAGAAGGCAGGGAGAGATTTGGAGAAATGGTGCGAAGGAAGAAGACCCCCAGGGAGCCAGGGAGGCGAGAGAAGGAGATACTCAAGCTGGTAAAGGAGAGGCGGGCACTCAGGAAGGCCTGGAGGAAAGCTGACGAGAATGAGAGAGAAGGTCTGAAGGCACTCTGGGTCCAAATCAGAGACAGGCTGGCGACCTTGCGGAGGGCTGAGCGGATCCGGAGACGGAGAAGCAAGAAAGAGAAAGACAGAGCGAGGTTCTTCCAGGACCCCTTCAATTTTGCCAAGAGCCTACTGGAGGAGAAAAAGAATTGGAAGTTGGAAACCACTGCACAGGAGCTCGAGGAGCACATGAAAAGTCAGCTAGGTGACAAGGAGAAGAACTTTCCACTTGGTTCGCCAGGACACGTGCCCCGCCCTGCTGAGCCTGAATCTCAGTTCGACACGACACCACTAAGGTGGGCTGAGATCAGGCAGGTGGTAGACAAGGCAAGATCCGCCTCAGCACCAGGTCTGAACGGTGTGCCATACAGGGTATATAAGAGCTGCCCGATGGTGCTGAAGCTCCTTTGGAAACTGATGCGAGTTGCCTGGAAGACACAAGCCATCCCATCAGAGTGGCCCAAAGCAGTGACTACCTTCATCCCAAAAGAGCAGGATTCCTGTAATATCAACCAGTTCAGAGGAATTGCCCTACTGAATGTGGAAGGGAAGGTTTTCTTCTCAGTTGTGGCGAAGAGAATGACCAGCTATCTCCTAGAAAACAGCTATATCGAAACCAGCTGCCAGAAAGCAGGCATCCCAGGATTCCCTGGCTGTGTGGAACACTCAACCATGATTTGGAACCAGATTCAGACAGCCAAGCGTGAGCAGTCAGACCTGCATGTTGTCTGGCTGGATCTGGAAAACGCCTATGGTTCTGTCCCCCACCAGCTTATCACCTTTGCCTTAGAGTTCTTCCATATCCCAACCTGCATCCAGAGACTGGCAGAAAGAGCCAGCTTCTGGCTGTGGCTGAGAAGGAAGGATATGTCGTGGGGAAAACAAGGGTCCTAGGGGTAGCTGCAGGGGGCGGCAGGGAGACGTCCCTGCCGTTGCTCCACCACTGCGAGATGTGGAACGAAACATCAATGAAATGTGGCTCCCGGCTGATGACCCTGCAGCTACCTCACAGGCACCGTCGGAGGTGCGTCAGGCGGAAACGCCCTGCAGGCAGCCATCACCTGTGCTTGCATTTAAACAAGCAGTATATTGTTTTTTTTAATAAACTTGTTTATTTTATTAAAAAAAATAATCTACAAATAATTATACAAAGAAACTGTTGTGGTTAGACACTATTTATAACCAGGAAAAAGTAAAACTTGCAGAAAACGGACAAAATAAAGATCTAAGAATGAGAGAGATGTGGTTATATGAGTGATCATGCTGCTGATTATCTTCAAATAATATAAGGTTTGTTTTTGTGATTAAAGTGTAATAATGATATACATGAACTTTTTATAGAACATTTTATGTACATGTCTTGAAGCTTTCACAGTGCACCGCAGCAAGTGAACCTACAGTTAGATGTGTTGTAGGAAATCATGTGAGAAGACGACAGTATCTAGATGTGTATAAGAGACAGCACACACACACACACACACACACTCACACACACTTTCCAGTTCAGCTGCAAAAAGAGCAAATTACATTCATTAGAGACCAGTTACAATCATCTTGTTGTTTCCATGAGCAGCAGCTCCTGATCTTATTGGTCCTTCCAGACATTTACAGCAGTAGCAGCAGCGGTGGCGGTGGCGGTGGCGGCGGTAGTTACCAACCAACCAGCCTTCAAAAAAGAAGAAGAAAAAAAGAGGAAACAAAAACTTGGATATAAGTAAAGAAACAGGAAACGCCTCCAGAGAGAGCCACTTCCTCAAACAGTCGGGGGTGAAATGGAAACCTTACCAACGATGAGAAAAACGTTCCTCAGTGTCTTCAGCGTGTGTTCCTGTTGTGTCAGTCTCAGTCCCATGTTT
>NW_019525503.1:53883-54396 GCF_002814215.2 Seriola lalandi dorsalis
GTTATTCCTCGTCTCGACACGAGAGGGCGCTGTTTACCCATGATCCACCTGGTCTGCGGTCATATGGGTTACATGCTCTCACCATACTCTGCAAGATAACAGATTATTTCTTTAGTTTTACTGTGAAATATTCAAAAGATTAAAGCCTCAGTTTTTCACTGTTTGTGAGTTCAGTCCATTTCTTAAGTTAAACATCACCTGCTGCTGTCTTCATTAACAGAAACCATAGTCTATATATACATATATACACATATATATATGTATATATACATATATATATGTGTGTGTAGTTATCTTATTCTTATTAATACTGTGTAACAGTGTGTGTGTGTGTGTATTCTCGTCAGTGTCCCTGTCTGTCCCTGAGACATTTACTGCCTCACATTACCACCTATTTACAGCCTCCAGCTCCTGGAGAAATATGATCTGATTAATCACACACATCAAACTGCTCTAATGTTGTCCACTCACTGTGTGTGTGTGTGTGTGTGTGTGTGTGTGTGTGTGTGTGTG
>NW_019525503.1:54446-55517 GCF_002814215.2 Seriola lalandi dorsalis
GATGACCAGATACCTGTGATACAACATAGACACACAGATTCTTTGTAGAGCTTCTGAATTATATCATGTATAATACAAACACTATATACAGTATACATATATAAAAAGGTCAGACATGTAGCTACACAAATACTGAATAAACTGATAGCTACCTTTCCAGGGCGACACACACCATGAAGCCAACACTCGCCATCAGACCACAGAAGTAAATAGAAAAGAAGATCATTGTGATGATTGAATCCTCAGGTAGTACCACTTCAACGATCATGCAGCAGAGTTGAATGAGGTCAGAAATCAGAAGGTTGATGATGTAGATCGGAGCCACGTGATCGTTTCTGACCTGCAGGAAACATTGGTAGAAAAAATCATGATCTTTGCTGATGACACGTTGTCATCTTACTCTGCTCAACATTTACAGTCAGATGTATTTTTCATCAAACTCTCATTGGTTCCTACTTTCTCATTCATCATGTACTCACCAGAGAACAGACTCCATGGATGGCCACTAGGATCAAAGGAAGGCCGATACAAATGATAATGCATGTCACCACGTACATGAAAGGTTCATTATCATAAGAGACGGTGGTGCTGTTATTGTAGCTTCTGTTCTGTGAGCTGATGTTAATGAAGGAATCTTCCATTCTTCACTGTGAAACCTGTTGTTTGAGAGATCAGCAAGTTTTTTAACATCTACCTCACATTGTTCAGTGATAATACTAAAGCTGTGAAGTGCTGTTCACACAAATACAGTACAACTATAGTTCAGGATAAATCTTAGTGATCCAGCATTTTAGCACGAATCTCAAGTTACTGGTATTTAAGGCAAGAGAGGGTAAAAACAGAGACTAAATACAACTGTAGATTACTGTACACCTACAGTCCAGTCCCCTTGTTATGTATCAACACCTTTACAGTTTTAATGTATTAGGTTAAACATTGATTAAGAGAAGTAATGTAACACAAACTTTACCTTTGAAAGCTGGTGGACCACAATCTGGATGTGCTTCTTTCACCAGAGTCTGATGTTTTCTCCTCTGTATCCACAGTCTAGTGACGTGAAATGCAGTAATG
>NW_019525503.1:55567-55995 GCF_002814215.2 Seriola lalandi dorsalis
TCCTGGCAGAGCTCACAGTCCCTTGGGAGGAAGGAATGGAGGCAGCATTCGAAAGAAAGAAGGCGAAATACACCGAGCTGGCAGCTGAGTGTCGAGAAGCAGGGTGGGCGACCGTTATCTGCCCTGTGGAAGTTGGCTGCAGGGGGTTTATTGGAACATCCATCCAGCGCCTCCCGAGGAGCATCGGAGTGACCGGGCCAAAGCTGAATAAGGCATCCAAGGAATTGGCAGGGGAGGCAGAAAGAGCCAGCTTCTGGCTGTGGCTGAGAAGGAAGGATATGTCGTGGGGAAAACAAGGGTCCTAGGGGTAGCTGCAGGGGGCGGCAGGGAGACGTCCCTGCCGTTGCTCCACCACTGCGAGATGTGGAACGAAACATCAATGAAATGTAGCTACCTCACAGGCACCGTCGGAGGTGCGTCAGGCGGAA
>NW_019525503.1:56015-56750 GCF_002814215.2 Seriola lalandi dorsalis
TCCATCTTGCAATAACACAGAGAGGCCAACAGCTTGTCTACAGCTGCTTTTCTACTGAAAACATACAGGAACACGTCTGCAAGAGGACTGAACCTTATGAAAGTGTGAGACACATAATTGAAGGTATTGCTTTGAGTTTAAATATACAAAAATAAAAGCATGTGGAACTTCAATAAATAGCAGTGTGTGCGATAAATAGATAGATAAATAGATAGATAAATAGATAGATAAATAGATAGATAAATAGATAGATAGATAGATAGATAGACTTAGGCTGAGAGGAGAGGAAGTAGATGTGAACTCATGAAGCTGGAAAAACGCACTTAAAATGAATATATAGCCTGTATCTTATAATAGTGAGGGGGGGTCAACTGTAGGTGGTAGTGATGAGACACTTTGGATGCCAAGTAAAAGGCCTTAGAAGCAGCAGAAGAAGAAGCAGCAGAAGAAGAAGCAGCAGCAGAAGAAGCAGCAGCAGAAGAAGAAGAAGCAGCAGCAGCAGAGGCAGCAGAGGAAGAAGAAGCAGCAGAAGAAGAAGCAGCAGCAGAAGAAGCAGCAGCAGAAGTAGCAGCAGAAGAAGAAGCAGCAGCAGAAGAAGCAGCAGAAGAAGAAGCAGCAGCAGGAGAGGCGGGGTGAGCCTGGTGTGTACACAACTCCGGGATTCACAGAGTTGTGTAGTTTCAGTTACGGGAACAGACGCTCAGGTTCGTAGAGGTTTTTATTTTATTTTATTTT
>NW_019525503.1:56770-58142 GCF_002814215.2 Seriola lalandi dorsalis
GGGGTGGCTGCGCTGGAAAAACGCACTTAAAATGAATATCTTATAATAGTGAGGGGGGGTCAACTATAGGTGGTAGTAATGAGACACTTTGGATGCCAAGTAAAAGGCCTTAGAAGCAGCAGAAGAAGAAGCAGCAGCAGAAGAAGCAGCAGCAGCAGAAGAAGCAGCAGAAGAAGAAGCAGCAGCAGGAGAAGAAGCAGCAGAAGAAGAAGCAGCAGCAGGAGAGGCGGGGTGAGCCTGGTGTGTACACAACTCCGGGATTCACAGAGTTGTGTAGTTTCAGTTACGGGAACAGACGCTCAGGTTCGTAGAGGTTTTTATTTTATTTTATTTTAATTATTTGTGCTTTTATTTACCTGACTTTGAAAATAAAATGTACTATTATTCTGTCCATTTCTTCGTTGTTCCTTCCTTTCCTTCTTCTTTTCTTAAAGGGCTGGGTATCACACTTTCATATTACTGACCCAAATGAGTCGTTGTGGTAGATGTGTATAAGAGACAGCTAATAAGCAGCATATTATATTAGTTTAAAGGACACTGACTGGACTTGATCACCTCCAGCTTCATATTTAACAGACAAACATAACAGTGGTATCGATCTTCACATCTACATCTCAGAAAACTGTCAAACTATTCCTTTAATACTTTTACAAAAAAAGTGTCAGATGTATCTGAAAGGTCTAACAGGAAATATATTTGATGGACTAATCACCGCCTTTATACACAGACATAAAAAAAAAATTCACACAGACAGACACATAAATGTAAGTCATTATTTACATACCTGGCAACACAGAGAACAGATGGCCAGTAAAGTCAAAGGAATGCCAGCGCCGATGTTTATCCAGAACAACACCCCATAGAAATTAGTGGGGTATTCAAACGTCATCTTACAGCTGGTTTCCTGTGAAGTTTGGAGCCTCCTGTTCAAACTGGGCTTTAATGTGGAATTATGGATGAGCAAGATGAAGAGGCAAAATCTGGGTGTGAAAAGTCCAAACAACATTCAAAGTTAAGAGCTCCGACTCTGCTGCATCAATAGTCTTGTGAGATCCAGTGGATATTGTACCCTGTGCTTTTAGATTATAACAATATTGATGTTAAATGACAGGGGGAAATGAAATAAAGACACAATACTTTATGATTTAAATGGATTCAGCTCTGATCTACAACTTGGAAACAGGCAGGCTGAAGCTGCTGAGTGGATGTAGTGTGTGGGTTACAACTTGAGCCTATATTTGTTTACATTTTGAAAATTAAGTACACTGAATTTCTAGCTAGCTAATTAACACAGCATATCCAGCTGTTTTAACTACTATTAACTTTGTTCTCCTGCTTTTTCTTGTTCTCTGAAACTGAGGCTAATATACAC
>NW_019525503.1:58192-58855 GCF_002814215.2 Seriola lalandi dorsalis
GTAAATTCTTATGATAATGAACTTTTATTCAAGAAATGCAGCCTCGAGTCCTGAAAATACAAAGACATTACAAGCATCAAGTGCTTCCTGAGACGGGACAGTAATAAAATAATTACACAGAAAACAAAGAGTTAATGTTAGAATATGTTAGAAACTTATCTTTTTCATGAATGTTTCCTGCAGCCTCGAAAGGATCAGCTCCCCATCACCTATGTCGCAAACCTCCTCATCTCCAATCTGATTCAAATCTGCTTCTTGTGCATCTGGATCTTCTCTTTTGATGGAAATGGCAAAATCCCGATAATCCCAATAATCTCTACATTTGGTTTCTTCTGCGGTATGACGACCAGTCTCTGCTTCAGGATGTGTGTCGCGCTGGAAAGGTAGCTGTCTGTATTTCCAGTATCATATTCTGAATCATCCTGAACATATAATTCTGTTCTGTGATAATCCAGAATATCTGCCTCGTCTTTTCTTGCAGGTACATGGTGATCGCCTTTCCAGAACAGAACTGCATCAGACGAGCTGGGACTTCTGTGTTTGTGTGTGTCGCGATCTGGGTCCTTTGTGGTATCATTATTTTTTTTTGCCTATACATGGTGCGTTTTTTATTCATCCCCTACCTCACCCTCGTACCTTTCCCCCTGTTCATCGCCTGTCTGG
>NW_019525503.1:59558-59902 GCF_002814215.2 Seriola lalandi dorsalis
ACGCAGCTGCAGATGGAGCATCACAGCGAGAGAGAGAAGTGAGGGAAACAAATCTCTCGGTGGCTTTGGACTTTATCATGATGATATTCAAAACCTGGAACACTTTTATAAGGAAACGGTTTTGATGTTTGTGATCTGTGGACCTCGCAGACTAAAGGACTACAAGCAACGGAAGAATGGAGCGAGAATCGGACTTCTACACGTCCCGACGGTAGGTAGTCACCACGATGCTGGTTAATAAATTATATTTATTTAATATGGTTAGCGCATAATGAACGGAATATTTGAATTCTAACGACTCTAACCGATCTAAGGAGGAACAGCCTGTTTATATTGACAAACGT
>NW_019525503.1:59952-62170 GCF_002814215.2 Seriola lalandi dorsalis
AAATAATATAAGGTTTGTTTTTGTGATTAAAGTGTAATAATGATAGACATGAACTTTTTATAGAACATTTTATGTACATGTCTTGAAGCTTTCACAGTGCACCGCAGCAAGTGAACCTACAGTTAGATGTGTTGTAGGAAATCATGTGAGAAGACGACAGTATCTGTCTTGTCTCTATTTCCTACATTTCTTCTTCTGTTTTTCTCTCTTTCTCTGACTACATGGAGCGACTGTGTATAAGTTGTCATCATTCATGTTGTTGGTCTGTTGCTATCATCGCTGTCCATCCTGCAACGACACAGAGAGGCCAACAGCTTGTCTACAGCTCCTTTCCTACTGAAAACATACAGGAACACGTCTGCAAGAGGACTGAACCTTACAAACATGAAAGACACAACATCGAGGGCATCATTATATTTGGCTTCTTCTACAAGGAACCAAATGATGGAGGGCAAGAACAACAGTGTGTAAATAAGTAGAACCAGAATCAAAACTGCAACAATTCGTCGTTTTTCATCAGCAGGGACACTAATGGCTGCAGACAGGGCTTTAACGGTCCCACGCAGGAAGAATATGAACAGAGGGAAGGGAAGGAGGAGGAAGACTGCAGAGGGGATTAGCATGTCATCTGAATCAGCCAACAAAACCATAGAGAAGAAAGTCACAAGAGGAAGGGTCCAGACCACGACACAGACCACTACAGAGGCCTTGATGGTTCGTCTGAAGCGGTACCACAGCGGCCAGGCGATGACCAGATACCTGTGATACAACATAGACACACAGATTCTTT
This sequence comes from Seriola lalandi dorsalis, assembly GCF_002814215.2. Lineage (NCBI taxonomy): Eukaryota > Metazoa > Chordata > Actinopteri > Carangiformes > Carangidae > Seriola > Seriola lalandi. Next base: position 60,743 of record NW_019525503.1, read on the forward strand.
GTAGAGCTTCTGAATTATATCATGTATAATACAAACACTATATACAGTATACATATATAAAAAGGTCAGACATGTAGCTACACAAATACTGAATAAACTGATAGCTACCTTTCCAGGGCGACACACACCATGAAGCCAACACTCGCCATCAGACCCCAGAGGTAAATAAAAAGGAAGATTATTGTGATGATTGAATCCTCAGGTAGTACCACTTCAACGATCATGCAGCAGAGTTGAATGAGGTCAGAAATCAGAAGGTTGATGATGTAGATCGGAGCCACGTGATCGTTTCTGACCTGCAGGAAAACATTGGTAGAAAAACTCATGATCTTTGCTGATGACACGTTGTCATCTTACTCTGCTCAACATTTACAGTCAGATGTATTTTTCACCAAACTCTCATTGGTTCCTACTTTCTCATTCATCATGTACTCACCAGAGAACAAACTCCATGGATGGCCACTAGGGTCAAAGGAAGGCTGATACAAATGATAATGCATGTCACCACGTACATGAAAGGTTCATTATCATAAGAGACGGTGGTGCTGTTATTGTAGCTTCTGTTCTGTGAGGTGATGTTAATGAAGGAATCTTCCATTCTTCACTGTGAAACCTGTTGTTTGAGAGATCAGCAAGTGTTTTAACATCTACCTCACATTGTTCAGTGATAATACTAAAGCTGTGAAGTGCTGTTCACACAAATACAGTACAACTATAGTTCAGGATAAATCTTAGTGATCCAGCATTTTAGCACAAATCTCAAGTTACTGGTATTTAAGGCAAGAGAGTGTAAAAACAGAGACTAAATACAACTGTAGATTACTGTACACCTACAGTCCAGTCCCCTTGTTATGTATCAACACCTTTACAGTTTTAATGTATTAGGTTAAACATTGATTAAGAGAAGTAATGTAACACAAACTTTACCTTTGAAAGCTGGTGGACCACAATCTGGATGTGCTTCTTTCACCAGAGTCTGATGTTTTCTCCTCTGTATCCACAGTCTAGTGACGTGAAATGCAGTAATGTAGCAAGATATGAAACGAGGGAGGTTCATGATGGTAAGACGTGGTTTTCTACAGAATTCATTTCTGCATCATTTTTGTTTATACTCTCTATTATTCTTTCTCTGCCTACATGGAGCGACTGTGTATAATTTGGCATCATTCATGCTGTTGGTCTGTTGCTATCATCGCTGTCCATCTTGCAATAACACAGAGAGGCCAACAGCTTGTCTACAGCTGCTTTTCTACTGAAAACATACAGGAACAAGTCTGCAAGAGGACTGAACCTTATGAAAGTGTGAGACACATAATTGAAGGTATTGCTTTGAGTTTAAATATACAAAAATAAAAGCATGTGGAACTTCAATAAATAGCAGTGTGTGCGATAAATAGATAGATAAATAGATAGATAAATAGATAGATA
>NW_019525503.1:63494-64834 GCF_002814215.2 Seriola lalandi dorsalis
AAGATGACAACGTGTCATCAGCAAAGATCATGATTTTTTCTACCAATGTTTTCCTGCAGGTCAGAAACGATCACGTGGCTCCGATCTACATCATCAACCTTCTGATTTCTGACCTCATTCAACTCTGCTGCATGATCGTTGAAGTGGTACTACCTGAGGATTCAATCATCACAACAATCTTCCGTATTATTTACCTCTGTGGTTTGACGGCGAGTGTTGGCTTCATGATGTGTGTCGCCCTGGAAAGGTAGCTATCAGTTTATTCAGTATTTGTGTAGCTACTTACATGTCTGACCATTTTATATATGTATACTGTATATAGTGTTTGATATAATTCAGATGCTCTACAAAGAATCTGTGTGTCTATGTTGTATCACAGGTATCTGGTCATCGCCTGGCCGCTGTGGTACCGCTTCAGACGAACCATCAAGACCTCTGTAGTGGTCTGTGTCGTGGTCTGGACCCTTTCTCTTGTGACTTTCTTCTCTGTGGTTTTCTTGGCTGATTCAGATGACATGCTAATCCCCTTTGCAGTCTTCCTCCTCCTTCCCCTCCCTCTGTTCATATTCTTCCTGGGTGGGACCGTTAAAGCCCTGTCTGCAGCCATTAGTGTCCCTGCTGATGAAAAACGACGAATTGTTGCAGTTTTGATTCTTGTTCTACTTATTTACACACTGTTGTTCCTGCCCTACATCATTTTGTTACTTGTAGAAGAAGCCAGACATAACATTACCCTCGGTGTTGTGTCTTTCATGTTTGTAAAGTTCAGTCCTCTTGCAGACGTGTTCCTGTATGTTTTCATTAGGAAAGGAGCTGTAGACAAGCTGTTGGCCTCTCTGTGTCGTTGCAGGATGGACAGCGATGATAGCAACAGATCAACAACATGAATGATGACAACTTATACACAGTCGCTCCATGTAGTCAGAGAAAGAGAGAAAAACAGAAGAAGAAATGGAGGAAATAGAGACAAGACAGTTTCTGTCGTCTTCTCACATGATTTCCTACAACACATCTAACTGTAGGTTCACTTGCTGCGGTGCACTGTGAAAGCTTCAAGACATGTACATAAAATGTTCTATAAAAAGTTCATGTATATCATTATTACACTTTAATCACAAAAACAAACCTTATATTATTTGAAGATAATCAGCAGCATGATCACTCTGCCAATATAACCACACCTCTCTCATTCTTAGATCTTTATTTTGTCTGTTTTCTGCAAGTTTTACTTTTTCCTGGTTATAAATAGTGTCTAATCACAATTGTATTTTTTTTGTGGTTTGTTGTAAATTAATTTTTTAATAAAGTAAATCCTGCTTGTTTACCTTTATTCAGTGACA
>NW_019525503.1:64884-75146 GCF_002814215.2 Seriola lalandi dorsalis
ACTGCTCTGTTAATGTAAATTCTTATGATAATGAACTTTTATTCAAGAAATGCAGCCTCGAGTCCTGAAAATACAAAGACATTACAAGCATCAAGTGCTTCCTGAGACGGGACAGTAATAAAATAATTACACACAAAACAAAGAGTTAAAGTTAGAATATGTTAGAAACTTATCTTTTTCATGAATGTTTCCTGCAGCCTCGAAAGGATCAGCTCCCCATCACCTATGTCGCAAACCTCCTCATCTCCAATCTGATTCAAATCTGCTTCTTGTGCATCTGGATCTTCTCTTTTCATGGATATAGCATGATGCTGATATTCCAAATAATCTCTACATTTGGTTTCTTCTGCGGTATGACGACCAGTCTCTGCTTCAGGATGTGTGTCGCGCTGGAAAGGTAGCTGTCTGTATTTCCAGTATCATATTCTGAATCATCCTGAACATATAATACTGTTCTGTGATAATCCAGAATATCTGCCTCGTCTTTTCTTGCAGGTACATGGTGATCGCCTTTCCAGAACAGAACTGCATCAGACGAGCTGGGACTTCTGTGTTTGTGTGTGTCGCGATCTGGGTCCTTTGTTTTATCATTATTTTTTTTGGCCTATACATGGTGCGTTTTTTTTTCCTCCCCTACCTCACCCTCGTACCTTTACCCCTGTTCATCGCCTGTCTGGCTTTGACTCTCAGAGCGCTGCCTGCTGCCACCTCTGTGCCCGCTGAGGAAAAACGAAGAACTGTGGGAGTTTTGGTTCTGTTGCTGGTTAATTACACTCTGTTGATCCTTCCTTCAATCATTATTATGATTGTAATGTTTCCAAACCCCTTTGATTTCCCAGGGTTCGTTCTGCCCCTGATTCAGCTCAGTGCTTTTCCGGATTTGATTCTGGTTGTTCTCATGCGGGAAGGGCCCGTCGACAAGTTGCTGGCGCGCCTGTGCTGCTGCAGGATGGACGACGTTGCAGCAGATGATTGTGGAGAATCACAAGTGTGACTGATGTAGGATGTAGACAGGTGGGTGCATGTAGGCACAGAAAAATGATAGTGAGAGAGACGCAGGGAAATTAAAAGCAAGGCAGCATCTTTAACAGATGATGTTTGCATGTGGACACCTGACAGAAAAAAGGAAGCGTTTATGATGTTGACTGTTGGACACTGAAAATGAAAATGCAAATTTTATAATTACAGAAAGACTCCAGATATTATTTACATGTTTAACACAGAGAGAGAATTTTAACAAATCTTTAGGGTTTGTTTTCTTTTATTGTTCTCTCATTAACGTTTTAATAGTCGTTCACCTTTTCCTGTTTTCCAAACACACCTGTCGTTCCCTCCAGACGACCCCACAGTCTCTTCAGCTAAACCTCTCTAACACTGAACTCCTTGTCATCCCGGCCAGTCGGTCTCTCCATCAAGATTTCAAAGTCGCCTCTTTATCTCTCACCCCAACCAAAGTCTGGAGAAACCTGGGTGTCATGTTTGATGACCAGCGTTCCTTCTCTGACCATGTTGCATCTGTCTCCTGGTCGTGTCTCTTTGCTTTATACAACATCAGAAAAATCAGGCCTTACCTGACTCAGCACTCCACCCACCTCTTAGTCCAGGCCATGGTTCTCTCTCACCTCACCTCCCTTCATTCACAGTGAAACCCGAATAGATAACAGCCCGTCTGGTCTTCGATCAGCCCGAAAAGTAACGAGTCACTCCTCTGCTCATCGACCTCCACTGGCTACCCACGGCCGCCTGAATCAGATTCACGTCTCTAATGCTGCCTTCAGAGAGACTTCTGACTCTGCTCCATCTACTTGAACTCAATCAGCTTTATGCTCCTCCTCAACCACTGCGTTCCTCCAGGGAACGTCGTCCGTCATCACCATCCCTGCACACAAGACGGTCTCAGTCCAGACTGTTCTGGTCTGAGGTTCCCTGATGGTGGAAGTTACCAAACACTGTCAGAGGAGGAGCGACCCTCTGCATCATCAACAGTCTCTTGAAGACTCGTCTCTTCAGAGAGCAGCTCGTCTCCTAACAGCTCTAACATTCCTAACTAGCTCTCACTTTGCACTTTCACTGCACTTCTTTACTTGATGTCCTTGCACTTTTTAAATAGATGTAGTCCTCAGTACTTACGCCAAGGTTTCCTACTGCACTGAGGCTTTAGTGACGTCCCTCACTTGTAAGTCACTTTGGATAAAAGCGTCTGACAAATATCTAAATGTAAGAATTTGTAATGTGCATGTCAGTTCATATTCATATTCTTTTGTTTTCAATGTGCAAATAATAAATTCAATTCAATTTGTTTATTATTTTTCATTTAAGTGGTTTTGTGTTTTCATTTTGTCTAGTATAACTCAATAGATTTTTGTTCAGGCATCTTTAGTTGCCACAGGAGGAATCCCACTGAAGTTGGTTGTTTGCTTTTCTTTTCTTTTCACCACGAGCAGTTTGACTTTTTTGTGGATGATGAATTATAATTTTGTCCTTATTCAGTGAATGTGAAGTAAAAATATAAAAATAAAAGCATGTGGAACTTCAATAGATAGATAGATAGACAGGGTGCACTTTGGCTGAGAGTAAAGGAAATAGATGTGAACTTGTGTGTGTGCGTTTGTGTGCACGCAACATGGGATCCTACAGAGAACGAACTGTCTGAGCGGTGACGTGTGATGTCATCAACAGGAAGTCGTTCTGAGGCGGGTAAGTTGTTTTTTGTTTTTTATGCAATTTTTTAAAAAATGTGATGAAACTCAGTGTGTATAGCTTCAGTGTCGGGATGGCCTGACGAACAAGTAGGAATAAAAAGTTAATGGTAGTTAAAACAGCTGGACATGCTGTGTTAATCTCTATACCCGTGGCTGTCTCAAATCAGTGTTGCTTTCACAGAACAACTGTAATTATGTAATGTAATTCTGAGATCCAGATCTCATCATTAGGAGGAAAGATCTCATAATTATCTATCTTTATTTTATTTTTCCTTGTGTGATGTCTTAAAGGGTGTGTGTACTTTATTTATGGGAACTTGTTTCATAGTAAACCAGCCGTAAGATGACGTTTGAATATCCCACTAATGTCTCTGACGTAACATCGGCATTCCCTTAACTCTACTGTTTTGCCACATACGTAAAGAATGACTCATATTTATGTGTCTGTCTCTGTGAATGATTTGAAGAATTAAAATTAAGTAATTATTTTGATGCCTGCGCAAAAAATCCCCATCACCTATGTCGCAAACCGCCTAATCTCCAATCTGATGCAAATCTGCTTTTCTGGATGTCAGGTGACACTCATCACTTAATAATCTCTTCTGTTTCTTTCCTCTGTGGTGTGATGGCCGGTCTTTGCTTCAGGATGTGTGTTGTGCTGGAAAGGTATCTATCTGTATTTCCAGTATCATATTCTGAATCATCCTGAAAATACTATACTGTTCTGTGATATCCAGAATATCTGCTTTGCATGTAGGCACAGAAAAAAAAGAAAGAAAGAAAGAAATTGAAAGCAAGGCAGCATCTTTAACATGATGTTTGTATGTGGACACCTGACAGAAAAAATGAAGCATTTATGATGTTGACTGTTGGACACTGAAAATGAAAATACAAATCTTTTCTATCTCTTCTTCACAGAAAGACTCCAGATATTATTTACATGTTTAACACAGAGAGAGAATCTTAACAAGTCTTTAGGGTTTGTTTTCTTTTATTGTTTTCTCATTAACGTTTTAATAGTTGTTCAATAGTTGTTCTTGAAGACTCATTTCTTCTGATAATCTGACTTTTCCAGTTTATTCATAGACATGTGTATGAGCTCAAGTTCCAGTAGGTGTCACAACCTCACTGTGCTGAGTGCTGATGGCACCATGACGCTGTCCTTGGTGCTGAAGTAACAGACGGATTTGTACAAACATATTAATTGATATTAACTTGTCCTCTAAAACAGAGGCTTTCCAAGTGTGTGAAAGTGAGCCTCCCCTCAGAGAACATCTAGTTGGTCACCCCCCCCCACCCCCCTTTCTTTTAGTACACCATATGTCTTAATTTGTTAAAACATGTTTTTAAAACATTTTTATAATTTCTATCTTTACTTTTTGAACATCTTTTGAACACAGTTCCATATCATACATTGTAAAGCTATTTTGCACAATTTTACTTTAGTCAAATTACTATTGAAAACATCAAAGTAAGTCTTGACACCAAATGAAATCTTAACTGCACATAATTCACAGCGCTGCTTTTCATATCACTGTCACAGGTAGTTGAGATTTCTTATACAACGGAAACTGTTTCAACTTTATGTGTCAGGTTTTAATTAAATGAGTCAGTTTTTTTTTAATATCTAGAAACAGATTTTTAATTCAATTTTAAGAAAATGTACAATTTCATATCAAAAACACACACACACACACACATATGTATTTGTATATGGTATTGAATACAGATAAACATAGTATGTGCTGATTATCTCAGCTATTAAAATGATTTAAGGTTTGTTTTTGCGATTAAAGTGTAATAATGATAGACATGAACTTTTTATAGAACATTTTATGTACATGTCTTGAAGCTTTCACAGTGCACCGCAGCAAGTGAACCTACAGTTAGATGTGTTGTAGGAAATCATGTGAGAAGACGACAGTATCTGTCTTGTCTCTATTTCCTACATTTCTTCTTCTGTTTTTCTCTCTTTCTCTGACTACATGGAGCGACTGTGTATAAGTTTTCATCATTCATGCTGTTGGTCTGTTTCTATCATCGCTGTCCATCCTGCAACGACACAGAGAGGCCAACAGCTTGTCTACAGCTCCTTTCCTACTGAAAACATACAGGAACACGTCTGCAAGAGGACTGAACCTTAAAAACATGAAACACACACAGTGACGGTAATGTTATTTCTGGCCTCTTCTACAAGGAACCAAATGATGGAGGGCAGGAACAACAGTGTGTAAATAAGTAGAACCAGAATCAAAACTGCAACAATTCGTCGTTTTTCATCAGCAGGGACACTAATGGCTGCAGACAGGGCTTTAACGGTCCCACGCAGGAAGAATATGAACAGAGGGAAGGGAAGGAGGAGGAAGACTGCAAAGGGGATTAGCATGTCATCTAAATCAGCCAAGAAAACCATAGAGAAGAAAGTCACAAGAGGAAGGGTCCAGACCACGACACAGACCACTACAGAGGTCTTGATGGTTCGTCTGAAGCGGTACCACAGCGGCCAGGTGATGACCAGATACCTGTGATACAACATAGACACACAGATTCTTTGTAGAGCTTCTGAATTATATCATGTATAATACAAACACTATATACAGTATACATATATAAAATGGTCAGACATGTAGCTACACAAATACTGAATAAACTGATAGCTACCTTTCCAGGGCGACACACAAATATGTATTTGACTAAGTAAAACTGCAGATTACTGTACACCTACAGTCCAGTCCCCTTGTTATGTATCAACACCTTTACAGTTTTAATGTATTAGGTTAAACATCGATGGATATCAACACAACACAAACTTTACCTTTGACAGCTCTTGGACCACAAAGTGGACGTGTTTCTTCTGCCAGGGTCTGTAATTTTGTGTAACAAGTGTAACCAGATATGACATGGAAGAGGTTCCTGTTCATGTGATCTGTATTTCTAATGAAGAGAGGCGTGTTTTTCTATAGAATTCATAACTGTGCTATTCTTGGTATAAACTATTCACGTTCTTGGTTTCTCTGTGCATAACACTAAATCACCTGTGCAAAAGCCTCTAAAACAATCAAAAGTTTTTACCCCTTTTGGGGGTCCAAGTCTTAATCAGCAGGGTCATACCCCTTCAATCCCCCCGTAATTCAAAACCCTGACTAAATCTATTCAATGATGTGAAGTGTAACTTTGCTTGAACTTATTAGACATTAAAAGGGAATAAAACTGGCAGCTGAATGTTGCCATCTTGTGGCCAAACGTAAAACCATGTGTAGCTTCATGGAATAACTGGCTGTAAGTTACACTGTTCACAGTTTGTTGCTGTAAAGTTGTGAAATGTCTTGTAAAACAAGAACATACCAGTTTGGGGGTCAACCTCTCTGTGGTAACTTTAGTAATATGAACAGTGTGTTACTCAAGGATCAAGAGGGGAACACAAGTGTTTTGTGAACAACTAGACTTGTTTCTTGGGTCAAAGGGGTTAGGCACACCTGGCCCAGGTGAGTCCCATGCTGCTCATTACACTCCTAAAGATGTGCAGCTGTAGGGAAACCAAGCAGAGGTGCTGTCACATTACGGTGTTAAAATTACACACGATGGATAGCGATAGATAGACAGACTTTATTGATCCCATGCGAGAAATTGTCAATGTTCTCAATACTTGGCAATGCTGTCCACTTATCAATAAATTCCAACTATAACATTAACCATTTTCCAGTCAAAATGTGTCTCAGCTCCACAACTGAGCTAAATTACAGTTTTTCTCAATCACTTTGATGCATTTCTCACATCAGAAACGTAATTCTCACAACTCTTACTGCAGTTCTCAAAACAGTTCATCATTTTCCCACACAAATTGGCATTTTTCATTGTATCTGTACAAGCTTCCTTTGTATCCACATAGTTCGCTACTAAAGACGTTTTCTCACTGTGTTGATGCATTTCTCATCTGACTTTGACAACTCATGAAAACAGTTTGTTCCTTCATCAGATAGAATGACAGACCTCTCCCTCACTTTGATAGTCCTGCACTGCATCAGTGTTTTCAATCAAATCACTTTAAACTTTCTTCAAATATGTATGAGAGCAAGGCCAGTCTCTCTCTCTCACACACACACACACACATATTTACTGTATGTGGTGTGAATTTGCTGTACCATAATTGATGCTCTATTCTAAGTTTGATTGATTGATCGTCTATTTTCCGACACATAATTCCATGTTTTTATCGTTTTGCTTTCCTCAGCTACAGCAGTTACATTCGCTACACATAAATCCAAAAATTGCACACAAAATGCAAAGTGCCACAAATCTGCTGCAAAATAAAAATACCATTGAAAATATCCTAAAAACATCTAAAAATCAACAGCTCTTCTGTTTTCCATAGAATTGCATATACATTTCCACACAGTGTTCTACAGCGACAGGACAGTGATCTGTTGAGAGGTTGAAAACAGAACATAGCTATGTTTTAACATGTTACTGCTGTAACTGCAGTACAGTGCTGTGTCTGAACATTTTTTACTGTATATTTTCAACAGTTCTTTTTCGAAAGTCAGTCAGGTTTTCATCAAAACATCAAAACATTTGGCGTCTAAGTCTTGAAGCTCTGCAGCATCAGCTGTAGTAAATAAAGATTGTATCATTTACTAGGCAAAGAATTGCGTCTCTATTTATTCTGCAATTAAATGTAGAGAAAGGAAATATACCAATAGTTTTATATTATTATCATATCAATCATATGGTCAATAGTAATAATAATTATTAATTGTTCTATTAAGAAGTTCTAAGAATAATATATAATATTATTTCTGAGAACTTAAACAGGAAGAGAGTCTCTCACTATGGTTATCAACAAATTACTTGTGCGGTATAACACAACACAGATCTCATCTTACTGAGAAAATGTTTTGAATGTTTAGCGGAAACAGCGGTTAGAAGACTAACTCCCTTACTGCAGTTAAAAAATAGGAACTGGTAACTGGTCATACACTGCTCTCCTTGCTTGTCCTGACAGCATGCCACTACTACACAGAACAGACTTCTTCAGCATCTATCTGGCTCACTTCTTCCTCTCCTGTCATCCTGCAACAACACAGGGAGGCCAGCAGCTTGTCTGCAGCCCCTTTCCTCATGAAAACATACAGAACCAAGTCTGCAAGAGGACTGAACTGAAGGAATGATAAGTATAAGCGTGAATCATCGGCAATGTAAGGTAAACACCTGCATGACATTTCCAGGAGCCAAATGACCAAGGGCAGGAACAGCAGTGTGTATTTCAGCAGCACCAGGACTAAAGTTCCTAAGATTCTCCGTTTTTCTTTAGGAGTGACAGAAATGGCCGCAGACAGGGCTTTGAAGGTACCAGCCGAGAAGATGATCAGCAGCGGGAAGGGGAGGAGGAGGAAGATGAAGCGGACAATGACGAAGACGTTAGTTAGCCGGGCAACAAGGAACTCGATGAAACATAAGACCCAGACCATAATGGAGACCTGCACCGAGAACTTGATGTTTCGTCTGAAGCGGTACCACAGTGGGCAGGCGATGACCAAATACCTGTAATAAAAGATATATGGAGTGATAACCAATCAGGCTTTCACAGTGTTTCTTTAAGAACTACTCATGCACACACACAGTATCTACCTTTCTAGGGCGACACACACCATAAAGCCAACGCTGGCCATCACACCAATGTAGTAGATTAAAGTAGAGAAGTAGAAGACCATAGAGCTCCTGTGATCTGCCACCCAGATCACCATGCAGCACATCTGGATGAGGTCGGCGATCAGGAGGTTGATGACATAGACCGGAGCAACATGGTCGTGTCGCACCTGTGTAAAAAAGAGTGGCAGCAGCTGGGTACACAACATTAACAGTTGGTAGGTCATTGCTGTGATGCAGATACTTATAGGAAAGCTTGATAATTCTTTACGTACCAGTGAATACAGAGCATAGATGGCCAACAAGGTCAATGGAAAACCTATCCAGATCACAATGCATGAAATCATGTGCGAGGCGCTCGGCCCAACAGTTTGCCAATTGTTCATGTTACGAAAGTCAAACTCTTCGAACATGGTGTAATTCACAAGGTCATAAAAATAGTACTCATAGGTGTAATTGAAGTCGGCAAAGTCGTTGAGGTAGAAATACTCCATCCTTCACACTTTGACCTGTTGTGTAACAGAGAAAACAGCAGCAGGTGTGTTACAGCTACTCATTTCTTCCTCCTCAAACCGCTGGAACAATACTATACAGTCAATGGTCATTACTACCGTTACTGCTGCAATATGACAATCAGTGACGGAAGAAATACGCTGATCTTTTACTTAATACGACAATGCAGAAATACTCAGTTGTAAAACTTGTACATTCAAAATTTAACTTGAATAGAATTAATAAGAGCAATACATTTTATTTATAGACTTTCAAGGCACTCAAGGACTCCTTACAACACACAGTGAAGGAAGTTAAACTAGTACAAAGGTATTAGTAGGAAATTTACTTTAAGCAGTACTCATCGCAAAATAATACACATATAAAATTGTATTATAATTATTGCTGCAGTAAAGTGTAGGCAACATTTGCATTTGCAGCTAGAAATGGTGTGGCTGTTTTTATCCTTTCTATACTGCCTGGTACCTTAATCTATAATAGTTCAACAGAATGTATTTACGGATTATATTTTGTATAGCTAGATTATGCAAATCTGAAAAATTACTAATAAATAACCATGGAATTACTATTTAACTTACTGGTTAAGTGCCGCTGTACCACCAATGTAATGTGTTCCATGTACCATCGACTGCACTGTCATCTGCTTCTGAAAAGCTCTTACACAACTCAACTTCCCCTTTTTTTCTTTTGAGATCTTAAACACGATATGATTGGTTCGATAGATCCTGCGTGAGAACCTTCTTGTTATTTAATGATTAATTTATTCCAACTTCTCAAATTCTTTGAGAAAATATGCATATTGCAGCTGTTTAACACCAACTCTAGGAAACCTTTCATTAATCATATTGTCTTTGAAACTGTCATCATTTCATGGAAGAGAATGAATGTAACCACAAAAATTATTTATTGAAGTTCCACATGCTTTTATATTTGTATGTATTTACATTGGCTGAATAAGGAAAAATGATAATTCAAATTGTACAGAACAGCAGCAAATACAGTGCCAACATAATTCCACTCAGTCAATTCGTTATGTCTGCTACGGTCCATCATCCACAAAAAAGTCAAACTGATTCCTGCTGTGGGGTCTAAAGACTCCTGAACGAAAATCTATTGATTCATGCTAGACAAAATGAAAAAGCAAAACCACTAAAGTGAAAAATAATGAATAAATTGAATGTAATTTATTATTTGTTATTTGCGCATTGAAAGAAAAAAACCCAATATGAATATGAACTGACATGCACATTACAAATTATTACATTTAGATATTTGTCAGATGTTTTTATCCAAAGCAACTTACAAGTGAGGGACGTCACTAAAGCCTCAGTGCAGTAGGAAACCTTGGCGTAAGTACTGAGTACTACATCTATTTAATAAGTGCAAGGACATCAAGTAAAG
>NW_019525503.1:75166-77706 GCF_002814215.2 Seriola lalandi dorsalis
GTTAAACATGTAAATAATATCTGGAGTCTTTCTGTAATTATAAAATTTGCATTTTCATTTTCAGTGTCCAACAGTCAACATCATAAACGCTTCCTTTTTTCTGTCAGGTGTCCACATGCAAACATCATCTGTTAAAGATGCTGCCTTGCTTTTAATTTCCCTGCCTCTCTTTCTTTCTTTCTTTTTCTCTGTGCCTACATGCACCCACCTGTCTACATCCTACATCAGTCACACTTGTGATTTTCCACTAACATCTGCTGCAACGTCGTCCATCCTGCAGCAGCACAGGCGCGCCAGCAACTTGTCGACGGGCCCTTCCCGCATGAAAACAACCAGAATCAAATCCGGAAAAGCACTGAGCTGAATCAGGGGCAGAACGACCCCTGGGAAATCAGTGGCATCCGTTAACATTACAATAATCATTATGATTGAAGGAAGGATCAGCAGAGTGTAATTAACCAGCAACAGAACCAAAGCTCCAACAGTTCTTCGTTTTTCCCCAGCGGGCACAGAGGTGGCAGCAGGCAGCGCTCCGAGGGTCAAAACCAGACAGGCGATGAACAGGGGGAAAGGTAGGAGGGCAGGGTAGGGGAGGTAAAAATATTGCTTTGAGCGCATGGCAAAAAAAATAATGATAAAACAAAGGACCCAGATCGCGACACACACAAACACAGAAGTCCCAGCTCGTCTGATGCAGTTCTGTTTTGGAAAGGCGATCACCATGTACCTGCAAGAAAAGATGAGGCAGATATTCTGGATTATCACAGAACAGTATTATATGTTCAGGATGATTCAGAATATGATACTGGAAATATAGACAGCTACCTTTCCAGCGCGACACACATCCTGAAGCAGAGACTGGTCAGGACACCATAGCACAAACCAAATGTAGAGATTATCATTGAAATCACAAAACCGGCCATTCCAGTGAGGTTTATCTCCCAGAGGATGGTGGAGCAGATTTGAATCAGATTGGAGATGAGGAGGTTTGCGACATAGGTGATGGGGAGCTGATCCTTTCGAGGCTGCAGGAAACATTCATAAAAAAGATAAGTTTCTAACATATTCTAACTTTAACTCTTTGTTTTCTGTGTAATTATTTTATTACTGTCCCATTTCAGGAAGCACTTGATGCTTGTAATGTCTTTGTATTTTCAGGACTCGAGGCTGCATTTCTTGAATAAAAAGGTGCCGCTCAAATTCAGTTCATTATCATAAGAATTTACATTAACAGAGCAGTCAACATGCGACATTGTCCGAAAGTCATTGGCTGAAACAATAAAAATCTTTACATCAAATGTTGTGGAGATACTAATAAGCAGCATATTATATTAGTTTAAAGGACACTGACTGGACTTGATCACCTCCAGCTTCATATTTAACAGACAAACATAACAGTGGTATCGATCTTCACATCTACATCTCAGAAAACTGTCAAACTATTCCTTTAATACTTTTACAAAAAAAAACGTCAGATGTATCTGAAAGGTCTAAAATTAGAATAACTGATTTTGTGCGCGGGCATCAAATTAATGACTTCGTGTTTTAATCCTTGAACTCACTCACAGACAGACAGACACATAAATATGAGTCATTATTCACGCACCAGGCAGAACAGACAACAGAGGAGCAGCAGAGTAAAGGGAAGGCCAGCGCCCACGTCGATCCAGAACAAAACCCGAGCGGCATCATCGAGGCTGTGGAGCTGCATCTTATCGCTGGTTTTTCCTGTGGAGGGAAAAGCTGTGAGACAAATCCCTGTTAATGAGGGAAAACCGAAACTAACATACTTTTTTTTATCCCGTTATGTGAAGATAACAGAGCTCTTAATCCCGAGATAACGAGAAACTACCTGGAGAAAACTTGGGTAAAGTTGTAAAATAAATTCTCTGATCTGAACTTCGCGGCTCAATAAGTAATAACGGTGAAGGATGGTGTAATAACAGTGTAGTAACAGAGACGACGCCTCTTTCCTCCCGTGTTCACGCAGACAACGAGCTACAACCTCATATTCAACATCAAGTGGATATTGTATCCTGCGCTTTTAATTTATAACAATACTGACATTAAACCAGAGGAAATATATAAAGACACATTACTTTTAATAGCTTTTAATGGCTCCGTCAGTGAATTACTATGAAACTTAATAAATCTTAAAACACCTGATGATTCTCAGGCAAGTTCAGCAGCGTAATTATTTCATCTTTCCTCCTAATTACTTGATTTCATAATTACACACACTTATTTTAGACGCATTTCCAGCTGTTTTAATACAGTTACGTTTTAATTTCTACTTGTTCTTGTTGTTTTTCAAGCTTTTCCTAAACTGAAGCTGTAAACACTGAGTTTTAACACATTCAAAGACATTTAAAAACATTAGTATTAAAAAATAATTAAAATAAAATAAAATAAAAACCTCTACGAACCTGAGCGTCTGTTCCCGTAACTGAAACTACACAACTCTGTGAATCCCGGAGTTGTGTACACACCAGGCTCACCCCGCCTCTCCTGCTGCTGCTTCTTCTTCTGCTGCTTCTTCT
>NW_019525503.1:77726-78813 GCF_002814215.2 Seriola lalandi dorsalis
AACAGGCAGGCTGAAGCTGCTGAGTGGATGTAGTGTGTGGGTTACAACTTGAGCCTATATTTGTTTACATTTTGAAAATTAAGTACACTGAATTTCTAGCTAGCTAATTAACACAGCATATCCAGCTGTTTTAACTACTATTAACTTTGTTCTCCTGCTTTTTCTTGTTCTCTGAAACTGAGGCTAATATACACTGAGTTTTATAACATTTAAAACGTTAGTATATATATATAAAAAAACTCAACACCTCGAACTTGCACCTAAAACAAAACAGCTGTTACTCCTGCAGTTGCTGTAAACATCAGCCCGCCTCCGTAAGAATTCCCGTTAATGACGTCACTGTCGCTGGCAGCGTTTTCAGCTCTTTCAAATATCCTTTAACTTTTCATTCCTACTTGTTCTTGTTGTTGTCAAACCCCCCCGAAACTGGAACTATACACACATCTAAAAACATTTGTATTTAAAATGAAAAACTCTGCAAACCTCAGCGTATGTTCTCAAACAAATAGCTTCCTTATTCCTGGAGGGACTGGAAACAACTGGCAACCCGGGGAGCTCTTCCTGTTGACAACGTCACCCATGAAGAAACGGTTCATTCTTCAGAGGATCCCACACACGCGCACGCACGCACGCGCACACACACACACACACACACACACACACACACACACACACACTGTCTCTCTCTCTCATAAATACACACACACACGTCCATTTCCATGGAATTTATTATCATTTGGTAAGAACCAGAATAAGTCTCTTAATCCCCCTTTCCACTGGTCTAAGACCCGCTAACATCGGGCTTTTGTCGACAATGGAACAATCGGCATTCACACCCGGGTCAAATCACTGCAGCAGAGGGTTTTTTTTACCCCGGTTGAACGTGGTAATTTTTCACCCTCTTTACTGCAGTAACTTCTTTCAGATCACAGACCCTGTAGACACACCTGCCACCTGTCCAGCACGGTGCTGTTCAACCAGAAACACAGCGGCTACACTGCGCACCGGCGGGGAAGAGTTAGCAGAGATTCAGAGCAAGTTTTCATAGCACACAGTAACTGATCGAAGTGTCTCACACGGAGGCTTC
>NW_019525503.1:78863-82097 GCF_002814215.2 Seriola lalandi dorsalis
AAATAATATAAGGTTTGTTTTTGTGATTAAAGTGTAATAATGATAGACATGAACTTTTTATAGAACATTTTATGTACATGTCTTGAAGCTTTCACAGTGCACCGCAGCAAGTGAACCTACAGTTAGATGTGTTGTAGGAAATCATGTGAGAAGACGACAGTATCTGTCTTGTCTCTATTTCCTACATTTCTTCTTCTGTTTTTCTCTCTTTCTCTGACTACATGGAGCGAATGTGTATAAGTTGTCATCATTCATGCTGTTGGTCTGTTGCTATCATCACTGTCCATCCTGCAACGACACAGAGAGGCCAACAGCTTGTCTACAGCTCCTTTCCTACTGAAAACATACAGGAACACGTCTGCAAGAGGACTGAACCTTACAAACATGAAAGACACAACATCGAGGGCATCATTACATTGGACTTCTTCTACAAGGAACCAAATGATGGAGGGCAGGAACAACAGTGTGTAAATAAGTAGAACCAGAATCAAAACTGCCACAATTCTACGTTTTTCATTGAGAGGGACACTAATGGCTGCAGACAGGGCTTTAACGGTCCCACCCAGGAAGAATATGAACAGAGGGAAGGGTAGGAGGAAGAAGACTCCAAAGGGGATTAGCATGTCGACTAAATCAACCAAGAAAACCATAGGGAGAAAAATCAAAAGAGGAAGGGTCCAGACCACGACACAGACCACTATAGAGGCCTTGATGGTTCGTCTGAAGTGGTAGCACAGCGGCCAGGCGATGACCAGATACCTGTGATACAACATAGACACACAGATTCTTTGTAGAGCTTCATGAATTATATCATGTATAATACAAACACTATATACAGTATACATATATAAAATGGTCAGACATGTAGCTTCACAAATACTGAATAAACTGATAGCTACCTTTCCAGGGCGACACACACCATGAAGCCAACACTCGCCATCAGACCAAAAATGTAAATAAAAAGGAAGATTTCTGTGATGATCAAATCTTCAGGTTGTACCACTTCAACGATCATGCAGCAGAGTTGAAGGAAGTCAGAAATGAGAAGGTTGATGATGAAGATTGGCGCCGTGTGATCGTTTCTGACCTGCAGGAAAACAGTGGTAAGAGTAAACACAGCAGTTGGAAACATGTTCTGAGCTGATGACATGTTGTCTTCTTGCTCTGACAACAATTGCAGTCAGAACCATGAATGCATATTCTCATCAAACTCTCATGAGTGCTGTCAGAAATATCAGATATGACACAAACACATGCTGATTAACAGGTTTTATGTCTTTCTGAAAAGTGCTGTACAAATAAAGTCTGATTGATTGTTGGATTGAATTTCACACGTTCTTTGAATTTTTTGGTGGGAAAAGAAACAATGCAATAAATAATGGCTAAAAAATAAATGAATCTCATTCATCATGTACTCACCAGAGAACAAACTCCATAGATGGCCAGGAGGGTCAAAGGAAGGCCGATACCAATGATAATGCATATCACCACATCCATGATGAATGTAGTTTCTGTATTATAACACTCGATATCGCTGTTATTGTAGCTTCTGTTCTGTGAGGTGATGTCAGTGTAATCATAGTCGTACTCATAGTCACTGTAATTGTAGCTTCTGTTCTGTGAGGTGATGTCAATGTAATCATAGTCGTACTCATAGTCACTGTAATTGTAGCTTCTGTTCTGTGAGCTGATGTTAATGAAGGAATCTTCCATTCTTCACTGTGAAACCTGTTTGAGAGATCAGCAAGTGTTTTAACATTTACCTCACATTGTTCAGTGATAATGCTAAAGCTGTGAAGTGCTGTTCACATAAAAACAGTACAACTATAGTTCAGGATAAATCTTAGTGATCCAGCATTTTAGCACAAATCTCAAGTTACTGGTATTTAAGGCAAGAGAGGGTAAAAACAGAGACTAAATACAACTGTAGATTACTGTACACCTACAGTCCAGTCCCCTTGTTATGTATCAACACCTTTACAGTTTTAATGTATTAGGTTAAACATCGATGGATATAAGTAATACACCACAAACTTTACCTTTGACAGCTCTTGGATCACAAAATGGACGTGTTTCTCTTGCCAGGATCTGCAGTTTTCTTCTACTTCTGCGACAGTGTAACAAGATATGACATGGAAGAGGTTCCTGTTTATGTGATCTGTATTTCTAAGAAAGAGAGGCGTGTTTTTCTATAGAACTCATAACTGTGCTATTCTTGGTATAAACTATGCACGTTCTTGTTTTCTCTGTGCCCCTGTCTTCATCTGTTATTTTTATTGACCAACAATATATATTGTAACCAAAGCTTATTTGTTAATTGCCATTAACTGCCAACCTGCAGGTAAGATTTAACAAAGAGAAATGTTGTCAGAAAGGTGTGGGGGATGAGTGGGTGCTCAACCATCTGACAAGCAGTTCAGATGACAGTGATCATACTTTGCTCTGAGTGTAGCCACTATTTTAAGCACTTTTATGTAAAGTGAGAGACCACATTAAAGCTTCAGTGCAGCATAAAACAGTAACACAGTCTTTACAGTGTTTTACTTGTCTAACTAAAGCTGTCAAATAAATTTAGTTGAGTAGAACATACAATATTTCCTCTTGAGATCTAGTGGAGTGGAAGTATAAAGTAGTATAACATGGAAATACTATAGTAAAGTACAAGTACCTCATAATTGTACTTAAAAACTGTACTTAGCCTTCAGCACACATGGATTTTAACATTGTTCAATTACCCAAACAGGCTCAATCCAGTTCAATTCTATTTGTATAGCACCAAATCATACACACTCTTCAAATATGTATGAGAGCAAGGCCAGTCTCTCTATCTCTCTCTCTCTCTATATATATATATATATATATATATATATACTGTATATATATACTGTATGTGGTGTTTATTTGCTGTACTATAATTGATGCTATATTCCAAGTTCGATTGATTCCGACGCATAATTCCATGTCTATGGTTTTGCTTTCCTCAGCTACAGCAGTTACATTCGCTACACATAAATCCAAAAATTGCACACAAAATGCAAAGTGCCACAAATCTGCTGCAAAATGAAAATACCATTGAAAATATCATAAAAACATCTAAAAATCAACAGCTCTTCTGTTTTCCATAGAATTGCATATACATTTCCACACAGTGTTCTACAGCGACAGGACAGTGATCTGTTGAGAGGTTGAAAACAGAACATAGCTATGTTTTAACATGTTACTGCTGTAACTGCA
>NW_019525503.1:82147-85254 GCF_002814215.2 Seriola lalandi dorsalis
ACTCACAATTTAACCTGGATTAACAAACATGTTCACACTTACTTTTTATCGGAGATGCACAGCTCTATATACAACTCACATAACTGGCTACTCACTCACTTCTTAAACTTGTAGCTGTGGCCTTGAACGCAGCATTACTAACCGGTGACGGGGATATTCAAGAATACATATGTTGGTCAGGGGAGACATCTATCTACAAGCTAGATTCATTCAGAAAAGCTGTGGAGAAATAAAGTATTTTTACAACCTAAACAGAGCACGTCATTATGTCTTAGACTCACCGTCTTCCCGCCTCTGCCCTGAAGTGACGCCTCCATTTTGTGCTCAGAAAGATGACAAACAAGAGCAGACCCGCCAACGCAGCTGCAGATGGAGCATCACAGCGAGAGAGAGAAGTGAGGGAAACTAGTCTCTCGGTGGCTTTGGACTTTATCATGATGATATTCAAAACCTGGAACACTTTTATAAGGAAACGGTTTTGATGTTTGTGATCTGTGGACCTTGCGGACTAAAGGAATACAAGCAACGGAGGAATGGAGTGAGAATCGGACTTCTACACGTCCAAATGGTAGGTAGTCACCACGATGCTGGTTAATAAATTATATTTATTTAATATGGTTAGCGCATAATGAACGGAATATTTGAATTCTAACGACTCTAACCGATCTAAGGAGGAACAGCCTGTTTATATTGACAAACGTCTAACGGTCAGAACAGGTCAGAACCTTCTAGTGGCCCGTGCACGAGCCAGCAGGTTAGTAAGTGGGAGGCGAAGAACTAGAAGCAGCTCTGCTGTTAGGATCCCTAATGAGTTGACAGCACTTTGTGTAATGCTCAAACTATAAAGTTGTTGTGGAGTACATAAAACCTCTCTGTATCATCTATAGACTGTAGATAAAGTTGGACCTAGCTTCCATAACATTACCCATAGGTTTCTTCACAGCGGTTTTGAAGTTCAGAATGCGCCGATTCAGTCGTCGTTCAATCGTCCATTTTGCCAGTTACCTGACTCCGCTGAATTTGCGGCTAATCCAGAAATGGGCAAAGAGGAGGGGCTCGTGTCCAGTTTGGGTGCATGCCGACTGGTGGCAGGCATACCCTCACCCGCCTGTCACTCAAGGCGGCACGCCCTCAATTATAGATAACTTTGAGCCTTAATAAAAATTTAATTTATATGAAAATTCAAAATAGATAGATACTATATTTATCTCCATAGGGGAAATGCATGTGTCCATTGGCTCATTGATGATAATAATAAAAGCAGTTGATGATAAATGAACAATAACGATTTATTTAATTAATGTGCATTTTCAGTTGAAATAACAGTGACACAGAGAAGCAATGCAACCCCATAGTTTATAGCATTAATGACACATTTAAAGCAATGACTAAAAAAAACTTTCTTCCTTAGAGACATATATTAGATCATAAGAGACCTGTCTCTTATACACATCTTCTTGAAGCTCTGCAGCATCAGCTGTAGTAAATAAAGATTGTATCATTTACTAGGCAAAGAATTACGTCTCTATTTCTTCTGCAATTAAATGTAGAGAAAGGAAATATAATAATAGTTTTATATTATTATCATATCAATCATATGGTCAATAGTAATAATAATGATTAATTGTTCTATTAAGATGTTCTAAGAATAATATATAATATTATTTCTGAGAACTTAAACAGGAAGAGAGTCACTCCCTATGGTTATCAACGAATTACTTGTGCGGTATAACACAACACAGATCTCATCTTACTGAGAAAATGTTTTGAATGTTAAGAGGAAACAGCAGTTAGAAGACTAACTTCCTTACTGCAGGTAAAAAATAGGAACTCATAGGAATTCATGTCTATTTTTCCATCTTTAACTGGTCATACACTGCTTGCCTTGCTTGTCCTGACAGCATGCCACTACTACACAGAACAGACTTCTTCAGCATCTATCTGGCTCACTTCTTCCTCTCCTGTCATCCTGCAACAACACAGGGAGGCCAGCAGCTTGTCTGCAGCCCCTTTCCTCATGAAAACATACAGAACCAAGTCTGCAAGAGGACTGAACTGAAGGAATGATAAGTATAAGCATGAATCATCGGCAATGTAAGGTAAATGAACAAGGGCAGGAACAGCAGTGTGTATTTCAGCAGCACCAGGACTAAAGTTCCTAAGATTCTCTGTTTTTCTTTAGGAGTGACAGAAATGGCCGCAGACAGGGCTTTGAAGGTACCAGCCGAGAAGATGATCAGCACCTTTCCAGATCACAATGCATGAAATCATGTGGGAGGCGCTCGGCCCAACAATTTGCCAATTGTTCATGTTACGAAAGTCAAACTCTTCGAACATGTTGTAATTCACAAGGTCATAAAAATAGTACTCATAGGTGTAACTGAAGTGGGCAAAGTCGTTGAGGTAGAAATACTCCATCCTTCACACTTTGACCTGTTGTGTAACAGAGAAAACAGCAGCAGGTGTGTTACAGCTACTCATTTCTTCCTCCTCAAACCGCTGGAACAATACTATACAGTCAATGGTCATTACTACCGTTACTGCGGCAATATGACAATCAGTGACGGAAGAAATACTCTGATCTTTTACTTAATATGACAATGCAGAAATACTCAGTTGTAAAAGTTGTACATTGAAAATTTAACTTGAATAGAAAGAGCAATACATTTTATTTATAGACTTTCAAGGCACTCAAGGACTCCTTACAACACACAGTGAAGGAAGTTAAACTAGTACAAAGTTATTAGTAGGAAATTTACTTTAAGCAGTACTCATCGCAAAATAATACACATATATAATTGTATTATAATTATTGCTGCAGTAAAGTGTAGGCAACATTTGCATTTGCAGCTAGAAATGGTGTGGCTGTTTTTATCCTTTCTATACTGCCTGGTACCTTAATCTATAATAGTTCAACAGAATGTAGTTACTGATTATATTTTGTATAGCTAGATAATGCAAATCTGAAAAATTACTAATAAATAACCATGGAATTACTATTTAACTTACTGGTTAAGTGCCGCTGTACCACCAATGTAATGTGTTCCATGTACCATCGACTGCACTGTCATCTGCTTCTGAAAAGCTCTTACACAACTCAACTTCCC
>NW_019525503.1:85304-85953 GCF_002814215.2 Seriola lalandi dorsalis
AATTCTAACGACTCTAACCGATCTAAGGAGGAACAGCCTGTTTATATTGACAAACGTCTAACGGTCAGAACAGGTCAGAACCTTCTAGTGGCCCGTGCACGAGCCAGCAGGTTAGTAAGTGGGAGGCGAAGAACTAGAAGCAGCTCTGCTGTTAGGATCCCTAATGAGTTGACAGCACTTTGTGTAATGCTCAAACTATAACGTTGTTGTGGAGTACATAAAACCACTCTGTATCATCCATAGACTGTAGATAAAGTTGGACGTAGCCTCCATAACTGTGTTGGAACTGTTTGTGCCTGCAGTTGCAGTAGCCCCCTTTTCGCCTATAGAGGGCGCAGTGAGTTTATTTATCTGTGTTTTCCCACAGTCTGAGTAATTTACAGGAAGTGAGGTACCTGGAATTCGTTTCGTTTTCTGCTCCATAACGAGAGAAACGCATAGAGCACTTGGATGTTAACTTTTCGTCCAGCTGTTTGTTTTGCCCTTGTAGTGGTAATTTAAGTGAGTACATTTATCATTGTTAGAGTGCAAAGTGTTTCGTTGAATTTGACACTATGTAATTAATATAACGATCGAGATCCGATCGCGGACTTTTTCCGCCACAGATCTATAAATATTAGCTCCGCTATCTCTGCAATGTATTTATATC
>NW_019525503.1:86003-86517 GCF_002814215.2 Seriola lalandi dorsalis
ATGCATGTTGCAGCTGTTTGACACCAACTCTGGGAAACCTTTCATTAATCATATTGTCATTGAAGGAAAGATCAGCAGAGTGTAATTAAGCAGCAACAGAACCAAAAACTCAACAATAAAACAGCTTCCTTATTCCTGGAGGGAAACAACCGGGAACCCAGGGAGCTCTTATTGTTGACAACGTCACCCATGAAGAAACAGTTCATTCTTCAGAGGATCTCACACACTTTTGTCGACAATGGAACAATCGACATTCACACCCGGGTCAAATCACTGCAGCAGAGGGTTTTTTTTTTTACCCCGGTTGAACGCGGTAATTTTTCACCCTCTTTACTGCAGTAACTTCTTTCAGATCACAGACACTGTAGACACACCTGCCACCTGTCCAGCACGGTGCTGTTCAACCAGAAACACAGCGGCTACACTGCGCACCGGCGGGGAAGAGTTAGCAGAGATTCAGAGCAAGTTTTCATAGCACACAGTAACTGATCGAAGTGTCTCACACGGAGGCTTC
>NW_019525503.1:86567-87088 GCF_002814215.2 Seriola lalandi dorsalis
GAGCTTACAGTGTTCAGTACGCAGTGAGGTACTGAAATGGACCTTTAGTTTCTTTAGAACAGATCAGTTCTATCAAAGTGAAACACACTGAACATGAATCACTTTATATATAAAATGTTGATTTTCACTAATTGTCAGTTTTCTAAAATAAATGTCAATAACTGAAGGATTTTGTATCTGGAAGTTTCTGCTTCATAAAGGAACAAAGAGACGTCGCTGCAGCTGCAGCTGGATCACCTGGATCACCTGGATCACCTGGATCACCTGGTGGAGCGACGACACGTCAACGCCGTCCATCACATCTACTCTTCTACAGAGCATCATCATCATCATCATCATCAGACATCAGAAGACACACAGACACACACACACACACACACACACAGACACACACACACACACACACACACACACACACAGTGATCTGTCAGTGTGGAGGATAAATGGCGTCTGGGCGTGTTGGTGACAGCTCGTTCCAGACGTCATGGTCTCTGCTGTAAGACAATCTGACCCCCCCCCCC
>NW_019525503.1:87138-90489 GCF_002814215.2 Seriola lalandi dorsalis
ACAACAACAACAACAACAACAACAAATTCAAATAATAATGTTTGAATTTACACACGAGTCTATTTAATATTAAAAAGACGACACACACGACTCGCTGTGAGGCGTTGTGGTCACTCAGTCAGTGTGGGACAATTTAAAACATGATATTTTAACAAATCTATTATAACGTCAGTGTCGCATGATTCAGATATTATTGCAAATATGTGCTGTTAGCACTTAGCTTAGCCTTAGTCTTATAGTAAACATTACAATAAACCAAGCAAACTCAACTTTAGCTTATTTTCAAACAGGTGGCCGTCTTCACAACTTCAAAAAGTCAAGAAGCATTGAACAACAAGTGCAACACCCGGCCGGGTCCGTCACTTTTTTGTGTCCCCTGGAAACACTTCCGTTGTGCAGCACAGCCTCTGTGTATTTGCATGTGTTTTGTCAAGTGTCAGTGAGTTGAGCCCTCAGGGCCACTGTACCGGGGGGGTCCACGGACCACTCTTTGATACAGGCTGGTTTAAATCATCCATTTAAATCCCTCCAGTAACTAAACCACATGTGCAGACCACATATTCTGCTTCACTCAGAGATCTGTCACATTACACTGAAACTCCAAGGCAACACATGATAAACAACAAAGATAGGACA
Organism: Seriola lalandi dorsalis; assembly: GCF_002814215.2. NCBI lineage: Eukaryota > Metazoa > Chordata > Actinopteri > Carangiformes > Carangidae > Seriola > Seriola lalandi. The sequence continues at coordinate 87,775 of NW_019525503.1, forward strand.
GGACAGCTCTGCAGTCGATCGGTGAGATGGTGAGGAGAGGTATCACTCCTCAGAAGTTTCTGCAGACTGTCCGGCCTGTAGCTTTAAGTCAGTGAGCGGGCGGCGCCGACCTGTAACACGCCGCACGTGTGTTTCCTGACACACACTCGGCTCGAGCGGGTGCGGTGATCTCTGCTGCAGCAGCACATGTGGCAGGCGACAGATGTCACCACAGGGGTCACAAAATCATTAATATTTATCTGCTTTTATTTCAATTCATTTCTATTTAATAAGGTTCTGAGTGGATGGTGGTGTAAGGTCACACTCAGAGAAGACGACTGTATCACACCGCTGAGGTGATGTATGCGTTATTTATAAGATGAGCATGTAAGTTATTTTTATAAGTGACATTACAGGAGATGGTGTGTCTGTGTGCGTGTGCGTGTGCGTGTGCGTGTGTGTGTTTGGTCACATATGATTCTGTGTGATGGCGTTGCAGTAAAATGTGTGTGCTGAATGTGTGTTAGCAGACTTGTGTGTAATAGCATCTGCATGACTTTGCACCCCTTCAGTGAATGTGTGACTTTATCTGTGAGACATGTACGTGTGAGTGTGTGTGTGTGTGTGTGTGTGTGTGTGTGGGTGTTTAAGAAAGTGTGCATGTGTGTGTGGTGATATTTACAGCAGCAGCTCCACCTGCAGATGTCGTCACCTCCTCCTCAGTCACATGTTGCTCTCTGCTGCCCTTTGAAGGCAAATAGCAGCAACTACTGCACCAGACAGTGATTTAAAGTATTACTCATAGTTTCTTAAAGCTCCTCCAGTGTAAAGGTCTGTGTCCATGTGTAGTGTGATTATAGATCAGCTCTAGCTTCTATATTAATACTGTGAAAGTATCAAAGCCTCAGTCCACAGAGAAATGCACACAGCCTGTATTCAGAAACTGAGCCTTAAAACCAGCCGTCAGGACTTCTGGAACTTTGTGATGTCACAACGAAGCCGTAATGAGTCCTGACACCTGGTATTTAAGTCTGAGGTTAACAGAAGGTCAGGATATTTTCACGTTTTATTCTACAACATAAAATACGTTAGTAATAAGATTATAAAAGTTTTGGATTTTTCATTCTTTTTTTAAAAAATATTTTTGTTTTGACTTTTTGTTTTCGGTTTATTCATTTTCAATTTAGTTTTAATTAGTTTTTAAAGCAGCTTTGCTCGTTTAGTTTAATTTTCATTTTTTTTGGAATGTTTGATTTTAGTTTTTATTAGTTTGAGTTTTACTCTTAGTTTATTTTGTAATAAGGGAGATTTATCAGAGACGAGATGTGAAACTACACTGAGGTACTACACATGGTTTTTATATCTTCTTATGGATCAATACTTCAGATAAAACACAGAAGAAGAAAAAAATGTGGAGCTTTAAAGAGGAACTTGAAACTAGAATGTGGAAATGAAACCTGCAAAACCAACATGGCTGACCTCAAGACGTGAGACTGAACCAGATTACTGTTCAGGCGAACGTAGAAATGGAGGAGCGTGTTCTTGGATGTGACAAAGCTTTTAGCAGTTCGCTGTATTCTCGTCCCACTTCAGCTTTTCATCCAAATTTGGACTCTGTGGCGGCGGCCGCCAGTGATGGTGGAGACTGGTGAACGCCTGACGAACAGGTGGAGGAAATAAAAGGAACACTTAACAATCTCATTCAGGACATTACAGCAGCGCTGTAATTGATCCTCGTTGGCTGAAACGGCTGAATACAAGAGAGACTAAATGTGGCTCGTCCACGTTGCCAGAAACATGTCACACTTGATGATGAATGATGCACCAGAATCGGCCTCAGCATAGCTTGGGCCGGTTCCCCGGGTCGCCGACTGGAGCCGGTTTCTCTGCCCAAATCAGGATCCAGGGCAGGATCCACATCGGGTTCTGTGGAGCCACGACAGCTGAGGTGCTTCCAGCATCTGACATGTTTTACAGTCAATCACAATCACTTCATCTCTTCCTGTACACGAGGCGCGTTGGGACATACTCGGAGCGTCTTAGCGATGACCACGACGCCGCGTGGGGCGGTCGACTCAGCACATGGTGCAGCAGCAGCAGCAGCAGCAGCAGCAGCAGCGGCGGTGGCGGCAGCGGCGGCGGCCATTTGTGGAGAAGTCATGTTCAGCTACTTGGAGCTGGTGACAAATGAGGATGCCAGAGGAGTGACAGCGTGACTGCAGACGCTCCACAGGTCAGAGGTCATTTAGATTCAACAGGGTGTGAGGGTCCAGGAGGCGGAGCTTACAGTGTTCAGTACGCAGTGAGGTACTGAAATGGACCTTTAGTTTCTTTAGAACAGATCAGTTCTATAGAACTGAAACACACTGAACATGAATCACTTTATATATAAAATGTTGATTTTCACTAATTGTCAGTTTTCTAAAATAAATGTCAATAACTGAAGGATTTTGTATCTGGAAGTTTCTGCTTCATAAAGGAACAAAGAGACGTCGCTGCAGCTGCACCTGGATCACCTGGATCACCTGGATCACCTGGATCACCTGGATCACCTGGTGGAGCGACGACACGTCAACGCCATCCATCACATCTACTCTTCTACAGAGCATCATCATCATCATCATCATCAGACATCAGAAGACACACAGACACACACACACACATACACACACACACACACACACACACATACACACACACACAGACACACACAGACACACACACACACACACACAC
>NW_019525503.1:90539-93107 GCF_002814215.2 Seriola lalandi dorsalis
CTATAATGAGGAGGTGATGATGTCACCTCTGAAAGGGGGGGGGCTGTGGAGCTGAGGGGGGTGGGCTGTTGTTTTTTAGCTTCAGTTTGATCTTGTTTTCCACAGTATTCTCCTTATAGTTCTGACAGCATATGTGGACAAACATTAAACTGTCTTTTATGTCAGAATCCAACTATACAGTGTATTAATAAGTCAAATCACAACAAACCACAAAGATCAATGAATCTTTACCAGAAGTGACGGAGCAGATGAAGAAAAATCCACCTTCAAACTGCCAGTAATCAGCTGGATCCTTGGAGCATCTGGGGGGAAGAAATAACAGGAGACACTAAGATTCACTGTCAAGTCCTTAAAAAGTATGATTCAATCATTTTTTTGTTTCCCATTACTTTAATAAAGCTTAAACAAATGTTATTTAAATGATTTGTACCGACAAAGAATGCTCTGACCTTCTGTTGCTGCTTTCTAATGTTCCACCGGACTAAACATCAAACACCTGAAGCTCATCTTCACAACTCTGCTTGTGTTAAACAGACTGTGCAGACACCTGTGTAGGAGATACTGACAATGTGCCTGAAAATAATGGAGGAATATTGTCAGTCCGTCAGTCAGTGCTGCTGTTGTCCAGCCACAAATCTGACCACATAACTCTCTTCTCTGAAACTTCCTCTGGCTGCTTGTTGTGTTCAGGATCTGTCTCTTATACACATCTTCACTCTGATGGATTACAGTTACTCCGGCCGTGTGGTCGCTTCTCGTCACTTACATGAAGCGTCTTATTCACCATCTCTGCTTTTACACTTCCTGCTCAAACTATTAATACGTTCACTGACTGTGACGTCACTCTGCCTCTCGCTCCATCTAAGACCTGCTACTGGACCCAGATATTCAGACCACCTCTGCTTGATCAGGTTACCATGGAAACCTCCACATAAGAAATATGAAAATATAACAGAGATTTCCTTGAATAATAATCAAATGATTTAAAAAATGTTTTGAATGAAACCATAATATTTCAATGGAAGCACTTTACAATAAGACTTTATAATATATATATATATATAATATACTGTTTTTCTGTATATTTGCATATTTGTATCTTTCATTTCCCTGCATCAGGACAGTTTGGTCACATGCTGGTGAGTCTTTGGATGTGCGTCCAACTGTTTGACCTCTAATAACCCTCTTTGCAACCGTTCTTACTGTGGATCCTCGTTTTGTGTTGTGCGTCAAGCTCTTAGAAAAATAACAGGAGGCTTCAAAATTGTACAAATCTTTAGTAAGAATCATGAGAATATGATGAAAGAACAGAAAATATAGTTTGATGTTTATACAAACAAAAACAGCTGAAAATGGAAGAAATAAAGCTCAGAAGTTACAGTCTGGCTCTACATGTAAAGGGATTTTAATCTTAAAGTTTTTGGTTAGAAATCTGATTGAAAATATTAATTAATGGTTGAAACTCACTATTTTAAGACTCTGTTTTAATAACAGATGGCCCACAGATGTGTATTAGATCATGTTTCAAAGCCCCACATCAGCACTTTCAGCTTGCTACCTCGGCTTGACGCTACATGACCGTATAAATAAAGTTAAGTTCATGGTAATGAAACATGTTCATAGTATTCCCCAATGAACAGACTCCAGAGGGTTTGAAAGAGAAAGTTGTTGGTGTTTACTGTCTCAGAAGAGTTGCTATCAGTCCAGAATGAATTATGCAAAATATATTCTGCTTTAAGTCAATGGGGCGGCTGCAGGATGATTTAAAGTTGACAGAGCCGCTCTCTCTTGGCGAGTTGAAACGCTGAATGAAGGACCTTGTGGCAGATTCAATAAGGAGCTGTCCTTGCAAAATGTAAATGAGTGTGGCCTGTGAAACATGCTGATTGGCTCCTGGGCCGCCGCCTCCTGCAGGACCCCTGTGGAAAAACTCACTCCGTCAACGTGTCTGTTCCTCTGCCTGATCTCACCTGTTTCATTTCAGCTGAGAATCCACAGTTCGCTTTGCTTTAATTATCATTCTCTTAACATCACCATTCGTCTGGGTTTATTGATGCAACGCCATAGGAAGAGGAAGAGGAAGAGGAAGAGCCGGCGTCAAAGATGAATACCACAAACTGTAACAAAATGACAAATGACTGTCAGCAGCAGCTGCCAAACAAAAACCGTAAAATTAAAGTAAAATGTCCTGATTCAAATAAAGTGTAAAAACAATAAATTTACAGAAAGTTTCATTAACGTTTCTACAGAGAAAAACTGTTATTTTACATTATTATTATGTAATTATTATTATTTCTACTAAATTATTATGATCAAACACCTTCAATAAAGTGACACCACAAACTTTTTCCTAATAATAAAATTAAGTGTCAATCAATGAAATATTAACACATGCTTAATATTGTAAAGTAAACCTTTTATTTTGGAAGACAAAGTAAAAAACACTGTGTAAAACAGATTAAAATCATCTCAAACTTCAACTTGCAGTATTTGTGTCTGAAGAACTAAAACTGGCATTTCTCCATTGGTCTATCTGCCTGTTAAGGTTCCTATAATGAGGAGGTGATG
>NW_019525503.1:93157-93921 GCF_002814215.2 Seriola lalandi dorsalis
ACACACACACACACACACACACACACGTATACACACACATACCCACATTTGCACGTGCACACAAATACATACAAACACACAGACGCCCGCAATGTGCAGAGAAAGAGAAAGATTTAAATGTATTTTTGTACAGCCAATGATGAAGTGCATACGTTGTTATGGTAAAGAGGTTTTATGCTACATAGAATAATATATGCTATAATATATGATATTTTTAAATGTATGTCCCTGTGCCTAAAAACCTGTTGAGATCAGAAATGAAGTACGACCATATCTTCACTTTGCCTGTCTAACTCTGTAGATTAAATGTTGATTTTCTACCGTTCATGAATGTTTTCTTTTATATTTTATCACTTTCACTCTGACAGCAGCGGCTAACGGAGCTAATGGAGCTAACATAGATAACTGAGCTTACAGAGCTAATGGAGCTAACTGAGCTAACGGAGCTTACACAGCTAATGGAGCTAACGGAGCTTACACAGCTAATGGAGCTAACTGAGCTAATGGAGCTAACATAGCTAACGGAGCTTACAGAGCTAATGGAGCTAACATAGCTAACGGATCTTACAGAGCTAACGGAGCTAACAGCTAACGGAGCTTACGGAGCTAATGGATCTTACACAGCTAATGGAGCTAACGGAGCTAATGGAGCTAACATAGCTAACGGAGCTAATAGAGCTTACACAGCTAATGGAGCTTACAGAGCTAATGGAGCTAACGGAGCTTACAGAGCTAACGGGTCTTACACAGCTAATGGAGCTAAC
>NW_019525503.1:93971-94957 GCF_002814215.2 Seriola lalandi dorsalis
GTTCCACCGGACTAAACATCAAACACCTGAAGCTCATCTTCACAACTCTGCTTGTGTTAAACAGACTGTGCAGACACCTGTGTAGGAGATACTGACAATGTGCCTGAAAATAATGGAGGAATATTGTCAGTCCGTCAGTCAGTGCTGCTGTTGTCCAGCCACAAATCTGACCACATAACTCTCTTCTCTGAAACTTTCCCTGGCTGCTTGTTGTGTTCAGAATACAATAGAACTTGTTATTGTGTTTTCAGTTCATCAGCTCCAACATGTTGTTTACCGGTAAATGTCTTATTCTGTGTTCAGTTGTTCTCAAAGACTCGGAGGAGTCGGCGGTTCAATTTTTTCCGGTAAGTTCATTTTGTTTTAAGCCTGTTTCTTTGCTAGCCAAAATTAGCATCCCTGTTAATATCACAGTTCAGGTGAAGATGCACCGTGCTAACCAAGCTAGCCAGCTAGTGCTAGCGTTAGCTGATAGTTTAGCAATTGCTATGCTAACGGTACCTGGCCCCGCTGGGCTGATAACCTGTGACAACCTGGGTTAGCCCGTGGAGGTGTTCAGTCAAAGCCCAATAAAAAGGTGAATTTAATCAACGTTAATCTAACGACGTTTGGTTTGTGTTTCTCCACATGTGACCCAGTTTAAGTGATCTGCGTTAGTGTAATGCACAGCGTTAATGTTAGTTAATACATTGTCCATCAAGACGTTGTGATAGTTTAAGTTAAGACAGGTCACACCCAAACACCAAGACATCACTGATCATGGGAAAGTGCTGGAATGTCAGCTTTAGTTTTCTATACAATAACACAAGGTTTATCTATGATGATGATGTCGCCGTGCGAGCGCTGATCGACGCTGCCCTCGGCTTTTAGACATGGCACTACACAGAGGTCAAGGATGTGGTGGCAGCTGCCTGACGGATGTTTCCTGGGCTGATCAAAGGGAGTTCAGTGACAATAGAGAAGCAATGGTAAATTAAACATAAAAA
>NW_019525503.1:94977-95367 GCF_002814215.2 Seriola lalandi dorsalis
GCACCGTCTCCCAAGAGTTGACTGCATTTGGGTCCAACTTACCTCAATACCCTTGACAAGTAGTTCAAAATATACTTTGGAAAAAAATGATGAAATTGACAATTTAGTGTGTGACACGTGACACAAAATTATAACAAAATGTAAAACAAAAAAGTCACATGCTGGCAAAAAATTCCTCTCAATTTATTGTTCACAGGTCACACCCAAACACCAAGATATCACTGATCATGGGAAAGTGCTGGAATGTCAGCTTTAGTTTTCTATACAATAACACAAGGTTTATCTATGATGATGATGTCGCCGTGCGAGCGCTGATCGACGCTGCCCTCGGCTTTTAGACATGGCACTACACAGAGGTCAAGGATGTGGTGGCAGCTGCCTGACGGATGT
>NW_019525503.1:95417-101584 GCF_002814215.2 Seriola lalandi dorsalis
CCATTTTGCCAGTTACCTGACTCCGCTGAATTTGCGGCTAATCCAGAAATGGGCAAAGAGGAGGGGCTCGTGTCCAGTTTGGGTGCATGCCGACTGGTGGCAGGCATACCCTCACCCGCCTGTCACTCAAGGCGGCACGCCCTCAATTATAGATAACTTTGAGCCTTAATAAAAATTTAATTTATATGAAAATTCAAAATAGATAGATACTATATTTATCTCCATAGGGGAAATGCATGTGTCCATTGGCTCATTGATGATAATAATAAAAGCAGTTGATGATAAATGAACAATAACGATTTATTTAATTAATGTGCATTTTCAGTTGAAATAACAGTGACACAGAGAAGCAATGCAACCCCATAGTTTATAGCATTAATGACACATTTAAAGCAATGACTAAAAAAAACTTTCTTCCTTAGAGACATATATTAGATCATAAGAGACTTCCTTCATGTCATATCTTGCAACATTGCTGCATTAGACAATATTAGACTGTGTGTACAGCAGTAGAAGAAGCACATCCAGATTGTGGTCCACCAGCTTTCAAAGGTAAAGTTTTTGTTACATTACTTCTCTCCATCTATGTATAACCTAGTACATTAAAACTGTAAAGGTGTTGATGCATAACAAGTGGACTGGACTGTAGGTGTACAGTAATCTACAGTTGCATTTGTTTTTACCCTCTCTTACTTTAAATAAAAATCATGTGATATTCATGCTAAAATGCTGGATCACTAAGTTTTATCCAGAACTATATTTGTACTGTATTTTTTGTGTTTTGTTGTTGTAAATTTATTTTCTAATGAAGTAAATCCTGCTTGTTCACCTTTACTCAATGTCAATTTTCTGTTTATAGCACATATAGTAAATTGTTTTGCAGGTCTCACAGTTTTGAACTAATATAAACTAACTAATGGCGTCACTACACTCAGAGCAGAGTATGATCACTATCATCTGAACTTTCTGTCAGATGGTTGAGCACCAACTCATCCCCCACACCTTTCTGACAACATTTCTCCTTAAAGCTTACTTGCAGAAAACAAGTTTCGGTTTTACATTTTCAAAAAAAAAAAAGAAAAGAGGAAGAAATTGGACACAGAGAAGTCATGCATCTGAATATTAATAGAAAGGATGACACAGCAATGAATTCTATACAAAACCACATCTTCTTTGGTCTGTTTTCTGCAAGTTTTACTTTTTCCTGGTTATAAATAGTGTCCAACCACAACTGTATTTTTTTTTGTGGTTTGTTGTAAATTTATTTTTTAATAAAGTAAATCCTGCTTGTTTAACTTTATTCAATGTCAATTTTCTGTTTACAACACATATAGTAAATTCTTTTGCAGGTCTCACAGTTTTGAACTAATATAAACTGACTAATGGCATCACTACACTCAGAGCAGAGTATGATCACTATCATCTGAACTTTCTGTCAGATGGTTGAGCACCCACTCATCCCCCACACCTTTCTGACAACATTTCTCCTTAAAGCTTACTTGCAGAAAACAAGTTTCGGTTTTACATTTTCAAAAAAAAAAAAGAAAAGAGGACTTGCAGGTTGTATTCAAGGAACCATTAGAACACAAGTTTCGGTTTTATATTTTCAATTAAAAAAAAAGAAAGAAAAGAGGAAGACATGGACACCGAGAAGTCATGCATCTGCATAATAATTGCAAGAATGACACAGCATTGACCTCTATAGAAAACCACATCTTCCTTAGAGACAGAGATCACATCATCAGGAACCTCCCTCGTTTCATATCTTGCTACATTACTGCATTTCACGACACTAGACTGTGGATACAGAGGAGAAAACAGCCGACTCTGGTGAAAGAAGCACATCCAGATTGTGGTCCACCAGCTTTCAAAGGTAAAGTTTGTGTTACATTATTTCTCTCAATCTATGTTTAACCTAATACATTAAAACTGTAAAGGTGTTGATTCATAACAAGGGGACTGGACTGTAGGTGTGCAGTAATCTACAGTTGTATTAAGTCTTTGTTTTTACCCTCTCTTGCCTTAAATACCAGTAACTTGAGATTTGTGCTAAAATGCTGGATCACTAAGATTTATCCTGAACTATAGTTGTACTGTATTTGTGTGAACAGCACTTCACAGCTTTAGTATTATCACTGAACAATGTGAGGTAGATGTTAAAAAACTTGTTGATCTCTCAAACAACAGGTTTCATAGTGAAGAATGGAAGATTCCTTCATTAACATCACCTCACAGAACAGAAGCTACGATGACAGCACCACCATCTCTTACGATAATGAACCTTTCATGTACGTGGTGACATGCATTATCATTTGTATCAGCCTTCCTTTGATCCTAGTGGCCATCCATGGAGTTTTTTCTCTGGTGAGTACATGATGACGGAGAAAGTAGGAACCAATGAGAGTTTGATGAAAAATACATCTGACTGTAAATGTTGAGCAGAGTAAGATGACAACGTGTCATCAGCAAAGATCATGATTTTTTCTACCAATGTTTTCCTGCAGGTCAGAAAAGATCACGTGGCTCCGATCTACATCATCAACCTTCTGATTTGTGACCTCATTCAACTCTGCTGCATGATCGTTGAAGTGGTACGACTTGAGATTTGGATAAGAAGCTTCCATGTTATATTCTATTTTGGTCTTATGGCGAGTGTTGGCTTCATGGTGTGTGTCACCCTGGAAAGGTAGCTATCAGTTTATTCAGTATTTGTGTAGCTACTTACATGTCTGACCATTTTATATATGTATACTGTATATAGTGTTTGTATTATACATGATATAATTCAGATGCTCTACAAAGAATCTGTGTGTCTATGTTGTATCACAGGTATCTGATCATCGCCTGGCCGCTGTGGTACCGCTTCAGACGAACCATCAAGGCCTCTATAGTGGTCTGTGTCGTGGTCTGGACCCTTTCTCTATTCTATCCCCTCTCTTTCTATTTCTTGAAGGATTATGGAGTGATACAAACCATCTTTGGAGTCTTCTTCCTCCTTCCCTTCCCTCTGTTCATATTCTTCCTGGGTGGGACCGTTAAAGCCCTGTCTGCAGCCATTAGTGTCCCTGCTGATGAAAAACGACGAATTGTTGCAGTTTTGATTCTGGTTCTACTTAATTACACACTGTTGTTCCTGCCCTCCATCATTTGGTTCCTTGTAGAAGAGGTCAAAAATAACGGTACCGTCACACGTGTGTGTTACATGTTTTTAAAGTTCAGTCCTCTTGCAGACTTGTTCCTGTATGTTTTCAGTAGGAAAGGAGCTGTAGACAAGCTGTTGGCCTCTCTGTGTCGTTGCAGGATGGACAGCGATGATAGAAACAGATCAACAGCATGAATGATGACAACTTATACACAGTCGCTCCATGTAGTCAGAGAAAGAGAGAAAAACAGAAGAAGAAATGTAGGAAATAAAGACAAGACAGATACTGTCGTCTTCTCACATGATTTCCTACAAGACATCTAACTGTAGGTTCACTTGCTGCGGTGCACTGTGAAAGCTTCAAGACATGTACATAAAATGTTCTATAAAAAGTTCATGTATATCATTATTACACTTTAATCGCAAAAACAAACCTTATATTATTTTAGGATAATCAGCAGCATGATCACTCTGCCAATATAACCACATTTCTCTCATTCTTAGATCTTTATTTTGTCTGTTTTCTGCAAGTTTTACTTTTTCCTGGTTATAAATAGTGTCTAACCACAATTGTATTTTTTTTTCTTGTGGTTTGTTGTAAATTTATTTTTTAATAAAGTAAATCCTGCTTGTTTAACTTTATTCAATGTCAATTTTCCGTTTACAACACATATAGTAAATTATTTTGCAGATTTCACAGTTTGAACTAATATAAACTGACTAATGGCGTCACTACACTCAGAGCAGAGTATGATCACTATCATCTGAACTTTCTGTCAGATGGTTGAGCACCCACTCATCCCCTACACCTTTCTGACAACATTTCTCCTTAAATCTTACGAACAAGTTGTATTCAAGGAACCATTAAAAAACAAGCTTTGGTTCTATATTCATTGCATAATAATTGCAAGAATGACACAGCATTGACCTCTATAGAAAACCACATCTTCCTTAGAGACAGAGATCACATCATCATGAACCTCCCTCGTTTCATATCTTGCTACATTACTGCATTTCACGTCACTAGACTGTGGATACAGAGGAGAAAACAGCCGACTCTGGTGATAGAAGCACATCCAGATTGTGGTCCACCAGCTTTCAAAGGTAAAGTTTGTGTTACATTATTTCTCTTAATCTATGTTTAACCTAATACATTAAAACTGTAAAGGTGTTGATACATAACAAGGGGACTGGACTGTAGGTGTACAGTAATCTACAGTTGTATTTAGTCTTTGTTTTTACCCTCTCTTGCCTTAAATACCAGTAACTTGAGATTTGTGCTAAAATGCTGGATCAGGGGCGTCGTGTGGCGTAGTGGTCTAAGCAGGCGCCCCATGTGTGGAGGCTGCAGTCCTCGCTGCACAGCCCATACAAATATTATGCATGTGCTTATATAGTAGACATAGATTACTTTCTGGAAAAACAGATGTGTTTAATATTTTTTTTATATATTAATTTTAATTTTAAAAAACATATATAAGCATATAAAATGTTAAGTATGTTGTTTTAATAAATTGCATATATAAATTAAATATATATTGTTAACATATATGTTCACGTTATACATATAAGAATCCATCATATAGATATATAAATAATATGCACATATACAAATTTTACTATAGATATTTCATATATGTGATAATAATATAGGTGACATATATGGTAACATCTCTCTTGATGTAGACACTGTAACAGACAGCGACCTGATATTAATCTCTAAAATCTTATTTATTTTTATTATAAATCTGTTTGTCCCTGGTCATCGTTTGAAATCATTTGAAAATAAGATATAATGACGTCATGTTCACTGAAGAGAGTTCGCTATAGGCTTTCAACTAACAGTTATTGTCATGTGTAAAACCTACACTGTTTTTCATTATTATTATTGTTTTGTGTGATATGTTGCTTATGAATTCTTTATTGGGAAAATTTAAAAAACATAACTGCTGTGGATAAAGCCAGGCTAGCTTTTTAGCCTGTGTGCTAAGCTAAGCTAATGAGCTGCTGGTTGAAAGCTGAAAAAAAGCACATTTCTCAAAGTTATTTGAATGAAATAATTGGGAGAGATTTTTCTTAAGAAAAGCAAAGTTTTGTTAGTCACCAAACTTTTTGTTTTATTAGCAAAGAGCGCTTCAACTCCAATCTAATTTATAGATCCACATTTTGACTGCTACTGTTGTGACTTGGAGGAAAGTTAAACCTCAGTTTCTGTGTTAGTCCATTATCTTACAGTACATATTTGTTCCCAGTCCTCAACTACAGCATGGCTGTCAACATCCTGGGAGTGGCGGTAATGATGGTTTTCTACCTGCTGGTTCTCGGGGTCGGGATCTGGGCGTCTGTCAAGTCTAAAAGGGAGGAGAGCAGAAGTGCAGCTAACAAGATGGACATGGCCCTGCTGGGAAACCGAAGCATAAACAAGGTGGTGGGGATCTTCACAATGACAGGTGATGTATTATTGTTGTGGAGGCTGTTGCTGCACTCTTTGAATTTAGGGAACAGCAAATACAGGTAACACTAAAGCTGAAGCTGAAGAATGTCAACAGACCAAAACCTGCAAACTGTGCTGCCAGCTGTTTTCAATAGAAAACTAAACTGTACCTGCTCCTCCTGTGAACTCATGGCTGTGTTTCTATGTGCTTGTTCGTCCCGTAGCCACGTGGGTCGGAGGATGTTTTATCATGGGATTAAGTGAGATGACTTACACCCCCTCTATGGGACTAACGTCGGCCATATTCATGTTAACAGCTTTCTCTTTTTGTTTTATTTTAGGTAAGTATTGATGATTTATAATAAAAAACCTTTTGATGATGTCTGTATATTTAGAACGAACAATATTTCATTCAAAACACATTAGTGTTACCTCGCTGTGTAACAATGTCAAAACGTCATAACAAATAACCAAGTTCAGAGGGATATTAAAGCTCCTCCAGTGTAAAGGTCTGTGTCCATGTGTAGTGTGATTATAGATCAGCTCTAGCTTCTATATTAATACTGTGAAAGTATCAAAGCCTCAGTCCAC
>NW_019525503.1:101670-102606 GCF_002814215.2 Seriola lalandi dorsalis
TATCTTTATCTATAATCTATATATCTATGTGAAAAAGTACTTTGATATTGTAGTAACTGCTTCATGTAGTTCATTTTTTATTTAATCAGTCTCGTTGCATCATATCTTATAAACTGATCTGGTATCTGTGGAGTAACCAGTAACTAGCAGCTGGTGAACTTGTAGTTACTGGTTACTGGTGGGATGCGTCTCTGACTCGTGGCAGCTAAATGTAGTGGAGGAAAGAGTCGAAGTAAAAATGAACATATAATGAAAAATACTCTATTTAAGTACATTAGTTAGTCAGACTGTCAGAGAAAAGCGTCTACACTTCAACAAATGAAATCTGGCTTCTTCAAACACAACTCACACTTTTAATAATCATGTGTGAGTGTGAAATCATCACGTAATAAATCCCAGACAGTGTCGCCGCACTGGGACAAGCTTGACGTTAGTTGCTGCTTATGAAGAGCTTGTGTCTTGGTCCACGCTGCCACCTGGAGGCATGTGGGAGAATAACACCTTTTTATTACCTGGCAGTAATGTAGAATACCCCAAACCTGGGACCACTTTACAGTCAGACCACCTTTAGAAAGGATTTATAAATCATTTATATATAAATCAGAAATAAACAATATAAACAACTGGTAAAAGGAGCCTCATGTGGGCTCAGTATTTGGCAGGAAACAGGTCACCGTTGCCCTTTTTATCTAATGTGTTGTAACAACTTATACATCATTTATAAAGCTGATTAATAAACTAGTTATAAACCATCCACAAATCCTTTATAAGGGGAATCTGATTGTAAAGTGACGGATAGTTGACGTGTTGGACATGAAAGAATCTAAACACGTCAAATTCATTTCAGGTTGTTGTTGTTGTTGTTGTTGTTGTGGTGGCGGTTGTTGTGGTGGCGGTGGCGGTGGTGGCGGTTGTTGTGGTGGCGGTGGCGGTGGC
>NW_019525503.1:102626-103444 GCF_002814215.2 Seriola lalandi dorsalis
ATTCTGTTTAACTCGTCCTCACGGCCACATATTTCAGTCTTCACACATCATGACTTCCTCGGTAGTAGACAAATTTGTGCCGTTTCATAGAAAGTGTCTACCTTAGCAAAGAGACTTACAGAATTTGAACATAAGCCTCAAAGTGATGGGACGACCCTCCACCTCTCCCATTGACTGCAATACAAATTCAGGAGCTGATTTCCAGAGAAAAGCAGGAAATTACCCGTTTTTGTAACTTGCTCCTGTTTCCACATTTTTGGCTCTAGAGACACCAAAGCCACATTATTTGTGCACAAAGATCTTGTGACACTCATGGTCCGCTCATGATTTTCATAGGAGTTACCGTTCTTTTCAAAAATACCATTTGTTTGAGAGTCTTGCCTAGCCAAAATCTCACTCAGCTGTGTCAGCTCTGACTCTTTGTCCAACCATTGGTCCAAAAAGCAGCATCATTACATGTATGAGGCCTGAACCAGCAGTAACTAGTTTGGCATTTCTGCTTGAAACAATTAATTCATCAAAAAGAAAAAAAGAAACAAATAACAAATCAATGTTTGTTAATAAACTTATTAAAATGTATTATTTCATATTTAATAGTATATTCAACTATAACTGACTGCTGCCAGAGGTTTTGTCTTGTCTGAGTCATTTATTTAACATATATTGCGAGCTCGATCTTTAATTAACATGACGTGTAAAACAGTGAGAGTGAGGCCGTCATCAGAGCTGTGACTGATGAACACTAAGCTCCACACATTCGTTACCGCCTCAGCTGTGGTTTACATCGTCCTCAGGCCTCAGTATCAGAGTAAGTTTCT
>NW_019525503.1:104026-104632 GCF_002814215.2 Seriola lalandi dorsalis
GCAGTTACATTCGCTACACATAAATCCAAAAATTGCACACAAAATGCAAAGTGCCACAAATCTGCTGCAAAATGAAAATACCATTGAAAATATCATAAAAACATCTAAAAATCAACAGCTCTTCTGTTTTCCATAGAATTGCATATACATTTCCACACAGTGTTCTACAGCGACAGGACAGTGATCTGTTGAGAGGTTGAAAACAGAACATAGCTATGTTTTAACATGTTACTGCTGTAACTGCAGTACAGTGCTGTGTCTGAACATTTTTTACTGTATATTTTCAACAGTTCTTTTTCGAAAGTCAGTCAGGTTTTTTATCAAAACATCAAAACATTTGGCGTCTAAGTCTTGAAGCTCTGCAGCATCAGCTGTAGTAAATAAAGATTGTATCATTTACTAGGCAAAGAATTACGTCTCTATTTCTTCTGCAATTAAATGTAGAGAAAGGAAATATAATAATAGTTTTATATTATTATCATATCAATCATATGGTCAATAGTAATAATAATGATTAATTGTTCTATTAAGATGTTCTAAGAATAATATATAATATTATTTCTGAGAACTTAAACAGGAAGAGAGTCACTCCCTATGGTTATCAAC
>NW_019525503.1:104682-108988 GCF_002814215.2 Seriola lalandi dorsalis
GTTACTAGAGCTGCAGAGAGAAGCCTGAGAGAGGAGATGTGAAACTACACTGAGATGGTTTTTGGTTCTTAAAACCACAAATATATCTAGTTATGGATATCAAAACTATAATATGGGACCTTTTAAAGGAGATTTATTTCATAAGGAAATGCACACAGAACAGATTGCAGTTGGAATAAAGTCAATTATCACTGGTTGTATTATGGTTTTTAAACTATTTTGTATTGTAGTAGTTTTTTGCATTTATTAAAACTTTCACAGGAGCTAGAAAAGCACTTAAGAAACACCAGTGTGTAGTTAGGACAGGTAGTCAAGACATTTAGTAATGCATCCGCTGGCTGTTACATCACGCATAGCTTCCCTTGACGCTTGATGACAATAAAACATGATGAGATGTTGGTATCACATACAGATTGTATGTCAGTAGCAGAGAGACACGGGGTCTTTCTTATTTATGTTAATTATTGAAATGATGACGCTTTACTGTTTTCTCTTGAACGTGCGTCTGCATCCTGCCAACAGCATAACAATCTGTCTTTTATTTTGAAGGTGGCCTTGTGTTCGCCAAGCCCATGAGAGACAACAAGTATGTCACCATGTTGGACCCTTTCAATGTCAAGTATGGGAAAGCAGTGTTGGCCCTTCAGTCACTGTGTGCACTGCTGAATGATTTGTTGTGGTTGGCAGCAACACTGATTGGTTTAGGTACAGTATGTTTGCACTTTACCCACGTCTACCCTCTGGTTTCTATTGTTACACTGTTGTCGTCAAGTCCACCTGAACTGAGTCAGAAACCAGGGTTTACAAGAACCTTTCAATAATGAAAAGCATTTTACTAGTTTGAATTAAAAAAAAAAACATGTAAACACTGTCACATTATGGGGATTCATTCTGGGACTAAACCATCAAATTTTAGGGTAAATCTTTGCTTTTGGTAAAGTTTTGAATGAGAGCAGCTGAAGGTTTTTGGGAGCGTTGGTATTAATTATATGTAGTGCTTAGTCAGGAATTTAATGTAAGTCAATAAAATGACAAAACAAACAATAAAATCGTCCCCTGTGTTGGTAACAGGTGGCACCACAAGTGTGATTTTGGATTTGTCCTACACTGTGAGCATCTGGATCTCTGTCATCGTCATCATTGTCTACACGCTGCTGGGCGGACTCTACTCTGTGGCCTACACTGACATCATACAGCTCGTCCTAATATTCATCACCCTGGTGAGTTCAGTAATTATTATTTTTACTTTCAGTAATGATATAGTTTCATATCTGCAGTTTTAAGACAGGAGGAAGCTTTTGATTTATCAGTTTTAAAGTGTTGAGTATTCATTCCCTTCAAATGAAATATTCTCTTTGGGACAATCTCTGTTCAATAACAATAACACAGTGATCATTAGAAAAGAAAACTAGCTGTTATTCAATTCAGGCACAGCAGTCATGTTATTTATAAATGGTATTACTTAATTTTTTTCTGAAAAAAAGAAAGTGTCTACCTTAGCACAGAGACTTACAGAATTTGAACATAAGCCTCAAAGTGATGGGAGTACCCTCCACCTCCCCTACTGACTTCAATAGAAATTCAGGACAAAAGCAGAAGTGACCCTTTTTTGTCTGTTCACAAGACTTATAGCTAATAACCAAATATTCAGTATATTGATGTCTTAAATGAAAGTTTTTAGGATGAAGTTCATCTTTTTGTTACTAGTAGAAATGATTACTTCTTCACATTTTAAGACATTTTATCCCTTCTTCCACCTTTGACAGTAAATAATTTGGTTTCCAGCTGTTTCAACAACATGTTTGCAGTTCTCAGCTTTTTCAGCAAATGGATAATTTTTCAACCATTTCAGGACATTCAAACTCCAGCTTACAAGTTCTGCTTTTAATCTTCAGCCATTGCATCAGCTACTTCAGCATTGCTTCAGCTACTTCAGCATTGCTTTAGCAGTTGCTTCAGCTTCTACAGCATTGCTATGGCAATATCATTCAGCTCTCAGCATTCACACGCATTTTCAGCAGGAAGTTTGTCTTATTCATCTCCCGTATCCAAATTTCGGCCTGTAAGTATTTCCCCAGCTTTGAAAAAATCCAGACAATATATATATCAGTGCGCGCGGCTCAATCAGGAATGGTGTGCTATGACTTTTCTTATTAATTCTAGTAATCATGACGAAGTGAATGGCAATAAAAAGTGAAAGAATTCCCATAGAGAATGAATGGGGAGACGTCTTCAGAACAACCAAACCCAGCCCTCTTTCGAACTCTACTGTTGCATCAAACTTCTACATAGAAAAATGCTTGAAATGTTAAACGGGTCACAGTGCTTGAGACTCTTTTTGATTAAATCAGTATTTTGACAACTATTACGGTTTACACAAAATCGCAGTTTACGGTTTGTGTCATTTTTAGACCGTTTCAGACTTTATAATGGGTGTGTATTGCACAGAATGTTCAGAGCTAGAGTGGATGACATCATCGCTAGAGTGGATGACATCATCGCTAGAGTGGGAGAAGCTCTAGAACTCCTCTGAATAAATTCTGTTTAACTCGCCCTCACGGCCACATATTTCAGTCTTCACACATCGTGACTTCCTCGGTAGTAGACAAATTTGTGCCGTTTCATAGAAAGTGTCTACCTTAGCAAAGAGACTTACAGAATTTGAACATAAGCCTCAAAGTGATGGGACTACCCTCCACCTCTCCCATTGACTGCAATACAAATTCAGGAGCTGATTTCCAGAGAAAAGAAGGAATGACCCATTTTTGTAACTTGCTCCTGTTTCCACATTTTTGGCTCTAGAGACGCCAAAGCCACATTATTTGTGCACAAAGATCTTGTGACACTCATGGTCCGCTCATGATTTTCATAGGAGTTACCGTTCTTTTCAAAAATACCATTTGTTTGAGAGTCTTGCCGAGTCAAAATCTCACTCAGCTGTGTCAGCTCTGTGTCTTCCAGCTAGACACAGCTGTTCAAAACAGCTCGTTAAGAAACTCTTTGACCTCTGTGATGTTTAAAAACATAGCCACACACACACACACACACAATACTAACGCAGTATCCAGGGAGAAATGGACAAAGCTGATTCTCATTGGCTAATTAGACTCATTAACTCTTACCGTTATTACTCTCAAGAGCATCTATGAGGCAAATCAGCACTGTGTATGTGTGTGTGTTCATGCCTTTCTATGATTGTGAGGACAATTTTGTTAAGAATGCATTTTTGTACACATGTATGTACACATATATTGACAGACACACAAACCATCTCCACCTTTGGATATTCACCTTATAAAAAAATCATAATTTTGGCATCTAATGTTTCGAAGCACTGTACTTCAATTAATATGAGCTACTTTTTCAACAATTTTAGCATTGTGGTGAGGTGATCTTTTCAATAGGACTCGTAGTTTTCCCTCCGATATCCCATTTTTGATGAAGTTTCATCTTAAAAGCTGTTGTCTGCCTAAGAAGACAGAGGGGATTGTGTGTGCGTGTTTCCCTCCTCCCCCTGGTGGCCACAGTCGCCAGTGGCAACCAGTGTCTCAGCAGGTGCTACTCAGGAGGTGTTACTAGGCAGAAATGGGCAAGGCTGATTCTGATTGCCTAATTAGACTAATTAATTCTTAGCCTTTAACTCAGGTATGAGAGGAACTTTAAGGTAAATCAACACGGTGTATTTGCGTGTACTTGTGTGTGTGCGTTGATGTGTGTTTCTTTGCGTTTGTGTACATGTCTTTCTATAATTGTGAGGACAATTTTGGTTAAAAAACATTATTGTGAGGTCCTGACAATTTCAAAGGGCTGTTTGAAGGTTAAGATTACACAGTTCCAAACACCACGCACACACATACATTGAAAGACGCACAAACACCATCAGCACCATATAGACACACAACAATACACACACGCATATTGACAGACACACACAAACACCATCTTCACGATTTTGATTACCCTTCAAAATAAAAGTCTCTTAGAAGCTTTTGTCTGTATGGGGATATAGTGGTATAGCTTTATTACAGACGAACATCTTTAAGGGCATGTATATGTGTGTACACATGTCTTTCTGTGGTTGTGGGGACAAATTTGTGTTTGAAACCATCAGTGTGAGGTTATTTTGGCCAGTCGTGAGAGCTTCAAAAGGCTTTCTGAGGGACACCTGCAGTGACTGAGTTCAGTGTCAGGATTACACTCTCTACAATATGAATGAAACTGAAAGTAACGTCCTTTGTACATATTGGAACATGAAGAGCGAAGTACACGCACCAAGCAGCAGGAACATTCAAAAGTTCAACCAGGA
>NW_019525503.1:109038-109984 GCF_002814215.2 Seriola lalandi dorsalis
AATGATCACTATGACATAGATGATGATTGCGCAATGTAATGGTGCGTCTGCCAAAACAGGAAGAGGGAAAAACGAGCCCATGTGTCGTCTGTGCAGCAGGTTATTAAGACCCATGGTTACGTTTTGTTGCTAGGCGACATCTAGTGGTCATAGTAATGATGACAGGAGCAAAGGGAAAGACAGACACAGGAGAGCAGTGTTCGATTCCCATGTGAAACCAGCTGTTCATATTGTTTCTTTGATCCATGTTGTTGTTATGGTAACCATTCTAAAGTCAACATGCTAACATGCTCACAGTGTTGGGGAAGCTAGCTTTGCACGCTCCATCACACTGGAAGAAGTTGAACTACAGCTTAGCTACGCTAGTTAGCGTAACTGAAGCTACGGGGAAAAAGTAGTGTCATGGTTTGTAATGGCAGACACTTTTTGTTAGTTTTGTTTTGGACTTTTGCACTTCCTGTTTTATTTTGTATTGTTTTCCTTGTGTGTCTGTGTTTTGCTTCCTGTCCTGTTTCTGTGTGGTGATTGTCTGCCCCGCCCTGATGTGTTTCACCTGTGTGCAATCACCTTGCCTCCTGTGTCTATATAGTCTTTGTGCTCCGGTTCGTCTGTTGTCTTCACGTTCACGTTTGGATTTTGATTAAATAAACCTGTCTGCACCGTCTCCCAAGAGTTGACTGCATTTGGGTCCAACTTACCTCAATACCCTTGACAAGTAGTTCAAAATATACTTTGGAAAAAAATGATGAAATTGACAATTTAGTGTGTGACACGTGACACAAAATTATAACAAAATGTAAAACAAAAAAGTCACATGCTGGCAAAAAATTCCTCTCAATTTATTGTTCACAGGTCACACCCAAACACCAAGATATCACTGATCATGGGAAAGTGCTGGAATGTCAGCTTTAGTTTTCTATACAATAACACAAGGTTTATCTATGAT
>NW_019525503.1:110034-110556 GCF_002814215.2 Seriola lalandi dorsalis
TCAAGTCACTGGGAAGTCTGGGATACCAGTCCTTCCACCAGAGGACCTTGTCAGCTTCGTCCTCGTCTTCTGCAAAGATGTCTTGCTTTGTTGCTGCTTTCTGTATTCTTATTTTTGGAATACCTCCAATCCTTATTGGGGCAGTGGCTGCATCTACAGGTAAAATAAATAAACTGATGTTTATTCAAAACAATCTGGACTATGATCAGGGTTTAAGAACTCCAGAACTGCTGAGACCTTCGAGAAACTAAAGACAATCAATCAATAGAATGATTAGATTAAAAAGATTAGATCTAAATTCATACTCTTAAATGGTATTATGCTAACTTGTTGTTTGATATATGTTGTTTTTATATCTATTTTATGTATCTTTTTAATATGTGTTATTTATTAATCTGACTGATGAACATCTGGTCAATATGTGGTTTTTAGACATCCTGCCAGAGGACTGCAGTTGAAAATTAGCCTGTTGGCTAACACTGGCACATTTACAGAAAGGTTAATTAATGTGCACTGTCCTTT
>NW_019525503.1:110606-118596 GCF_002814215.2 Seriola lalandi dorsalis
CTAGACTGTGGATACAGAGGAGAAAACAGCAGACTCTGGTGAAAGAAGCACATCCAGATTGTGGTCCACCAGCTTTCAAAGGTAAAGTTTGTGTTACATTACTTCTCTTGATCAATGTTTAACCTAATACATTAAAACTGTAAAGGTGTTGATACCAGTGGTGTAGTGGTCTCTGGAGAAGTGGGTATACTCTCAATTTTTGCCCTTTTTTAACGCAGCCCAGAAAAACACCCTGTTTTAGAAACAGTGACATGTAAGACTACTCTATTTAGATTACCCAAAAATCCGTCAGTAGTATTTTCTCATTGTCATGTAATTTCTGCTGCTTGATCTCAGGGAGGAAGGATTATGAAATTACTAAACCAATACTGGCCCACAGACTAGTGAGAGACAAATATGCATTTTGAGTGAACTATTCCTTATTCTTTAGTCCATCCACACTGTGGACTATTCTCTCACTTGGCAAGTCAGTAGTTTCTTTTGTAAATTATCTCTTTGAACAGCTGATTTGCAACAGATAGCGTGGGCCAGAGTGTGCCACTATAATAAAATTAACATGACTTGATCAGGAGCAGTTTGTAGGTATTACTGGTCACACAGGCAGCCTGCATGAATGTAAAATATACATGAGGCAAACATGGTGTTTCAGTCATTTTTTGAAAATTTATTTAAATAAAATACTTCAGATCTGAATATGACAATGCATCCTTGCATTCCTGCATTCCATATTTCACCTTAAATAAAAAAAACGCAAATCATTCTCTTCCACACATCAAAACCAATCAGATAAACTCAAAAGTGCACTGTTGTAAAATTGAAATAAACACGATTTTAGCATACCTCGTTAGATATATATAAATATCATATGATGATTGAACATCATTCAAATTACTCAACAAAACAATATTCAACAAAAGAACAATATTTAGTTAACAATGAAAAAAAATATATGTATTTACAACACATCAACAGTGATATACTCTCTCAACCCAGTACTGGGTTTCTAACCTTTGCTCATACTACAGTATATTCCAGTCAGACTTGCTTTCTGCAGGAGTTTTCACACTGCACTGTGTAGAATGCACAGAAGAGGCAGCACGATGGCTCTCCAACCAGGTCCTTGTATACCTTCTAGGATCAAACTTGGAAGTAGGCGGGCCGTTGATATTAAGCATCATCAAGTTTGATATGTTTGAGTTCAGTAGGACAGCCCTCTTGTCTGAGCTTATATTGTTCATAAGGCTAAAGTTTCTCTCACACTCTGCTGTACAGTCTGCAAGAGGACTGAACTGAAGGAATGATAAGTATAAGCATGAATCATCGGCAATGTAATGTAAATGAACAAGGGCAGGAACAGCAGTGTGTATTTCAGCAGCACCAGGACTAAAGTTCCTAAGATTCTCTGTTTTTCTTTAGGAGTGACAGAAATGGCTGCAGACAGGGCTTTGAAGGTACCAGCCGAGAAGATGATCAGCAGTGACGGAAGAAATACTCTGATCTTTTACTTAATACGACAGTGCGGAAACACTCAGTTGTAAAAGTTGTACATTGAAAATTTAACTTGAATAGAATTAATAAGAGCAATACATTTTATTTTATAGACATTCAAGGCACTCAAGGACTCCTTACAACACACAGTAAAGGAAGTTAAACTAGTACAAAGGTATTAGTAGGAAATTTACTTTAAGCAGTACTCATCGCAAAATAATACACATATATAATTGTATTATAATTATTGCTGCAGTAAAGTGTAGGCAACATTTGCATTTGCAGCTAGAAATGGTGTGGCTGTTTTTATCCTTTCTATACTGCCGGGTACCTTAATCTATAATAGTTCAACAGAATGTATTTACTGATTATATTTTGTATAGCTAGATAATGCAAATCTGAAAAATTACTAATAAATAACCATGGAATTACTATTTAACTTACTGGTTAAGTGCCGCTGTACCACCACTGTAATGTGTTCCATGTACCATCGACTGCACTGTCATCTGCTTCTGAAAAGCTCTTACACAACTCAACTTCCCCTTTTTTTCTTTTGAGATCTTAAACACGATATGATTGGTTCGATAGATCCTGTGTGAGAACCTTCTTGATATTTAATGATTAATTTATTCCAACTTCTCAAATTCTTTGAGAAAATATGCATGTTGCAGCTGTTTGACACTAACTCTGGGAAACCTTTCATTAATCATATTGTCATTGAGGGAAAGATCAGCAGAGTGTAATTAAGCAGCAACAGAACCAAAAACTCAACAATAAAACAGCTTCCTTATTCCTGGAAGGAAACAACCGGGAACCCAGGGAGCTCTTATTGTTGACAACGTCACCCATGAAGAAACAGTTCATTCTTCAGAGGATCTCACACACACACACACACACACACACACACACATACACACACACACACACACGTCCATTTCCATGGAATTTATTATCTGTTGGTAAGAACCAGAATAAGTCTCTTAATCCCCCTTTCCACTGGTCAAAGACCCGCTAAGACCCGCTAACATCGGGCTTTTGTCGACAATGGAACAATCGACATTCACACCCGGGTCAAATCACTGCAGCAGAGGGTTTTTTTTTACCCCGGTTGAACGCGGTAATTTTTCACCCTCTTTACTGCAGTAACTTCTTTCAGATCACAGACCCTGTAGACACACCTGCCACCTGTCCAGCACGGTGCTGTTCAACCAGAAACACAGTGGCTACACTGCGCACCGGCCTGGAAGAGTTAGCAGAGATTCAAAGCAAGTTTTCATAGCACACAGTAACTGATCGAAGTGTCTCACACGGAGGCTTCGGCGCGTTTTACAGTAACACAAACCCGGAGATGAGACCTGCCAGATCCGTTTAACCAGTTAATACGGCGGCTAGCAGCTCAAGATCAATGCGATTACAGCCGCGTTAGCTAGCGCGCTAACTGCTAGCGCGCTAACAGCTAGCGCGCTAACAGCTGGCGTGCTAACAGCTAGCGCGGTAACTAAACTTGTAGCTGTTGCCTTGAACGCAGCATTACTAACCGGTGACGGGGATATTCAAGAATACATATGTTGGTCAGGGGAGACATATATCTACAAGCGAGATTCATTCAGAAAAGCTGTGGAGAAATAAAGTATTTTTACAACCTAAACAGAACACGTCATTATGTCTGAGACTCACCGTCTTCCCGCCTCTGCCCTGAAGTGACGCCTCCATTTTGTTCTCAGAAAGATGACAAACAAGAGCAGACCCGCCAACGCAGCTGCAGATGGAGCATCACAGTGAGACAGAGAAGTGAGGGAAACAAATCTCTCGGTGGCTTTGGACTTTATCATGATGATATTCAAAACCTGGAACACTTTTATAAGGAAACGGTTTTGATGTTTGTGATCTGTGGACCTCGCGGACTAAAGGAATACAAGCAACGGAGGAATGGAGTGAGAATCGGAGTTCTACACGTCCAAATGGTAGGTAGTCACCACGATGCTGGTTAATAAATTATATTTATTTAATATGGTTAGCGCATAATGAACGGAATATTTGAATTCTAACGACTCTAACCGATCTAAGGAGGAACAGCCTGTTTATATTGACAAACGTCTAACGGTCAGAACAGTTCAGAACCTTCTAGTGGCCCGTGCACGAGCCAGCAGGTCAGTAAGTGGGAGGCGAAGAACTAGAAGCAGCTCTGCTGTTAGGATCCCTAATGAGTTGACAGCACTTTGTGTAATGCTCAAACTATAACGTTGTTGTGGAGTACATAAAACCTCTCTGTATCATCTATAGACTGTAGATAAAGTTGGACGTAGCCTCCATAACATTACCCATAGGTTTCTTCAGAGCGGTTTTGAAGTTCAGAATGCGCCGTTCCGTCGTCGTCATTCTGCCAGTTACCTGACTCCGCTGAATTTGCGGCTAATCCAGAAATGGGCAAAGAGGAGGGGCGCGTGTCCAGTCCTATCTCCAATCTACCCTTCATCTCCAAAATTCTCGAAAAAACAGTTGCTTCCCAACTCCATTCTCACCTATCCCACAATAACCTGTATGAACAGTTCCAGTCCGGTTTCCATCCACTCCACAGCACTGAAACAGCACTCATCAAAATCACCAACGACCTCCTGATGGCAGCTGATTCTGGACTCCTCACCATCCTCATCCTCATCGACCTGAGCGCAGCCTTTGATACCATCTGTCACACCACTCTCCTCAGCAGGCTATCTTCCATTGGCATCACCCACACTCCATTAGACTGGTTCACATCTTACCTCTCTGGCCGCACTCAGTTCATTCAACTCAAGTCCTTTAAATCCATCCCCTCCCCCGTCACTTCCGGTGTGCCCCAGGGCTCTGTCCTGGGGCCCCTCCTCTTCATCATCTACCTCCTTCCCCTTGGCAATATCTTCCGCAAATTTAACATTGACTTCCACTGTTACGCTGATGACACCCAGCTCTACCTCTCCACTAAACCCTCATTCACTCTCCCGCCCAACTCCCTAACTGATTGCATCACTGAAATAAAAACCTGGTTCACTCTAAACTTCCTTAAATTAAACAGTAACAAAGATGAGGTTTTCCTCATTGGCACCAAATCTACGTTATCCAAAACCAACAGTTTTTCTCTCACTATTGATAACTCCTCTGTTTCACCCTCCCCCCAGGTTAAGAGTCTGGGTGTCATCCTTGACAGCACACTATCCTTTCAATCCCACATCAGTAACATTACCCGGTCTGCCTACTTCCACCTACGAAACATTAATCGCCTCCGCTCCTCCCTTACCCCCCACACTGCCGCCATCCTTGTCCACAGCCTCGTCACTTCCCGCCTGGATTACTGTAACTCTCTCCTCTTCGGCCTCCCTCTTAAATCCCTCCATAAACTTCAATTGGTCCAGAACTCAGCTGCCCGTATGATTACTCGTACCCCCTCCATCCACCACATCACTCCTGTCCTCCAACAGCTCCAGTGGTTACCAGTTCAGTTCCGTATTCATTTCAAAGTCCTTCTATTAACATTTAAGGCCATCCACAACCTTGGCCCCCCCATATCTGTCCGACCTCCTTCATGTTCCCACTCCCTCCCGCTCCCTCAGATCATCTTCCTCCACACACCTGTCTGTCCCCTCCGCCCGTCTCACCACCATGTGGAGTAGAGCATTCAGCTGCTCTGCTCCCCGTCTCTGGAATCTACTACCAACCCAACTCAGAAATATCGATTCATTCCCCCATTTCAAATCACAACTCAAAACACATCTGTTTAAAAATGCCTTTTCCATCTGATGCCAATTCCTCTGTCACTTTTGATTGTTTTTACTTTTATAATTCTCTTTATTGTTGCTTCTTCTTAATGTGTTTTTAATCTCAATTTGTGTAACTGTGTACGGTGTCCTTGAGTGCCAAGAAAGGCGCCTTTAAATAAAATGTATTATTATTATTATTATTATTATAACCTAGTACATTAAAACTGTAAAGGTGCTGATACATAACAAGTGGACTGGACTGTAGGTGTGCAGTAATCTACAGTTGCATTTTGTTTTTACTTTCTCTTGCCTTAAATAAAAATCACGTGATAAAAAACCAGCACCGAGAAATCATGCATCTGCATATTAATAGAAATAATGACACAGCAATGAATTCTATAGAAAACCACATCTTCCTTAGAGACAGAGATCACATCATCATGAACCTCCCTCGTTTCATATCTTGCTACATTACTGCATTTCACGACACTAGACTGTGGATACAGAGGAGAAAACAGCAGACTCTGGTGAAAGAAGCACATCCAGATTGTGGTCCACCAGCTTTCAAAGGTAAAGTTTGTGTTACATTATTCATCTTAATCTATGTTTAACCCAATACATTAAAACTGTAAAGGTGTTGATACATAACAAGGGGACTGGACTGTAGGTGTGCAGTAATCTACAGTTGTATTTAGTCTTTGTTTTTACCCTCTCTTGTCTTAAATACCAGTAACTTGAGATTTGTGCTAAAATGCTGGATCACTAAGATTTATCCTGAACTATAGTTGTACTGTATTTGTGTGAACAGCACTTCACAGCTTTATTATTATCACTGAACAATGTGAGGTAGATTTTAAAAAACTTGTTGATCTCTCAAACAACAGATTTCACAGTGAAGAATGGAAGATTCCTACATTAACAACACGTCACAGAACAGAAGCTATATATATATATCAATATTACACTTTAATCACAAAAACAAACCTTTATATTATTTGAAGATAATCAGCAGCATGATCACTCTGCCAATATAACCACACCTCTCTCATTCTTAGATCTTTATTTTGTCTGTTTTTTGGAAGTTTTACTTTTTCCTGGTTATAAATAGTGTCTAACC
Organism: Seriola lalandi dorsalis; assembly: GCF_002814215.2. Classification (NCBI taxonomy): domain Eukaryota; kingdom Metazoa; phylum Chordata; class Actinopteri; order Carangiformes; family Carangidae; genus Seriola; species Seriola lalandi. The sequence goes on from NW_019525503.1 coordinate 116,946, forward strand.
ACAACTGTATTTTTGTGTGTGTGTGTGTGTGTGTTTTGTTGTTGTAAATTTATTTTCTGATGAAGTAAATCCTGCTTGTTCACCTTTACTCAATGTCAATTTTCTGTTTATAGAACATATAGTAAATTGTTCTGCAGGTCTCACAGTTATGAACTAATATAAACTGACTAATGGCGTCACTACACTCAGAGCAGAGTATGATCACTATCATCTGAACTTTCTGTCCGATGGTTGAGCACCCACTCATCCCCCACACCTTTCTGACAACATTTCTCCTTAAATCTTACTTGCAGGTTGTATTCAAGGAACCATTAAAAAACAAGCTTTGGTTTTACATTTTCAATAAAAAATAACAGAGGAAGACACGGACACAGAGAAGTCATGCATCTGCATATTAATAGAAAGAATGACACAGCATTGACCTCTATAGAAAACCACATCTTCCTTAGAGACAGAGATCACATCATCATGAACCTCCCTCGTTTCATATCTTCCTGCATTACTGCATTTCACATCACTAGACTGTGGATACAGAGGAGAAAACAGCAGACTCTGGTGAAAGAAGCACATCCAGATTGTGGTCCACCAGCTTTCAAAGGTAAAGTTTGTGTTACATTATTTCTCTCAATCTATGTTTAACCTAATGCTGGATCAATAAGATTTATCCTTAACTATAGTCGTACTGTATTTGTGTGAACAGCACTTCACAGCTTTAGTATTATCACTGAACAATGTGAGGTAGATGTTAAAACACTTGCTGACCTCTCAAACAACAGGTTTCACAGTGAAGAATGGAAGATTCCTTCATTAACAACACCTCACAGAACAGAAGCTACGATGACAGCACCACCGTCTCTTATGATAATGAACAAAAAATCATGGATGTGGTGACATGCATTATCATTTGTATCGGCCTTCCTTTGATCCTAGTTGCCATCCATGAAGTCTGTTCTCTGGTGAGTACATGATGAATGAGAAAGTAGGAACCAATGAGAGTTTGATGAAAAATACATCTGACTGTAAATGTTGAGCAGAGTAAGATGACAACGTGTCATCAGCAAAGATCATGAGTTTTTCTACCAATGTTTTCCTGCAGGTCAGAAACGATCACGTGGCTCCGATCTACATCATCAACCTTCTGATTTCTGACCTCATTCAACTCTGCTGCATGATCGTTGAAGTGGTACAAGTTGAGATTTGGAGAATAAGCTTCAAAGTTATATTCTATTTTTCTCTGATGGCGAGTGTTGGCTTCATGGTGTGTGTCGCCCTGGAAAGGTAGCTATCAGTTTATTCAGTATTTGTGTAGCTACTTACATATCTGACCTTTTTATATATGTATACTATATATAGTGTTTTTATTATATATAATAAAATTCAGATACTGTACAAAGAATCTGTGTGTCTATGTTGTATCACAGGTATCTGGTCATCGCCTGGCCGCTGTGGTACCGCTTCAGACGAACCATCAAGACCTCTATAGTGGTCTGTGTCGTGGTCTGGACCCTTTCTCTATTCTATCCCCTCTCTTTCTATTTCTTGAAGGATGTTGGGGTGATACGAATCATCCTTACAGTCTTCCTCCTCCTTCCCTTCCCTCTGTTCATATTCTTCCTGGGTGGGACCGTTAAAGCCCTGTCTGCAGCCATTA
>NW_019525503.1:118616-119699 GCF_002814215.2 Seriola lalandi dorsalis
TGCCTCCCCATTTCCTGTCTCTCTACTGTCCTGTCAAATAAAGGCATAAAAAGCCCAAAAAAATATACTTAAAAAAAAAAAAATGCTGGATCACTAAGATTTATCCTGAACTATAGTTGTACTGTATTTGTGTGAACAGCACTTCACAGCTTTAGTATTATCACTGAACAATGTGAGGTAGATGTTAAAACACTTGCTGATCTCTCAAACAACAGGTTTCACAGTGAAGAATGGAAGATTCCTTCATTAACATCACCTCACAGAACAGAAGCTCTGATGACAGCACCACCATCTACTTTAATACAGAACAAAAAATCATGTACGTGGTGACATGCATTATCATTTGTATCAGCCTTCCTTTGATCCTAGTGGCCATCCATGAAGTCTGTTCTCTGGTGAGTACATTATGAATGAGAAAGTAGGAACCAATGAGAGTTTGATGAAAAATACATCTGACTGTAAATGTTGAGCAGAGTAAGATGACAACGTGTCATCAGCAAAGATCATGATTTTTTCTACCAATGTTTCCTGCAGGTCAGAAACGATCACGTGGCTCCGATCTACATCATCAACCTTCTGATTTCTGACCTCATTCAACTAGATGTGTATAAGAGACAGACTCAGAGCAGAGTATGATCACTATCATCTGAACTTTCTGTCAGATGGTTGAGCACCCACTCATCCCCCACACCTTTCTGACAACATTTCTCCTTAAATCTTACTAACAGGTTGTATTCAAGGAACCATTAAAAAATAAACTGGTTTTTACATTTTCAATAAAAAATAACAGAGGAAGGCACGGACACAGAGAAGTCATGCATCTGCATATTAATAGAAAGAATGACACAGCATTGACCTCTATAGAAAACCACATCTTCCTTAGAGACAGAGATCACATCATCAGGAACCTCCCTCGTTTCATATCTTGCTACATTACTGCATTTCACGTCACTAGACTGTGGATACAGAGGAGAAAACAGCAGACTCTGGTGAAAGAAGCACATCCAGATTGTGGTCCACCAGCTTTCAAAGGTAAAGTTTGTGTTACATTACTTCTCTTAATCAATGTTTAACCTAATACAT
>NW_019525503.1:119719-122350 GCF_002814215.2 Seriola lalandi dorsalis
CTCTATAGTGGTCTGTGTCGTGGTCTGGACCCTTTCTCTATTCTATCCCCTCTCTTTCTATTTCTTGAAGGATGTTGGGGTGATACGAATCATCCTTACAGTCTTCCTCCTCCTTCCCTTCCCTCTGTTCATATTCTTCCTGGGTGGGACCGTTAAAGCCCTGTCTGCAGCCATTAGTGTCCCTGCTGATGAAAAACGACGAATTGTTGCAATTCTGGTTTTGGTTCTACTTAATTACACACTGTTGTTCCTGCCCACCATCATTTGGTTCCTTGTAGAAGAGGTCAAAAATAACATTAACCTCAGACGTGTGTGTTATATTTTTCTGAGGTTCAGTCCTCTTGCAGACGTGTTCCTGTATGTTTTCAGTAGGAAAGGAGCTGTAGACAAGCTGTTGGCCTCTCTGTGTCGTTGCAGGATGGACAGCGATGATAGCAACAGACCAACAGCATGAATGATGACAACTTATACACAGTCGCTCCATGTAGTCAGAGAAAGAGAGAAAAACAGAAGAAGAAATGGAGGAAATAGAGACAAGACAGATACTGTCGTCTTCTCACATGATTTCCTACAACACATCTAACTGTAGGTTCACTTGCTGCGGTGCACTGTGAAAGCTTCAAGACATGTACATAAAATTGTCATGTTTTGCCATGGCAGACACTTTTTGTTAGTTTTATTTTGGACTTTTTGCACTTCCTGTTTTATTTTGTATTGGTTTCCTTGTGTGTCTGTGTGTTGCTTCTTGTCATGGTCCTGTTTCTGTGTGGTGATTGTCTGCCCCGCCCTAATGTGTTTCACCTGTGTTCAATCACCCTTGCCGTTTGTCTGTGTCGGTTTGTCTGTTTAGTTCTGGGTTTGTTCACGTCCTATTGTCTTCATGTCTGTCCATGTCACGTTCACGTCTGGATTTTTGATTAAATAAATCTGCCTGCACCGTCTCCCAAGAGTTGACTGCATTTGGGTCCAACTTACCTCGCAAATCGTGACAAAAATGATCTTTATTTTGTCTGTTTTCTGCAAGTTTTACTTTTTCCTGATTATAAATAGTGTCTAACCACAACTCTATTTTTTTTGTGGTTTGTTGTAAATTTATTTTTTAATAAAGTAAATGCTGCTTGTTTACCTTTATTCAATGTCAATTTTCTGTTTACAACACATATAGTAAATTGTTTTGCAGGTCACACAGTTATGAACTAATATAAACTAACTAATGGCGTCACTACACTCAGAGCAGAGTATGATCACTATCATCTGAACTTTCTGTCAGATGGTTGAGCACCCACTCATCCCCCACACCTTTCTGACAACATTTCTCCTTAAATCTTACTTGCAGGTTGCATTCAAGGAACCATTAGAAAGCAAGTTTCGGTTTTATATTTTCAATAAAAAATAACAGAGGAAGACAAAGACACAGAGAAGTCATGCACCTGCATATTAATAGCAAAATTTACACAGCAATGAATTTTGTAGAAAACCATATCTTCCTTAGAGACAGAGATCACATCATCAGGAACCTCCCTCGTTTCATATCTTGCTACATTACTGCATTTCACGACACTAGACTGTGGATACAGAGGAGAAAACAGCCGACTCTGGTGAAAGAAGCACATCCAGATTGTGGTCCACCAGCTTTCAAAGGTAAAGTTTGTGTTACATTACTTCTCTTAATCAATGTATAACCTAAAACATTAAAACTGTAAAGGTGTTGATACATAACGAGGGGACTGGACTGTAGGTGTACAGTAATCTACAGTTGTAATTAGTCTCTGTTTTTACCCTCTCTTGCCTTAAATACCAGTAACTTGAGATTTGTGCTAAAATGCTGGATCACTAAGATTTATCCTGAACTATACACTATAAAATAAATCGTAAAAAAACAGTCAAATGACTGGCATCAACAGCTGCCAAACAAAAAACATAAAATTAAAGTAAAAGGTCCTAATTCTAATAAAGCGTAAAAACAATCAATTTACGGAAAGTTTCATTAATAATTCTACAGCGAAAAACTGTTATTTTACAGAATTTTTCCTAATTTATTACCATTAAACTCCTTTAATAAAGTAAATCCACTGAAATTTCTGCAGAGAAACTTTTTCCTAATAATAAAATTAAGTGTCAATCAATGAAATATTAACACGTTTAATATTGGAAAGTAAACCTTTTGTTTTGGAAGACAAAGTAAGAAATACTGTGTAAAACAGATTAAAATCATCTCAAACTTCAACTTGCAGTATTTGTTTTAACTTTTAATCTTTAGGTTTGTAAAGTAATGTTAAAAACGTGTAGAAGCACAATCTAAATACAATATTTAATTATTCAGATTCAGATTAATTTTCTTACATTTCTCATAGAATATAATATACTGAAGAAATGCAAATTAAACTGTTAAGTCTCTGTATGTAGTCTTTCAACTAAAGTGAGGTTGGAAACTTAATTACAAATAACATACACACCACTATTGACTTTATAACACTTTTATTTAATATATTCAGATGTAAATTTACAATATCAACCAATTATTCACAAATAGTTCTTCAGAGCCCCGGGATGATCTTAAAAACTAAAACTGGCATTTCTCCATTGGTCTATCTTGCCTGTTAAGGTTACTATAATGAGGAGGTGATGATG
>NW_019525503.1:122401-122845 GCF_002814215.2 Seriola lalandi dorsalis
CCATGGAATTACTATTTAACTTACTGGTTAAGTGCCGCTGTACCACCAATGTAATGTGTTCCATGTACCATCGACTGCACTGTCATCTGCTTCTGAAAAGCTCTTACACAACTCAACTTCCCCTTTTTTTCTTTTGAGATCTTAAACACGATATGATTGGTTCGATAGATCCTGTGTGAGAACCTTCTTGATATTTAATGATTAATTTATTCCAACTTCTTTGAGAAAATATGCATGTTGCAGCTGTTTGACACCAACTCTGGGAAACCTTTCATTAATCATATTGTCATTGAAGGAAAGATCAGCAGAGTGTAATTAAGCAGCAACAGAACCAAAAACTCAACAATAAAACAGCTTCCTTATTCCTGGAGGGAAACAACCGGGAACCCAGGGAGCTCTTATTGTTGACAACGTCACCCATGAAGAAACAGTTCATTCTTCAGA
>NW_019525503.1:122895-128844 GCF_002814215.2 Seriola lalandi dorsalis
GTTGGAAACTTAATTACAAATAACATACACACCACTATTGACTTTATAACACTTTTATTTAATATATTCAGATGTAAATTTACAATATCAACCAATTATTCACAAATAGTTCTTCAGAGCCCCGGGATGATCTTAAAAACTAAAACTGGCATTTCTCCATTGGTCTATCTTGCCTGTTAAGGTTACTATAATGAGGAGGTGATGATGTCAACTTTGAAAGAGGGGGGCTGTGGAGCTGAGGGGGGGTGGTCTGTTGTTTTTTAGCTTGTATTTTCCAATTCAGTTTGATCTTGTTTTCCACAGTATTCTCCATATAGTTCTGACAGCATATGTGGACAAACATTATACTATCTTTTATGTCAGAATCCCAACTATACAGTGTTTTAATAAGTCAAATCAAAACATACCACAAAGGTCAATGAATCTTTACAGAAGTGACGGTGCAACGTAGCAGATGAAGAAAAATCCACCTTCAAACTGCCAGTAATCAGCTGGATCCTTGGAGCATCTGGGGGGAAAAAAAATAACAGGAGACACTAAGATTCACTGTCAAGTCCTTAAAAAGTATGATTTAATTATTTTTTTGTTTACCATTACTTTAATAAAGCTTAAACAAATGTTATTTAAATGATCTGCACCGACAAAGAATACTCTGACCTTCTGTGGCTGCTTTCTAATGTTCCACCGGACTAAACATCAAACACCTGAAGCTCATCTTCAGAACTCTGCTTGTGTTAAGGAGACCCACCTATGTAAAAGCATACTGACAATGTGCCCTGAAAATAATGGCCAAATATTGTTCCATTTACTTTACGACCAGGTTTCTGTTGGTCAATTTTAAACAACTGGCTATTTAAACAATGTGTGCACTGGATGGAAAAATTACAACTGCCTCAGTCGGAAACTGTTGTTTCCAGAATACAATTGAAACAATCCTCCTCTTGGTCACAAAGCAGCTGCTGGTCTGGCTTCACAGTACATCTCAGACATACTGTTAGTTTACAATCCCAGCAGATCACACGCTGGAAATCTCCATGTGTTTGCATCAAGACTATGTTTTGCTAGCCAAAATTAGCCTCCCTGTTGATATATCAGTTCAGGTGAAGATGCACCTTGCTAACCAAGCTAGCCAGCTAGTGCTAGTGTTAGCTGATAACCTGTGTCAACCTGGGTTAGCCCATGGAAGTGTTCAGTCAAAGCCCAATAAAAAGGTATATTTAATCGACGTTAATCTAACAACGTTTGGTTTGTGTTTTGTGTGTGTTAATGCGCAGCGTTAATGTTGGTTAATACATTGTCAATAAAGACGTCGTTATAGTTCAAGATAATGTGACGTTTACAAAATGTGTAGACAAATATTTGACATATTGTTCATTTAATACTCAAACCAGTCCTCAACTGAAGCAGACATTCATGCACCTATCCTGACAGTTGATAGATATTTGTGATTAACTGTGATTAACCGCATCTTAACTTAAGTGTTTGTCTTTTATTGTCATTTGAAAGGTTTCCACACTGTGAAAACAATGATCTGTGCCAACAGAAGGAGGACCTCATGTACAGAGCAGCCCATTAGTTTCAATTCATCTGGTTGTGGAGAAGGGAGACTGCATGGACATCCTTAGTTCTCTAATGTGCTGTGATGATGATGATGATGATGATGATGATGATGATGATGATGATGCTAGAAAACCTCCCAGTTCAGCTTCCTCTGATGAAATGACAGACTAACTGCTGATGAGTTTGTTTATTATTCTCTGTCTTCAGTATTCACAGGTTCAGTTTCTTACCTGCAACTTCATTTCTGCTGTTGTCGACAGGTGATGGTAGCAACACTTTTAAGATCAGAATTTATAAATATTAAACTGTGATTAAGTGATGGATCAACTCTAGCACTGTGACCACCTCCACAGGTGAAAGTATTTACCTGTTAACATCAGCATGTTATTTGATCCTTCATTGTCAGTGTAGTCAGACAACATTTAAATATTTCTAGTATTTATGTTGTTGATTAAAGTTAACATAGAAATAGTCACACAATGCTGTACGTGTTACTATTGTGAACATTCATAGCAGATGTGTTCTATAAAAACCATCAACAAAGTTAAAGCAAGAGCTCCACAAATAACGTTATTGGACATTATAAAATACATTAATTTAAACAATTTACAACACTGGAAACATATAAATGGATTAATTAAATACTGTAGTGTACAATTTATAATCAACCAACTATTTAAAATCAAAAAATAGTTGTGGATGAAGTGAAAGCTGAATTTCACTGTCATATGTAAGTTTGCTTAATGAAGGAAGTAGTTGAATCAACAGCAACAGAATCTTTAGTAACAAGTATAATAATTATTCATCATGAGTCCTAATGTGTGAGACAGTTAATATTTATTTGCTCCAGTAACAATCTCCCTCTAAATAAGTGATGCTGTTGGAACAGCACACTGATATTAACTATAATGGCTGAGGAATATGAAATATGAACTCTAATGTTTTAAACTATTGACAATTTGTTACAGCTACAGTGGAAAAAAATACAGTGGGAAAAGTAACCAAAAGTCATGTGATTGTATGTCTGACATAGGGCAGAGAGTGTAATACGACAGTGAGGGTGTAGGGAACAAGGAAGTGATAGTGGAACTGATAAGACTGAACAATGTTTTGGCCACCAATGTAAAATTAAAAAAATACTATATTATCATATAAGACACTGTGTTTATGTTTGGGAAGAGAAGATCTTCACGTGTGGACACTGCAGGTGGAGGTGGTGCAGGGCCTCCATCATTGATGCAAGAGGTTGTAGGTGTCCAGGAATCCAGACTTTGGCTGGATGGAAAAAAACATTATAATAATAAGAGAGAAATCAATATCATATTGTAAAGTTTAGAGAAAAAGATAAAAGAAACAGCTCTCTGATTGGATGATCACAGATATCTGAAAATACATTATTCCCTCGTCTTAGTTGTAATAAACAGTCGGCTGAACCGTTTTACATTAAATAACAATACAATAGAAACTAATACTCAGTTTGGTGTCATTGTGCAGGTGCACATGTCATGATGGTTCTCAGCTCTCAGTGATGTTCTTTATTCTGACAGAGACAGAATCATTCCAACAGATGTTTTGACTCCTGTCATCAATAATGAAATGAACTAGAGCTGAAAACTAGCCGACTAATTCACTGACAGTTGTCTGTACACCCAATGGTGCATAGCAAAAATTAACTATTAAAAGATAATTCAGTTTAGTTCATTTTCAAAATGCAAATTGTAAATATAGGCTCAAGTTGTAACCCACACATTTAAATCACAAAGTATTGTGTCTTTATTTAATTTTTTCCCCTGTCATTTAACGTCAATATTGTTATAATTTAAAAGCACAGGGTACAATATCCACTGGATCTCACAAGACTATTTATGCAGCAGAGTCGGAGCTCTTAACTTGGAAATATTGTTTTGACATTTTTACACCCAGATTTTGCCTTTTCATCTTTTTCATCCATAATTCCACATTAAAGCTCAGTTTGAACAGGAGGCTCCAAAAAACAGTGTCTGTTCCTCTGTGTGTGATGTTATTTATTGCTTTATTTATGGGAACTTGTTTCACAGGAAACCAGCCGTAAGATGACGTTTGAATACCCCACTAATGTCTCTGATGTAACATTGGCATTCCCTTAACTCTACTTGTACTGCCTTATCAGTCAGTTACTTTCATTTGTTAAATAGCACCTCCTGCTGTTGGGTTTGTATAGCAGTCATTTAGGTCAGGTAATCCGTGTCTCTAGTTAATGACATCATCAGTAAGTGTGTCTAGGTAGTTCTCCATGTCAGAGCAGAGGGAAAGTTCATGCCTTTTTTATCGGACATCATCCAGACGTTCAAGTCTTTGAAAGCATCGTCGGTATGTACAAATAATCCTTTAGTTTATCATTTATTGATGTATATGTATATTTTTACAAAGCAGAGACATTTTAACAGATTGTGGGCAGATAACTGTACAGATTCATGTCGGCCACATGTTCTGGCTTGCTTTAAGTTGAGAGAATATGCATACAGAGACAATGTATGTAGTATATACTTACCAGTAGCCTGTCTTTATGTTTTAGATATGTTTGTAGTTATTTCAAATACAGTTATATTGCATTTATACATTTACATGTACATTTGGGCCTTATTTGGACATTGTGTATTATTGGTATAACTTGTGATATGCTTAATCTCACACACAATGGAAATCCGAACAGTTTTAACTGTATGTTTTTTCTTTCTGTCAGTTTTACCCTACTGCCAGTTGCTGCATTAAAGAAGTCAACTTGAGCCTCTTTGTCCGTGTAGTAATTGGGGATGGAGTTTATCTACCTGTCAATTCATGCAAGGCGTGTGAAGAGGACAGGAAACTACTGTTTTGCCTGGTACGTAAAGAATGACTCATATTCATGTGTCCGTCTCTCTGTGAATGATTTGAAGAATTAAAATTAAGTAATTACTTTGTTGCCTGTGTGGCACATAGGATAATTATGTAATATTATTTATTAATTTAATTGCCCACTGTGTGTTGTTTATATGTTGTATATGTTTTCTGCTCCTCTGGATGTCAAGACTCACGACTTAATAATCTCTTCTGTTTTTTTCCTCTGTTGTGTGATGGCCGGTCTTTGCTTCAGGATGTGTGTTGTGCTGGAAAGGTATCTATCTGTATTTCCAGTATCATATTCTGAATCATCCTGAACATACAATACTGTTCTGTGATCTCTTCTTCACAGAAAGACTCCAGATATTATTTACATGTTTAACACACAGAGAGAATCTTAACAAGTCTTTAAGGTTTGTTTTCTTTTATTGTTTTCTCATTAACGTTTTAATAGTTGTTCAATAGTTGTTCTTGAAGACTCATCTCTTTTGATAATTTGACAGATTTTTCCAGTTTATTCATAGACATGTGTATGAGCTCATGTTCCAGTAGGTGTCACAACCTCACTGTGCTGAGTGCTGATGACACCATGACGCTGTCCTTGGTGCTGAAGTAACAGACGGATTTGTACAAACATATTAATTGATATTAAATTGTCCTCTAAAACAGAGGCTTTCCGAGCCTGTGAAAGTGAGCCTCCCCTCAGAGAATATCTAGTTGGTCACCCCCCCCCCTTTTCTTTTGGTACACCTTATGTCTTAATTTGTTAACCCTTATGCCCTCCTCAAATTTACTACCCTCTGGACACCTTCGTGGCCAAAAATGTACACGCACAAAAAACTTTAAATCACTTTAAATCATCATACATCAATATTTTTTTTAACTTTTTTTTTCATAAATCAAATAAACAACTTCAAACTTGCTCAAAACTACCAAACATTCAATCATTTTCAGGATTTTAACCCTTTAAATACCAGTTTAATTATTTGAATTATTAATTATTTATAAAAAAAAACCACCAAAATTTAGTTATATTCCATATAATAAATAGTACGAGGATGAGGCTTTGGTGGTGATTAGAGTCTTGGATATGTCAAAGATTAACAACAAAATTGATTTGATTGCATTAGTATTTTTTATGTAGTGCGAGATACTCCCTCTGGACACCTTTGCGGCCAAAAATGCCTCATTGACTTCCATTAAAACCACATTTTTTAATCTCACTGCCATTACAGTATAAAACCATGCATTCTGTAATGTCAGCGTTTCATTTTGAAGAAAAGTAGTTATATTTGACATTTTTACTGTATTCCACCAGATTCAACCATTTTACTTTTTGTAGGCCAATGCATGAAATTCTTGAATTTTTACCTGTTATATTATGGAGCCATGTGACTACCAGGGGGCCCCAAGAGTATCTTTTATGTGTGTGTGTGTGTGTGTGTGTGTGTGTGTGTGTGTGTGTGTGTACGTGTGTGTGTGTGTGTGCGTGTGCGTGTGTTTATGTGTGTGTGTTCGAATGCAAATTCC
>NW_019525503.1:128864-129329 GCF_002814215.2 Seriola lalandi dorsalis
CCATGGAATTACTATTTAACTTACTGGTTAAGTGCCGCTGTACCACCAATGTAATGTGTTCCATGTACCATCGACTGCACTGTCATCTGCTTCTGAAAAGCTCTTACACAACTCAACTTCCCCTTTTTTTCTTTTGAGATCTTAAACACGATATGATTGGTTCGATAGATCCTGTGTGAGAACCTTCTTGATATTTAATGATTAATTTATTCCAACTTCTCAAATTCTTTGAGAAAACATGCATGTTGCAGCTGTTTGACACCAACTCTGGGAAACCTTTCATTAATCATATTGTCATTGAAGGAAAGATCAGCAGAGTGTAATTAAGCAGCAACAGAACCAAAAACTCAACAATAAAACAGCTTCCTTATTCCTGGAGGGAAACAACCGGGAACCCAGGGAGCTCTTATTGTTGACAACGTCACCCATGAAGAAACAGTTCATTCTTCAGAGGATCTCACACAC
>NW_019525503.1:129362-132543 GCF_002814215.2 Seriola lalandi dorsalis
TGTACGTGTGTGTGTGTGTGTGCGTGTGCGTGTGTTTATGTGTGTGTGTTCGAATGCAAATTCCCGCAGTACATGCCCAGCAAGCCAGCGAAGTACGGGCTGAAAATCTGGGTCCCTGGTAGTCACATGGCTCCATAATATAACAGGTAAAAATACAAGAATTTCATGCTCATGACTGCGCACCAGTGTTTGCTAACATTAGATCATATCATCATCAATTACATTTTATTGGTAATGAAATGACAAGCTAACATTGGAAATGAAAAGGCATGCTATCAGCTAGCAAACATTAGTTAACTAAACTGTAACTTTAGGTTAAAGTTAGACACCAGCTAACATTAGTTAGCTAAACTGTAACTTGCGGCTAAAGTTAGACATTAGCTAACATTAGTTAGCTAAACTGTAACTTAAGGCTAAAGTTAGACACCAGCTAACATTAGTTAGCTAAACTGTAACTTGCGGCTAAAGTTAGACATTAGCTAACATTAGTTAGCTAAACTGTAATTTAAGGCTAAAGTTAGACACTAGCTAACATTAGTTAACTAAACTGTAACTTGAGGCTAAAGTTAGAAGTTAGACAGTAGCAAACATTAGTTTACTAAATTGTAACTTAAGGCTGAAAATTTAGCGTTCATCCATAGATACTTGACACAATCTAATTCAGAAACGCAGAAGGTAAGAAAATAGAGTGTATTAAACAAGCTAGGTAGTTAGCTTCAGCTTTTTATATTAGAGTGTCTGAGCAACGCATGGGAGCACAGACATGAGGAAGCGAGATCTACTGATGGAGTAAGGCAGGTGGACGAGACCTTCAACTAACAACAACAACAACAACAGGGGTGTCTTCTTCAAGGCATGAATATGGGAAATTTATTGTAATATTTAATAATAACAAGTCTTAATCAGCGGGGTCATACCCTGTCAATCCCCCCGTAATTCAAACCCTGACTAAATCTATTCAATGATGTGAAGTGTAACTTTGCTTGAACTTATTAGACATTAAAATGGAATAAAACTGGCAGCTGAATGTTGCCATCTTGTGGCCAAACGTAAAACCATGTGTAGCTTCATGGAATAACTGGCTGTAAGTTACACTATTCAAACTATTTGTTGCTGTACTTTACAGTTTTTCTCAGTCGCTTTGGTACATTTCTCGAATCATCCTCGACATTTGCAAAACAGTAAGTGAATTTCTCAAAACAATTAGTACAAATCGCAAAACACCATGGATTACCTGCAAAAGCCAGTCTCTTGCTCAAAATCCTTAGTTCATCTCTCAAAAGGAAATATCTGTGTCAATGAACATGTCACTGCCATCAGAATGACAAGTCCTTGTGTTATTGTGTACGGATAAGACAGTCAAATTGCTTAGTCGTGTTGTCAATATAACAGTCTACTCTGGAGGGATGTTCTGATGTAAACTATGGCTAAAGTTTTGATGACAATTATTGTAAATTGTAAGTTACACCTTAGTGTATGTGGGAGATTGATTGCAAGAGACTGGACAAGATTCACATTTACGCTTTTACTGTTTTTATTTATTTGTTGACAGACCATGTCATTGTGATACAGAAAAGAAAAAGACAGCACTGCATTGCACAAAGAAAAAAACAAAAATAAAGTAGAAATGTGAACATAGGACAATCTCCTTAGGGAAAACTGTACATGCAGTGCTGTAGGAATTACAGTGCAGTCTTCCTACACCTCCTGACGTTCTTGTCTGTTGGGCCACAATATATCTTCTCTTGCGATGCAGCGTGGAAAGAATCTTTTAGAGTGTCTTATCCAGCCTCTGCAGGCATCTGCTGTGATGTCATCAGAAGCTGCATCCATGGCGGCCAGAAGGGTAAATCTGTGTATGTGGCTGGCGATCATATACTTTCCATCTCCATGCTGAGAAAAATTCCTCAATGGGGTTAAGGAATGGGGAGTAGGTTGAGAGGAACTCCATCAGCATCCTGTTGTGGTTCGCAAACCATTGCCTGATGATGCTGGAGCGATGGAAACTGACATTGTCCCAAACTATCACGTACTTTGGCAAGTCATCTCCAATCTGACCCCTCTCTTGTTCAGGGATGAGATCCCTGTAGAGAGTGTCTAAAAAGGTGACAAGACGCTGTATGGCCCAATAATGGGAATATGCGTTAGCACACCATTCTCAGAGATAGCAGCACCCATGGTTATGTTCCCGCCCCGTTGGCCTGGAACATCAACTGTAGCTCTGTGGCTGAAGATATTTCGACCACGCCTTCTGCGTTTCGTTAGGTTGAAGCCAGCCTCATCCATGTAGATGAAGTTGTGTGGTGGTTCACTTGCTTCCAGTTCCATTATACGTTATATCCAGAAGACACAAAATGAGTTTTATGAATTACATACATTTTCATTTTGTACAAGATACAATTACATCAAATGTATACAGCACATATTGCAACTTCTTTTCTACAGCCATAGCAAATGTAAAAGTCACACTTACTGTACTGTATATCACTATACGATATTGTACTGTTTACTGTGAGGTACAGTTACTGCATGCTCATACATGTTTTACCTGTACATACTGGTAGCGCAGCTCTTTCACCATTTCTTTCAAATGGAACAGTGTACAGTTGCTTCATATTCATTTGCCGTCTTTTCAGCACCCTGTCAGTGGTTGAGATGCTGACTGTTTGGATGTTTTCAAAGATGTTGTTGTCCTCTATAATGGCACTCTTTATCTCCCTTAGTCTTATGGCATTGTTTTCTACAACCATGGTGCAAATAGCCTCCTCCTGTTCAGGTGTGAAAAGGGGCCCTCTGCCACCCCTGTGAAGTTGTCTTGCAGTCCTATGTGGAAAAAATATAGTAATACAAAACACAAAATTGAGTAAGATAAAATGTCACTGTATAAAATATACTCACTATATACTGTAAAATGCAAGTGGAATACTGTAATATTGTATGAAGCATTACAGAAAGTATACAGTATTACAGTACAGTTCCTATTGTTAGATTACATACCTGTTCTGTCGACGAAAAGTCTGAATGATTGAGGACACAGTTGTTCTCCCAACATTTGGCTGCACCCTTCGACCAGCCTCGGCCATTGTAAGCCCATGATTGAGAACGTGGTCTACAAGTGTGGCTCTTATCTCATCAGGGACACGCATATGTCCTCGGCCTCTTCTGCCTCTTCCTCTGTTTT
>NW_019525503.1:132593-133244 GCF_002814215.2 Seriola lalandi dorsalis
TCCTGTCGTCTATTTCATTGTGTCGTCATCTTCTTTATTTATTTTCTTTTTCAGATCTCGAAGGTCGTCATTGTCTTTGCTCTGAATTCCTCGTCTGTCTTTGGGCCTCCTCAGATTTGCAGACTAGGACATGTGAGTGGACTCCACATTACTGCTGTGTGGATTTAATGTTATTATTGTTCCAGGTCTATAAGAGTCAGTGAAAAGACCAAGATCTGTATCCTTGGGTCTGGTCATGTAACATGCTGAAAAAGAGCCATAAACTTTATCATTATCTGTCTTTACTTTGTTGGATCCACAACTAGGACCTTCACTTTGACTCATCTAGAAATCAGATGAATGTCGTGACTGTAGATACATTTTATTTTGGAGGTTTCCTCATATTCAAGGCAAGTTTATTTACACAGCACCATTCAGTCACAAGGAAATTCAAAGTGCTTTCCAGAGACATGGAAATACATTAAAATACAACATTACGACGACATTGAAATAGCATTTAAAAACAAATTTGAATAAATAAAAATACAAATATTTGAATTATTCATAAAACCAGGACGGAAACTTGGGACTGCAGCGATAAAAGACATTAAAAATATATATACATATACATATAAAATAAAAGATATACATATAAAATAAAAGATATATATA
>NW_019525503.1:133294-133609 GCF_002814215.2 Seriola lalandi dorsalis
CAAAAAATCATGTACGTGGTGACATGCATTATCATTTGTATCAGCCTTCCTTTGATCCTAGTGGCCATCCATGGAGTCTGTTCTCTGGTGAGTACATGATGACTGAGAAAGTAGGAACCAATGAGAGTTTGATGAAAAATACATCTGACTGTAAATGTTGAGCAGAGTAAGATGACAACGTGTCATCAGCAAAGATCATGATTTTTTCTACCAATGTTTTCCTGCAGGTCAGAAACGATCAAGTGGCTCCGATCTACATCATCAACCTTCTGATTTCTGACCTCATTCAACTCTGCTGCATGATCGTTGAAGTGG
>NW_019525503.1:133629-137305 GCF_002814215.2 Seriola lalandi dorsalis
TATATATATATATATATATACTTGCCAGTTGATGGTTCATGAGATGCACCTTTGAGCTATTTCAGAAAACTGGTTGATCGTTCGTTGATCTAATGCTTCACACATTTGCCTTCGTTAGAGAAAGTCAAGATTCACCTGAGAGCAATTTACCAATTCAGGACAGATTTAGAAAAAAAAGTCTAATGGAAATGTATAGAGATATGCTTGACATATTATGACAACTTGTTCAACCATTTTGCATGTAAAGACTTATGCGATGAACTAATGCCTAAATGTTGTGGGGTGTGAGACTATTCAACAGAGACCCATTATAATACACTTTGATCAACATGACATAAGCAATTGATAATGTAGGAAATTGTACATAATCATTTGCATGGATGTACCAAAGCATTTGCAACTTGTTCAAAGAAATGAGAAACTACTTTTTTGATGTGCACAAGTGACACAATGATGTGAAGATTGAACAATTAGTTTTGAGAATTTCAATTCTGATCTGAGAATTGTACCAAAGCGACAGAGAAAAACTGTAATTGACAAATTTGGACATGACTCATGACTCATTTCCAAACCAAAAATAACAGAACTGACTTGTGAAAAAGTTGTGAAATGTCTTGTAAAACAAGAACAAATCAGTTTGAGGGTCAACCTCACTGTGGTAACTTTAGTTTACACAAAGGGAGCAATGCACTGTCAAAGGAAAATTCTCAATGCCAATTAAACTGTCTTGACAAAATAAAGATATTAGAGACAGCAGTTCTTAGCATGACTCATAGCTGGGGCTCAATCTTTATCACTGGCTCGTCTATCATCTAATATCAGACACAGCTTTGTAATAGGTCTGTCCAAAACACTTGTCTTTGTCTTTATACAGACCTGACGAACAAGCCCTTTGCTGTCTGGAAGCGACTCAATGATTCTCCCCATAACCCAAGAGTTTCTGGGAGCAGAGTCATCGACCAGGAGAACAATGTCCCAAGGAGTGAAGTTTCTTGATGGTCTTGACCGCCTTCGCCGTGTGTGAAGCTGTGCCAGGTACTCCTTAGTCCGACGTTTCCAAAATAGTTTGGCAATATACTGAACCTGCCTCCATATTCGTTGAGTGTAGAGGTCATCCTGGTGAAACAATCTGGGTGGTAATGCTGGTTTGGCCTTCAGCAGTAATAGGTGATTTGGTGTGAAGGCTTTTAAGATCGTTCCGATCATTAGATGCACTTGTGATTGGTCGACTGTTTATTATGGCTTCGACTTGGCAGAATTCCTTCAGAGTGGAATTTAGAGCCTTCCTCGCTGATCTAATGAGCCTTTCCCAGGCTTGTCCGTGGTGAGAGCCTGTTGATGGATTAAAGGTCCATTTGATTCCATGTTGAAGAAGGTAACCTTGAATCTTTGTATGATTCATCTCATCGATGGATGTCTTCAGCTCACGTCCTGTCCCAACACAGTTCATCCCATTATCTGAGCAAATCACCAACATTTTTTCCTCTCCTTGCTATGAAACAACATATGGCGTTGATACACAAGTCGATATCCAAGGAAGAAGCAACTTCAGTATGCACTGCCCCTGTGGCTAAGCAGGTAAAGATTGCACTGTAAATGGTCCGAAATAATTAACGCCATTGCTGCGCTGGCACTGGGAATCCAATACTTTTGTCGCACTTTTGAAAGCATATGGTTCCTTCCTAAGTGTCCTGTGTCTTTGTGAATCTTGCACAGGAGTTAGTTGGGGACGTGATGGTCTTTGGGGATTATGACAGGCTTCTTACAATCCTCTGGCAAAACAGCTCAACTGAGTCGTCCTCCAACACGTAAGACTCCATCTTGAAGTACAGGGTTTAGCCTAAAGAGTTCTCAGTAAGATGCATGTTTTCCTTCCACTGATTTTAAGTTGGTTCATTAATGTCTCTGTGCAAAAGCAGGCAGTACTTCCTGGATCAAGAAAGGCATACGTCTCCACTGTTTTATTTCCTGTTGTCTTGACTTGGACAGGAACTATTGAGAGTATACACTTGTCTTCACCGGCCCCAGTACCTGCATCACTGACCATTGCACTGGTGACTGCAGGACTACCATGATTAGCTGTATTGTCAGCAGCCTTGATTTCCTGTTCATCTCCTTCATTGTGTCTTTTCATGTGCAGGAGTGTGGGATGCATTAAAGAACACACCTGACAGGACAGCTTCTCATTGCATGTCTTGCTCATGTGTCCATGCCTTAAACAGCTGATGCATCGTCCTTTGCTACGTAGAAAGTCAGTTTTTTCTTTGTGTGGCTTTCATTTCAGTTTTTTCTACATGCGTCTATGCAGTGTTCTCCTTTACAAAACATGCATGGTCTTACCATAGCACCTTCTGAGGGACTCTTTTGCATGCTTCACTCACTGTCTTTCACTGAGTCTTTAACTCTATGGTCAGTGTGCATTGTGCTTGTGGTGAATGTTTTCTTACTTCGTTTTCCTGCTTGTTTACCTTTTTTCAATGTCAATTTTATGTTTACAACACATATAGTAAATTGTTTCTGCAGGTCACACATTTATGAACTAATATATAAACGAACTAATGGCGTCACTACACTCAGAGCAGAGTATGATCAGTATCATCTGAACTTTCTGTCAGATGTTTGAGCACCCACTCATTCCACACACTTTTCTGACAACATTTCTCCTTCTTAAATGTTACTTACAGGTTGCATTCAAGGAACCATTAAAAAAGAAGATTTGGTTTTTACATTTTCAATAAAAAATGACGTAGGAAAAAATGGACACAGAGAAGTCATGCACCTGCATATTAATAGCAAAAATTACGAAATGACTTTTGTAGAAAACCACATCTTCCTTAGAGACAGAGATCACATCATAAGGAACCTCCCTCGTTTCATATCTTGCTACATTACTGCATTTCACATCACTAGACTGTGGATACAGAGGAGAAAACAGCAGACTCTGGTGAAAGAAGTACATCCAGACTGTGGTCCACCAGCTTTCAAAGGTAAAGTTTGTGTTACATTATTCATCTTAATCTATGTTTAACCTAATACATTAAAACTGTAAAGGTGTTGATACATAACAAGGGGACTGGACTGTAGGTGTACAATAATCTACAGTTGCATTTAGTCTTTGTTTTTACCCTCTCTTGTCTTAAATACCAGTAACTTGAGATCTGTGCTAAAATGCTGGTTCACTAAGATTTATCCTGAACTATAGTTGTACTGTATTTGTGTGAACAGCACTTTACAGCTTTAGTATTATCACTGAACAATGTGAGGTAGATGTTAAAACACTTGCTGATCTCTCAAACAACAGGTTTCACAGTGAAGAATGGAAGATTCCTTCATTAACATCAGCTCACAGAACAGAAGCTACAATGACAGCACCACCATCTACTTTAATACAGAACAAAAAATCATGTACGTGGTGACATGCATTATCATTTGTATCGGCCTTCCTTTGACCCTAGTGGCCATCCATGGATTTTGTTCTCTGGTGAGTACATTATGACTGAGAAAGTAGGAACCAATGAGAGTTTGATGAAAAATACATGAGCAGAGTAGGATGACAACGTGTCATCAGCAAAGATCATGATTTTTTCTACCAATGTTTCCTGCAGGTCAGAAAAGATCACGTGGCTCCGATCTACATCATCAACCTTCTGATTTGTGACCTCATTCAACTCTGCTG
>NW_019525503.1:137355-137876 GCF_002814215.2 Seriola lalandi dorsalis
TTAGCTGAATGAAATTTAGAGCTATCCATTTATGAATGTCCTCAAGACATTTTATAAGCTAAAAAAAATAATTGAAATGATTGGGGTCAGAGCTGAGATACACCTAGGTATCGTCTGCATAAAAATGGAAATTGATTTTGTGCGATCGTATGAGATGTCCCAATGACAGCATGAAAATTGTGAGTAGAATCAGGCCAAGTACCTCAATTCAACAATAGCAACAAAGAGCGTCCTGTCTGTAAGGTATGACTTTAACCATTCAAGGCCTGGGGCGTCGTGTAGTGTAGTGGTCTAAACAGTCCTCGCTGCAGTCGGCCCCGGTTCGAGTCCCGCATTTGACGGCCCTTACTGCATGTCATTCCCACTCTCTGCCTCCCCATTTCCTGTCTCTCTACTGTCCTGTCAAATAAAGGCATAAAAAGCCCAAAAAAATATACTTAAAAAAAAAAAAATGCTGGATCACTAAGATTTATCCTGAACTATAGTTGTACTGTATTTGTGTGAACAGCACTTCACAGCTT
>NW_019525503.1:137926-138423 GCF_002814215.2 Seriola lalandi dorsalis
AGGATGGACAGCGATGATAGCAACAGATCAACAGCATGAATGATGACAACTTATACACAGTCGCTCCATGTAGTCAGAGAAAGAGAGAAAAACAGAAGAAGAAATGGAGGAAATAGAGACAAGACAGATACTGTCGTCTTCTCACATGATTTCCTACAAGACATCTAACTGTAGGTTCACTTGCTGCGGTGCACTGTGAAAGCTTCAAGACATGTACATAAAATGTTCTAAAAAAAGTTCATGTATATCATTATTACACTTTAATCACAAAAACAAACCTTATATTATTTTAGGATAATCAGCAGCATGATCACTCTGCCAATATAACCACATTTCTCTCATTCTTAGATCTTTATTTTGTCTGTTTTCTGCAAGTTTTACTTTTTCCTGGTTATAAATAGTGTCTAACCACAACTGTATTTTTTTGTGGTTTGTTGTAAATTTATTTTTTAATAAAGTAAATACTGCTTGTTTAACTTTATTCAATGTCAATTTTC
>NW_019525503.1:138473-139627 GCF_002814215.2 Seriola lalandi dorsalis
CATGATCACTCTGCCAATATAACCACATTTCTCTCATTCTTAGATCTTTATTTTGTCTGTTTTCTGCAAGTTTTACTTTTTCCTGGTTATAAATAGTGTCTAACCACAACTGTATTTTTTTGTGGTTTGTTGTAAATTTATTTTTTAATAAAGTAAATACTGCTTGTTTAACTTTATTCAATGTCAATTTTCTGTTTACAACACATATAGTGAATTGTTTTGCAGATTTCACAGTTTGAACTAATATAAACTGACTAATAGCGTCACTACACTCAGAGCAGAGTATGATCACTATCATATTAACTTTCTGTCAGATGGTTGAGCACCCACTCATCCCCCACACCTTTCTGACAACATTTCTCCTTAAATCTTACTTGCAGGTTGCATTCAGGGAACCATTAAAAAACAAGCTTTGGTTTTACATTTTCAATAAAAAATAAGAGAGGAAGAAACGGACACAGAGAAGTCATGCACCTGCATAATAATTGCAAGAATGACACAGCATTGACCTCTATAGAAAACCACATCTTCCTTAGAGACAGAGATCACATCATCATGAACCTCCCTCGTTTCATATCTTGCTACATTACTGCATTTCACATCACTAGACTGTGGATACAGAGGAGAAAACAGCCGACTCTGGTGAAAGAAGCACATCCAGATTGTGGTCCACCAGCTTTCAAAGGTAAAGTTTGTGTTACATTATTCATCTTAATCAATGTTTAACCTAATACATTAAAACTGTAAAGGTGTTGATACATAACAAGGGGACTGGACTGTAGGTGTACAGTAATCTACAGTTGTATTTAGTCTTTGTTTTTACCCTCTCTTGCCTTAAATACCAGTAACTTGAGATTTGTGCTAAAATGCTGGATCAGGGGCGTCGTGTGGCGTAGTGGTCTAAGCAGGCGCCCCATGTGTGGAGGCTGCAGTCCTCGCTGCAGTCAGCCACGATTCAAGTCCCGCATCGGACGGCCTTTGCTGCATGTCATTCCCCCTCTTTGCCTCCCCATTTCCTGTCTCTCTACTGTCCTGTCAAATAAAGGCATAAAAAGCCCAAAAAAATATACTTAAAAAAAAAAAAATGCTGGATCACTAAGATTTATCCTGAACTATAGTTGTACTGTATTTGTGTGAACAGCACTTCACAGCTT
>NW_019525503.1:139677-140630 GCF_002814215.2 Seriola lalandi dorsalis
GCATCTACACCACACTGGACCAGGTCCAGATCAAAAACTACTACACTCAGACTTGTCAAATCTGGACTACATACCCCAGAGGGACTAAAGAGTCTTTAAAACATTCTGTCCGACTTGTGAAACCGTATGCTGTTCATGAAAATGCAAAAAAGTCATTTCACAGCTTTTTTTTTGCATCTAGACAACATTGGATCAGTTTCGGATCAAAAACCAAGAAACTTTAACTTGTCAAATCTGGATTATTTTCCTCCATACTGCACATTTGATAGGTTTACAGTCGGTTCATACATACACACACACACACACACACACACACACATATACATATGTGTATATATATATATATATATGTATATAAATGAAACAGAAGACTTTGCACTGGTAAAGGCAACAATCTTTATTTACTACAGTTGATGCTAAATGTGAGGGCGGCTCTATGTTCTATGTGTTGTGTGTCTGAATGTGGTTTTTTTTCTAGTAGTAGAAAAGTATGTCATTCATGCAGAAGTCGGGTTGCAGGCTCTCAAAGGTGCAGTCAGATGTGTCCATCGCACACCTGCCGCAGTGGCAGCTCAAAGCCACCGGGTAGGTGACGGTGGGGTTCACATCAGGAGGACAGTCAGGAAGGTCGAACGTCCTGTAATACAAGTCCCGGTATGTGCACACATGCTGGTACACGTTACTGAATGGTATCTTGATGACAGGGTCCTGGAGAGAAGCAAAAACAAGGAGTATTATCTGTGAATGTAAAGTCTGGTATATCTGATTCCTCTGAGCCATACAGCTCCATCATCGTTCCCAAAAACTTTTATCAGTGAGTCACACACGTGGTTTATTATTAGCCAAATCCCACACACACCATCCTGCTGCCCCAAATTCTCACTAGAGCACCAATTGTGTATTAATCCACAGCTGAAAATAGTCCCCAACACATGTACTATTTAGTCTTGTTT
>NW_019525503.1:140680-178527 GCF_002814215.2 Seriola lalandi dorsalis
GACTGTAAATGTTGAGCAGAGTAAGATGACAACGTGTCATCAGCAAAGATCATGATTTTTTCTACCAATGTTTCCTGCAGGTCAGAAACGATCACGTGGCTCCGATCTACATCATCAACCTTCTGATTTCTGACCTCATTCAACTCTGCTGCATGATCGTTGAAGTGGTACAACATGAGAATTTCATCATCAGAATAATCTTCAATGTTATTTACCTCTGGGGTCTGATGGCGAGTGTTGGCTTCATGGTGTGTGTCGCCCTGGAAAGGTAGCTATCAGTTTATTAAGTATTTGTGTAGCTACTTACATGTCTGACCATTTTATATATGTAAACTGTATATAGTGTTTGTATTATATATAATACAATTCAGATGCTCTACAAAGAATCTGTGTGTCTATGTTGTATCACAGGTATCTGGTCATCGCCTGGCCGCTGTGGTACCGCTTCAGACGAACCATCAAGGCCTCTGTAGTGGTCTGTGTCGTGGTCTGGACCTTTCCTCTTTTGATTTTTGTATTTGTCTATATCTTGCTATTTACTAAGTTGACACAAACCATCTTTGGAGTCTTCTTCCTCCTTCCCTTCCCTCTGTTCATATTCTTCCTGCGTGGGACCGTTAAAGCCCTGTCTGCAGCCATTAGTGTCCCTGCTGATGAAAAACGACGAATTGTTGCAATTCTGGTTTTGGTTCTACTTATTTACACACTGTTGTTCCTGCCCTCCATCATTTGGTCCCTGGTAGTCATATTCAAATATGACAATGCCCTCAGTGTTGTGTCTTTCATGTTTGTAAAGTTCAGTCCTCTTGCAGACGTGTTCCTGTATGTTTTCAGTAGGAAAGGAGCTGTAGACAAGCTGTTGGCCTCTCTGTGTCGTTGCAGGATGGACAGCGATGATAGAAACAGACCAACAGCATGAATGATGACAACTTATACACAGTCGCTCCATGTAGTCAGAGAAAGAGAGAAAAACAGAAGAAGAAATGTAGGAAATAGAAACAAGACAGTTTCTGTCTTCTTCTCACATGATTTCCTACAAAACTCAGCTCCATTCAACTTTATTTATCCATATAATAAGAAAGAATTCAATATCATTTTATCTAATATTCTTTTTTTTATATTGTTTTTAATACTGTTTTCTTATTATTAAAAACAGTTTTCTTTAAAATGTTACCAAGAAAAGGAAGATTAGAAATGGTAATAATGTTGTTCAAATTTGATTCTTTGAGGAGAGGTTTGATCATTGATGTTTTTAAAGCTTCAAGACTGTTTTTGTTTAACTAAAACATTGTCAGTAGTTTCTAGTTTGTAGTAGTATGTGTCTTTTTTTTAACCACAGTAAGTTAATCTTTAAACCACTTCTCCCCCAAAACATCCAGCCTCTATCAGACAGATTCGATCTCTATTGCATTATACCACAAGAAAATGGTTTATAACCCCAGTAGCTCTGTTCCTGTTTAGGTTCTGAGAAATAATAAACATTAGAAGAACGTCTCTAAAAGTTTTCACTGTTTTCTTTCTGCATCTACACCACACTGGACCAGGTCCAGATCAAAAACTACTACACTCAGACTTGTCAAATCTGGACTACATACCCCAGAGGGACTAAAGAGTCTTTAAAACATTCTGTCTGACTTGTGAAACCGTATGCTGTTCATGAAAATGCAAAAAAGTCATTTCACAGCTTTTTTTTTGCATCTAGACAACATTGGATCAGTTTCGGATCAAAAACCAAGAAACTTTAACTTGTCAAATCTGGATTATTTTCCTCCATACTGCACATTTGATAGGTTTACAGTCGGTTCATACATACACACACACACACACACACACACACACACACATATACATATGTGTATATATATATATATATGTATATAAATGAAACGGAAGACTTTGCACTGGTAAAGGCAACAATCTTTATTTACTACAGTTGATGCTAAATGTGAGGGCGGCTCTATGTTCTATGTGTTGTGTGTCTGAATGTGTTTTTTCTGCTCTTTCACGTCACTAGTAGTAGAAAAGTATGTCATTCATGCAGAAGTCGGGTTGCAGGCTCTCAAAGGTGCAGTCAGATGTGTCCATCGCACACCTGCCGCAGTGGCAGCTCAAAGCCACCGGGTAGGTGACGGTGGGGTTCACATCAGGAGGACAGTCAGGAAGGTCGAACGTCCTGTAATACAAGTCCCGGTATGTGCACACATGCTGGTACACGTTACTGAATGGTATCTTGATGACAGGGTCCTGGAGAGAAGCAAAAACAAGGAGTATTATCTGTGAATGTAAAGTCTGGTATATCTGATTCCTCTGAGCCATACAGCTCCATCATCGTTCCCAAAAACTTTTATCAGTGAGTCACACACGTGGTTTATTATTAGCCAAATCCCACACACACCATCCTGCTGCCCCAAATTCTCACTAGAGCACCAATTGTGTATTAATCCACAGCTGAAAATAGTCCCCAACACATGTACTATTTAGTCTTGTTTTAGCAACATTTGCTAAAAACTGTAGCCTCAATTACTGAGACTATTTTGAAAAAATACACATATAGGCGAGTAACGTTTGATTAATGTTTTCTAAAAACTACAGTGATCAGCTGTTATCAAAAACTTTTGAGACTTAAAAATTAAACTGTGTATTTGTGTGCTGATTTTAAAGATTTACGCTGAGAGCTGCAGACACAGCAGGGAAGTCATTTTCATGGGATCTACTGAGAGGAAATGAATAGATACCAACCTAATTATTTAGTCTTAATCTTTCATGGCAATATTGCACATCCAGAAAACTTCCTTTTCCATGGATTCCACCATAAAAAAAAAAAAAGTTTACCTCCATCAAAGCATTGATGCTTTGCTTCTGCTAAGAATGTACTAAATATATATTATATTTTATTATTCCTACAATAAAATCATATGTCCTCACAGCTTTTTGTTACTATTACAATTTATCATCTAATTCAACTCAAGCTTTTTGCCTCTCCCTGCACTGTATGCTATTTGTTTTTCTTTGTCATTCTGTATGTATTTTAAATTGTGCAAAATAAATAAACTAATAATAAATAAACTAATGAAATAATTAACTAATTAAGAGGTGATTGTAGTCACATTGGGTTGAATTATAAATGAGTTGATTAAACCATTATCTTACCAGGTGAAAAAGACGAGACATTGTGAAAAGAAAATGAGTGTTTATCTGAAAACATAAAACTGAATCTATTTTTCATGTGAGCTCAATACATAGATTTTATTAACCTGCTATTGCTTGTTATTTACAGTATATATTATTGATAATTCCTTTTTTATTTTGTTATTTTCTTGCAAATTTTAAAATGGTTGTTTAGTCAATTTTTTATCATGATTTACCATTTAAATAATTTCTGTTTTCACTTTATTCAAATAAAATATAAATTGAAATAAAATTTTGAATATTTAAACTTGTTATCATGTAACTGAAGTTCAGTATTATATATTTAATAAATATTGCTTTTTCCAGCCATAACTCCAAATAATAGTTACCAAAATTATCAAAAATATTTGGCGTTCCAAAATAGAAAATTTATCTTTTTTTATTATTATTTTCTTTATTTGACCCCCATCCTCTAATTCCCTCCTTCTCATTTCTTTGACCTTGGTGATGCAGTGACCACTGCAGATGGTAGTTTCCACTGCGTGACACTTGGGGCAGCCCTCCTTCTCCAGAGACACCGTCTGGTTGATGAGCTGGCAGGGCGGCAGCTGGAAGGCCGCTGCTGACGGAAAACCATGCAGTTTGGTTCAGATGTGTCACAAACTGGAACTCTGTGCGTTTTCTTAGCAGAGCAGACGCTAACGTAGGATTCCTACTAACACATTATAGTATAGATTTATTGCTCAGGCTCATGGGTCAAAAAGATGTTGATAAATGTCAAATGTTATTTAACATTATTTAATGTAAAGTCAAAAGAAGCCACTTTCTTTATTTTCAGTGAAAACATTCAGATTTCAATCAATAAAATTCTGAATTAGTTGCAAAATGTTTCTTTTGCATGAAAATAAAATAAATTTAAAACTGTCTTATTGTCTTATTTACCTGCAGGAGCCAGGGGCCAAATGGAAGATGGGGCTCCCAGAAACAAACTCAACATCAGGGGGAGTATCACTCTGGTGACCTGTGGAGCCGTCATCCTGTAGGAGATATATGGACTTCTATCAATAAACTAAGATCAATAAATGCTACATCATCACAGTCTGTGATTTTGATTGTGAAATTATCTATGAATAATACACAATCAGGGACTTTATTCAGCTTTAATTAATCAACAAAGAGCCTCTAATGGAGTGTTTGACCCCTGACCTTCTGGAGGGATCTGGGCCAATAACTATTTGATAATGACTTACTGCAGTCTTCATTGTTTTCTGTAAATGGGGAAAAATTACACAACCTGGCAACCCAGCCACAAACCACAGTGAAAAAAGAAAAGAAGAATAAATAACATGCAGATAAATTGAATGAATCGGCTGTTGATCGTTGGTAACTTACCTCTCCGGTGTCTGCAGCAGGTGTGCTGAGGCCAGCTGTCCAGCTCCGGCTTTATACAGCACAGAGGAGCCTGGTATCCAGGAAGACACTTGCTCATATTGGATGTCACACTGCTTCAAACCCGATCACCTGTTTTTGTTCAAAGGAGGGAACACAGGACAGTTTTAACCTTTATTTACCCAGGAGATTAATCTGTCTCTGTATCACTTTCACATCCTGTTACAGTGGACGTTTTAGAAGGAGGGAGGAGGAGGGTTTAAACTCATCCTCCAGATTGACCTGCAGCTGAACTGTGAAGGGGTTAATAAAAAGATAGAGATTGAATGATAGAATAATAGAGATTTATTATAGTATTAAATATTAATTTCTAAAATATTTGGTTTTGGTATTTGGTTTGTATTGCTTCCGTCTGAATAATCACTTTATTATTGCTATGTTGGCCTCCCTTGTCTTCTCTACTGAGGCTGCTGGGAAGAGCTGCTGTCCTCAGACATGACCACCAGATGGCGGTTGCGCCCCTTTCACAGCCCTCACTACCTGTTCATTGTAAGCAGTGCATTCTATGGCTGTTATGTTACTTGTGTTTAATCGCAAGTTGATTTTAAACTTTGTGTATTCATGGGCAAAATGGTAAAATAGTGCGCACAAAATTTTTTTTTTTTTACATGCATATGAAATGCAGAAAGTAAATTGAATTTATGAAGTAAAACAAATGTGTTGTTTTTCACATTGTCATGTGTTGATGTTTCAGTGGCGGCAGCCTATGCTTGATTAATAAGTCCCATATGGTCTAGCGGTTAGGATTCCTGGTTTTCACCCAGGCGGCCCGGGTTCGACTCCCGGTATGGGAACTGGAGTTTTCCGTCTAACGCTGTACGTCACTGGCGGAAATGAGACTTTATTCCTGTAGCGTGTGGCTTGTTCTATAAGCTACTGGTCGCATGAAATGACTGTTTGTTCATAAATGTGCACAAACTTCAGCTTATGAGACTCAAAGAAATTGCGTTATTGAATTTAGTGATGTTTGTATTTCCAGTATTTTCACGACGAAAATCAGTTAAATATGTTAAAAGAATATATAATAGCACAAATATATAGATATCCAGTTTTAGTCTCATTTTCATATTATATTATTTCTGCCTTTATTTTCTTTAAAGTTCTCAAACAGACTCGTAAAAAATGATTAGACTCATTATTGTATTCGGAAATAATATCCAACACGTAAACAGGATGAATGTTTGTCAGGTAGTAATCTGCTGCTGCCGGTGAAATAATCCTGTTTGATCGGTGTGGGATCACAGTGACATGCTGGTCTCCTGTTTGACGTGGTTTGTTTTACACCTTGATCCTGTAGCTTTTCTACAGCCATAATTCCTGGTTGCAGTTTTTAATGGGCTAATATGACACTTAGGTTCTTTTTTTCCCCTTCAGTTTACTTAAATTTCATTAAGTGCTTCTTCTTTTCCACATATCATATAGATCACAACGTAAAAAAATAGGAAATTTCGGTTACAGAAGCAATAAAGACCGGGGAAAAGGCCGGAAACTCATTTGCAGCCTGTATCTACAACATAAAATAAAATGTAAGAAATACAGCCTCACCGTGTCTGTATTATGCTATATCTTAGATTGAGTCTGTTTTACTCTATTTTCAATTATGCTTGTTTGCATTTTATTGATTTATGAATTTATGCATCTCTAAATAAGGAATAAAAGCAGCTGTAAGCTATTAACCTAACCTTAAAATAAATGATTAACACAAAGAATTTAAATAAAATTATAACAAAAGTAATAAATATAATTAAAAAATATATATATAATAAATAGAAATAAAGGAACTAAAACTGACTTACTTGCTTTTTATTAATTTATTTTAGATTTATTTGTGAGATTTCTTTTACTTGAAAACTTTACATGTATTTACAGTATAGAATTTATCTAATATCATCATGTACATTGATCGGAACTATACAGCGGTAAACACCGTTTTCCTGTCGGCGATTAAAAGCGAACGGACCCATTCGGCAGCTACAGCGCATGCGCAGAAGAGCCCAATATGATTACGAGAATTGTCGTTACATGATGAGTTTTTTCGAGCTAAACTGGTTGTAAACGTTTCACAAGTAGCCGGACACAGTGGTGCAATGGCGGGAGAAGAGCAGGAGAGCAAAAACAAGGTAAGAGTCTAAATTAAATTCAACCGGGAAACGTATTTTAAATGGAAGATGTTTGCTAGGCTCCAGTTTTCAGAAGGTCAACAGCAGCTAGCAACTTTCAGAAACTGTTGACGTGATTCATTAGGTTATCACGGTTAATGTCGGTAAAGTTGTGTTATCTCAACTCATTTTAACACTTAAATTTCCCGCTTTAACAGAGATAACTTAAACTAGCACGCTAATAGCTATCCGTTATCAGAAATAGTTTGGTCCCCCCAAATCCCGTTCAAATATTTGATGATTAAAGTTTAACTTGTACACGGAAACGAAAATTATACCACAGGAAGTTACTGAGAAGTTTTTCAGAAATATGATATCCTACAGAAAATCTCGGCTCACAGATTATTAAACAAATAAAAATGGATTTCAATAAAACACGATACAATACATACAACAAAACATGTTTTAAAATAACTGAATAAAGATGGTATTTGCCAAAACAAGATGCACATTCAGTTCTCCATTATATTTCATGAAGGTATGAATTTTCAGTAGGTGTTAATACCTCACGTCCGACTCTGTCCTTCAGGGTTTCAGGCTGCTGGGGATTCTGGATGTCCAGAAGACTCCCTGTGCCAGAGAGGCCATCCTGCATGGAGCTGGAGGTTCACTGGCTGCTGGCCTCCTGCACTTTCTGACCACCAGTGAGTTTTAATTAGGCTGTCTGTGTGTGTTTGTGTCTTTTCATTGTTCGTTTAGTGATTGTTTTACTTTGCGCTGTGTTTAGTTTTTCACAAATTGAATCTTGAATGACCTGTAAAATTAAATGGATAATGTCACTGGAGTCTGTCCCATCCAGAATATGAGAGTTTAGCCTCCAGGGAAATAAGGGGATTGTGAACTAAAGTAATAAACTAAGGGGAAGTTGATGATGGCATATTGAAACAGACACAAAAGATACAGGTATGCTAAAAAGCAAAATTACTCTTAATTTTGACCTGCAGCTGCAACCTAAATATGAGACGTATGAAACGATCTGGATTTAATCCACTTCATTTTAGTATAAAATAAAATAATGTCAAGTAATGTCATAAGTCTGTCCCGTTGTCCGCAGGTCGAGTGAAGAGGTCTTTTGACATCGGATTTGCAGGCTTCATGCTCACCACGCTCGGGTCCTGGTAGGTCTTCACACTGACTGACACTTCATCTTTTTCTGGTCTATCTCTCTTGTAAGAGAAACGTTCCTCCTGTGTCTCCCTCTCCAGGTTTTACTGCAGGATGAACAACGCTAAGATTCGCGTGCAGCAGAGGATAATCCAGGACGGCATCAAGAACAAGGTTGTGTACGAAGGATCTGGTCTAGACCCCACAAACAAACCTGGAGCAGAAACAACATCAGGGCCCTCATGATCTCCAGCACCGCAACTCATCTCCCTCCCGTATGAGGGCGTGGAGAAGAGAGGACACTGTCAGGGTAAACTGACGAAAAGCCAGTATTTTACGGATGCTTTTTTTTTGTTATTGTTGTTTTGGTTTGGTCCAACAACTTCTCAAGCAAGTTCGCAGTCTGTAAAGTGCCTGGTCTGTCAGTCACATCACGGAGCAGATGAAGTCTTTCATCATGTAAAAACACCAATTCTAGATCACTCACTTTCAAATTCCAGCCCCCTCAAACAAAATCTCTTTTGAATTTGATTGTTTTTACAAGTCACACTTATTGATCAGGTAGATTTACCACTCCCTCAAACTCTGATGCATAAATTCCTGTAATTTCAGTCATTTGTTTCTCTTGTCTGAAAGTCAAACCACTAAATGGTGTAAAAAAATGTTTTAAAGTGACACATCCCTGCAAAGCTCCAAAAACTGAGACGTCGTCTTTATTGGGAACCGTGTTAAATTGCATGTTGTTGGGGAAAAATATGTATAAGACAAACAAACTGTGTGCTCGTGTTTATTTTACTTGTAGTTGACAACCAGATCTCTGCTGTGTTATTTCTTTATTTAAGAATCACTGATAAGGTGGCTTCGAAAGGTAAATCAGTGCTGGATTTATACTCTTTTACATTTCACTTGAGTTACTTGTAACGTGTTGCTAAAACAAATCAGAGCCCAGTGGGTGTTTTCATCCCCCACTGAGCCAGAATCAGAATCAGCAGTTTCTTGTGATCCAGTGCTGAATCAACCTTTCACTTCACCTCAAACCCCCGACTGTCAATATGTTAATGTTAATATTTAAAACTTGATGTGGAAAATAAATTTTGTGCTGATGTAAAAAAAAAAAAAGTGCAATCGAGGATGTCGTCGTCATTGTTGCTGACATTGTGAGTAACTGTTGCACCTCTACCTTCAGCTAGTCTGTAATTAGTCATCAGGAAATTGATCATTTTGATATTTGTTGTCAGGTTAAATTAAGTTAATTGGCGACTCTAAATTGCCCGTAGGTGTGTTTGGTTGTTTGTGTCTAAGTGTCAGCCGCCACTGTATATGATAGCGGTGTGGATAATGAATAAAGTATAAATGAATGTTTGCTTTATATTGTTATACTTGCTGCTGCTTTTTTGGCTGCTGATCAGATTCAAGTGAGAAAAACGAAGACACTGGAGAAAAAAAAAAAGAATTGTAAGTTGAATATTACGTTTGTTAATTCATTAATTGTGAGAATAATCATCAGTAGCAGCCTCACTGAACATGTGCTGTCCCGTTTTAGAGGATGAAGCAGAGCTGAGAAATGAGCGTCGGTACAGTTTGAGCCACAGAGGAAACAACCGTCCAACTGACTCAAAGTGAAGTGCCCATGAGCAAGGCACTAAATCCCTTCAACCTCCAGGTAGGTTGTTCACAACTTGGGTGTGATGGTGGACATTAACTTTGTAAAACTGATTATGTATGGTGGCCCTGAGAGGTCAACGTACTGCAATTTAAGAAAACAAACATGCTGCAAATTCAGTCCTACAACAGAATGGAAGTGTTTCCAGGGGACACTAAAAAGTGATGAACCTGGCTGGGACTTGTTCAATGCCCAGTTGTGACTTATGAAGTTAAAAACATTGAATAACACGTGCATCCCAGCAGGCTCATCACTTTTTAGTGTCCCCTGGAAACACTTCTGTTGTGTTGTAGGACCGAATTTGCAGCATGTTTGATTATTTGCATGTGTTTTCATTAGTTGTGGTGTGTTGAGCTCTCAGGGCCACCGTACGTATGTGCTGTATGCTGCGCTGGCTGCTCCACTAAAATGTGAAAAATGCTGTTGTACCATCAGTGGGCCAGCAGATGTCACCACATCCACATCCTGTGATTGAACTTCCCGTCCAGTCACACACTTCCTGTACCTGACACATGTGACATAATCCTCCAACAGAAATGAACCGTGGTAGATTACATCAGCAAGATGTGACTCGTTCACTCTGCTATAGAACAAAAACGAAAGCCAACTCTCGTGAAGTGCATCTGTTTTTACTGACAGCAGAAGCCAAATCATTTCACTCCTGTTTGACAGTTTATCTCCTTTTACAACCATTTTCTTTGTTTGTTTGTTTGTTTATTGCTCCAAGTGAAATTCTGCAGACTTGTCTTTATTTACCTCACTCACAGAGAACAAATACAACAGATTTTACACCTATTTGAGAAGAAAACTTTGTGCATCAAATCCTGATCCACAAAACTTTCTTAGTTGGTGCACCTAATGCAGACACAACAGTAGCCACAGAGTTTGTGCATTTAGCAGCTGGAATGTCACTGTTTATTCTGCGTTAGAATTTAATGGATTAAACTATTATGTTTTCTACATCAACTCAAAGATTTAATAGGAAAATACTCAGATTATTGTTCTATCTACACTGTTGTGCCAAAACATGTACATTGCAGGGCCGTAAAACGCCCTGAAACTGTATTGAAACCATTATGAAATTCTCCACTCAAATCTGATTTAGTGGCAGAGCAACATGAGTGAAATGTAAGGCCTTTAGCAGAATCATTTTCCAAACAAACATTAATTAATTTAACATGCAAATAAAACAAAAAAAAAAAATCATATAGAAGTATAACTCGTTATTTTGGAGCTTTGCAACTCAAATAATGTCAAATTGATTTATTAATCCAACACTACACATTCACTACCTAGTTAGTGCACACTTAGACTTTGCATTCTGAACCTCATCGTCGACTTAACCATCAACTATCAAACGAAGGACACAGGAAGCAGCCGGAGCAGCGTCCTCTTGTGTGGTCTTATTTTAGAAGACCTTTATCTCGGTCAGCGTCTCTGTGTCCTGTGGGACGATTGTTCCACTAGAGCTGTTGGCACGAGTCAGGAGCGAGATGCCACCTCATATAATACCACACTGATATATTGTTGCATGACTTAGACTGACACAGACGTGGGGGAGGGAGAGAGAGAGCGAGAGAGAGGGGGAGGGAGGGAAAGAGGGAGGGATTGTCCAGACATCTGTCACTACCGGACATGCCACACAGTCCCATGCTGAATTATGTAACAGAGGATGGTTATTTTTGTGTGTCATCATAAGCTCATAGGACACATGAAGTCAGGTTAAGTCCAGTGGACTTTAAGCAAATTAAGGGTTTAATTCTAACACTGATTATATCCATGTTTAGCAATATATCCATGCAGATTTTGATAATTTTAAAACACAAAAGGTATCTGTCCTTACTAAATTGATTTTATTTGAAACTATCTAAAATCATTAACCCATTAACTGTTAAATTATGCCAACAGTCAATAGAGGAGAGTGGATACCTTATTTTTAGACAGATAAAAACAAGGTATCTGTATCTTAAAAGCAGTGCGAGAAAGCATGTTTAAAACATAAATTTCTGGTCACTTTGCCCTTTTTGCTTCCATGTTTATCTGTTTATCTCAGCTCTGGGTACAACATAATTTAATCAAGTTGGCCTTCAAGGCACAAAAGAACCTGTTAAATTAGTCCAGCTGGTGTTTCTCTGTATTTATTCACCGATCAGTTGTGCAGCATGTCGGCAGTTTTAATCAAACCACAGGTGAAGCCCTGGTTTTTAACATTTGCAATACTTTACTGTTGACAGCCACTGTTTTTTTTTTTTTAAATGCTGAAGCTGCAATAAAACCAGGACCAAAAGAACCAAAAGAAGAATGGTGTGCAATCAAATATAAAATTACTTTTAAAGCACGGATGGATCATCTTATGAGCCAACCAGGCACAGGCGCAGCCAGGGGCCCTTAAACCAGAGTCTCTGTATTAAGTGGCAGTGATTGATATTAAATTCAAAGAGCTCATTTAAAAGTAGGGATGTTATATTCATGTCCTTTTGCCCCTGATCCAAATCCATGTCCATTAATTTTACTATCTGCGTGCCGCAGGAGTGTGTACTAAAACCCGGAAATAAGTTAGCATTTTAGCACTTCCGGTTCCCTCGTGCTCAAGTCTGTGGGTTTTTTTCGTTAGACGATTAAAATAACATGATCTGAGGATAATGTACGATCACTATATATTCACGTTTTGTTGTACAACATAAAATATGTCAGTAAATAAACCAGTCGTGATTTATTTAAAGCTTTTACGTCTCTTTAAAAAAAAAAGCCGGTTGTGTTGTCGGGGACGTTAGACGTCATCACGTAGGACACGAAAGCCGATCTACTCACATGTCCGTCTTTACAGCATCGTTGTGTTTATACTAACTTTAAAAGAGGAAAGGCCTTTTTGTAGAAGAGGTCAGAGTTAAATCGAATTACAAATTTGGAAGTTCAGCAGCGGTGACGTTGAAGTCATGTGACTGTGGTGAAGTTAGTTTGTAGCCTAACGTTGGCGTTTCACTTCTAGCTTCAAACAGTCAAAATACGAGGGAACCAGGGTGATGCTAACCTCCGGGTTGGCCTACAAAAATACGTCATCCCTGCGTCACTCTATACCTATAGTCTGATCTGATATTTTATTATATTTTTTATGTGTCTGTGCTCTGGGGTCCATTGTCTTATAATCCGTCAATGCTTGAAAGTATCAATGCTGCATAAAATTGCAGAAAACATTCTGAGCTCTTATAACAAAGAGCATAGGTGTGATGTTTTTTCCATTTATGCTGCATATAAAAGTATACAAAACGAAAATATACTGTACTATAATTAAAAGTGTGCCATTACACAATACATACATTTGTTCTCAAACCAGTCAAAACAGATGAAACATGTATTTCAAATAATTTTTCCTACTTAACATGTTGATTCTAACATCGGTTCACACGCTTCATTGTTCTCGTTCTGTTCTTTCAACTTCTGGTTCGATTTGGCGTCACCTTGTGTTTGTGACGAATACGTAGCTTTCACATTAAAAACATCCCATTTCTCAGGAATCAGGCCTCTGTTAAAGAGCACAGACGCCAGGTAGGAGAACAACAAGATGGCCGCCACAGCAGACAGCATGCAGATGGTTCTGATTGGGGACTGCTGGACGTAGACGCCGTTTACCAGGGTGCATCCTGGGAATTTGATCACAGGTGTTATGCCTAGCAGCGGCTCCCCGCACAGCACCCGCAGCAGCATTCCCACCACACAGCCCAGGATGGCGCCGTAGCCATTAGAGACGCTGAAGAAGAGGACGCAGACGAGCTGCGGCAGCATGAGGGTGTAGGTGAGGTCGGAGCGAAGCAGCCAGATCATCAGGACGCTGTTGTCCAGGAAGGTGAGAGATGTGCCGGCCAGG
This sequence comes from Seriola lalandi dorsalis, assembly GCF_002814215.2. NCBI lineage: Eukaryota > Metazoa > Chordata > Actinopteri > Carangiformes > Carangidae > Seriola > Seriola lalandi. The sequence goes on from NW_019525503.1 coordinate 154,050, forward strand.
CCCACCACCACCACCGAGACCCTGATCACCCACTGGATCTCCTGCTCTGACGCCTGGAGGGAAGAAAAGAAACAAGAAACTTTTCTGTTTATTTCCAATGACCATTTTTAGTAAATGTTTTGGTTCGCCTGAATGGATGAGTAAAATTTTTTTGACAATCTTATTGTCAGACCTTCCCCTCCCCTCACTCGCCTCCTCCTCCTTTTCCTCACCTGTGTCCTCAGGATGGCCCTATAAATGTTGGAGGTGAAAATGGAGGCAGCAGACAGCAAGGCAGAGTCAGTGGATGACATCACAGCGGCGGCCACCGCCCCAATACCGACGATGGAGATGTAGGTCGGGGTGAGGTGCTGCAGGACGATGGGCAGGACAAGTCCTGTATCGCCACGCTCAAGCGGAGACGGAGATCCATAAGAGGTCATGTTCCAATCTGTGGAACATTAAGGCAAAAATTCAACTAATGCTAAGTTAAATGTCAGCTTAAAATAAGATAGAGGAAATAACATTAAAAAGTTTAAATTTATTCCGTACTTGTTGATGCAGCCACTGCACCGAGCAGTATGGGCGGGATGCCTAAAGTGGGAACGATGAACGCGGCAGCGAAGCAGGTTATCTTGGCTGTAGCCGAGGAGGCGGCGGACAGCGTCCTCTGGTGGAAGTTCTGAAGACCCAAGTTTCCCAAACCCTTGGATGACAAGAAAAATGTTGTCAAGGCAACATAGAGTACAGAAAAAACGTACCCAGCTTCAACCTTTGCCCGTCTGTTTTTTTTTCTTTTTTGTTTTATTTTGAAAGAGTTGCATCACTTCCAGTTACCATGTCTGTGTGGACTCTTTGGCAGAATCCCCAAAGAGTCTTTGGGGATTCTGCAACATCTTTCACCCGAAACCTCTATCACCCTCTAAGGAATCCTGTAGGTCTCCCGGGCATGCTGCAAAATATAGTCCTTCAGTGTTCCCCACCCAAGCTTCCCAGCTGCAAGTCTTTGCAGTGACAAAAACAAAACATTTCCTAGTTGTTTAAAGGGGCTATTTGTCATTTTTTTTCTGCCACCGATCGTAGCTTCGTGCCAGGAAGAGGTGGTGGTGACTGTCGCTTCAACTGTCGTGTTTACATGACAAGAGGTTATAATACGTCCTCTGAGCAACGCTAGGTCTTCAGGGCAAACTGGAGGCTACAGTGAGCCGCTATCAGGAAGTGACGAGACGAGCCTGGGGCTAGCTCGTTAGCGTGCTAACTTAAGAGGAAGAAAAGACGTGATAGAGACAAGAGTTAACATTGGCAATACTTTGAAGTTTGATGCCGAACTCGCAACGTTTCTTCTAGACTGGTAAGTAAACAGCTGTTAATGCTAACGTTAGCTATGCAAAACTTACAAATAGCTCCTTTAAGTCCTATTTAGAAACAAAATCATATCATCTGAAAATTAATAAATGAAAGTAAGTCCAGTAACCTCATAGCTGTGTATGAATTTTAAAAAACAATAGGAGAGGCCTGGAACAGTTAAACCTTGAATCTATTTTTTGATGTGAGGTTTTCTATTTTCCATCCTTACCAGCAGTAGAAAGTTGTCGATCCACCTCCAGGCTCTGTCTGCCTCCAGAGTACCGACCCATGGGGACTGGAAGGTGTTGTTGTAGGCCGTCTCCGTTATGTCCAACACAGCGGGGTTCATCAGGGCAAAAGGGACGCACAGCCACTACGAAGAGACAATGATGCTCAGTAAACAACAGTAGGCGAACTGCTAACCCTTCACACTGACTGCAAAGTAATAATGTTAGCACTCTCGAGTCTGGAGCAAGAGCTAAGATTATCTTAGTGTGGCATACAGGCTGGAAATAGGGCAGCTAGGCTTTACGCTAGGCTAACTGCCTACATATAAACACAGACTGATACGAGAGTGGTATTAATCCTCTCATCTAACTCAAAGCAAAGGAGCTTGTTGCTAATGTTGAACTATTCCCCTGATGTGTTTTTTAATAGCTGCCCTCGGGACAGTCAGGGAGTAAATTGGGCAACAGGAAGGGCGGCAACTCACCAAGCTAATGAAGATGAGAATGAGCTGTATGATGTCTGTGTAGGCCACAGAGTAGAGGCCTCCCAGCAGAGTGTAGGTGATGGCCACAGCCGCAGAGATCCAGATGCTCACAGTGTAGGACAAGTCCAGGATCACACTCATAGTTACACCTTAAACACACACTTTTATGTTTTAGACATAATGTTTATATATATGTAACAGTTGAAAAATAAACTTGTCAGTGCTCTTTGGTGAACAAACTACAGTATGTGATGGAGGCACTGCAGCCAATATATATCAGACCAGGCGACTGCAAAGAGCACAATTTACGCTATAATTTGAGACTTTAAAGGTCCCATATAGTATAAAGGTAGATGTCTATGTGTAGTGTGATTATAGATCAGGTCTAGCTTCTATATTAATACTGTGAAAGTATCAAAGCCTCAGTCCCCTGAGAAATGCACACAGCCTGTATTCAGAAACTGAGCCTTAAAACCAGCCGTCAGGACTTCTGTAACTTTGTGATGTCACAACAAAGCAGTAACACCTGAAATGATATCTTAGTGATCAAAACGGCCCATATTTTACACTTTTACTGTGTTTTATTTGAAGTGTTGATCCATAAGATGATATATTTGTGGTTTTAAGAACCAAAAACCATGAGCTTGAAAATTAGTCGTTGGGACTTCCTGTAACTTTGTGATGTCACAACAAAGAAGTTACTGCTTTCAGCCATGCCCCAAGCCCCGCCCACCTGGACCCACCATCCAAAACCTTGCAGGATTTGCTTTCTCTGAGTGTTTTTACTTGAAATCTGCTATATTTTTATTGGATCACTCAGAAAACAGTCAGCCAATCAGAAGAGAGGCTCAGAGCCTCCTCTCTTCTGATTGGCTCACCGACCTGTTGTTACTAGAGCTCCAGAGAGAAGCCTTAGAGAGGAGATGTAAAACTACACTGAGATGGTTTTTGCTTCTTAAAACCACAAATATATCTTCTGATGGATCAATGCTTCAAATAAAACACAGAAGAAGAAGAAAACATTGTTGCTTAAACCAGAAATTCCTACATTTTCATTACACCCAAATCTAGTGCAGAGGTCACCGCCTTAGCATCTTTACAGTGGATTTAAGACTTGACTTGTTGCAGACACAGGAAATTCAGTGGTTGGTAATTATAATGCAGTATGTTTATGTACCACCACACACTGTAGCTTTCCCATGTGGCTACTGGTGCGATTTAAGGTCTTGTGCCCTCGTGGAGTTATTTCAGACCAACCTTACAATTAGACAAAGGCTTGTGTTTCACACAGCACCTCAGCAAAGAGCTGCGATCGACAGCTGCTCGGCTGCAAGGGTCAACATGCATGGATCAGATGCATCGCACATATGCTCTCATGTACATATAGAAAACATTCTTACCTAATCCTATGAGTGTCCCTGTCACCCACATGATCTCTGATATGAGCGAAGCCAGCGACAGAGCGGCCGTCGGTACTTTTCCGTATTTGATCTGGAAAGGATCCATCATGGTCACGTATTTATTGTTTCTCATCGGCTCGGCGAAGAACAGGCCACCTCAATGATGAAACAGGGAACACATAGATTTAGGGTTATTGGCTGAATGTATTATTTGTCACTTCAATGTATGACAAGTTTGCTATGATGAAAAAAAAAATCAGCTTTTGACTTAAAATGCTATTAATTAGGTTGATTTACCAGATTTCTATAATGATTTCTTATTAAAACATTCTATTTTTTTACATTTCCCCTTTTAGACTACAGCCTTAACAACAACACACTCCTTAAACACATGTGATTTGCTCTTTTCCTCTTAGTATGAAATGTTTTATTTCATAAAGCACAAAAAAAACTCCACAATACAAACAGTCTCTTCATAAATAAAACCCCTACAGTCAAATATTTTGTCAGTGCCGTGAACCACATTTAGTCACTGTACGTTCATCAGGGTTTAAGAGGATAAATCTTTCTTTTCTCATGTGATTTTCACGTGGAGCAGGAATGTTGTTTTTTTTTTCTTTTTTTTTTCCGCTAATCTCCACACACAAGGGAAGTCGTGTAACCTGTTGTGTTTCCTCCATGTTTCCATGTTTAAGGGAAATAAAGGTGTCAGGTTATTATTACACTCTCGGCGTCACTGTTTTGTGACAATTCGGGAGATAAATGTCCTTTCTCAGGAGACTTTTCAGCAGTTTCCAGAGAAAGGGAATGTGTGAAATGAGGTGAAAATACAACAATGACAATCCCTGAATAGTCGGATTACAGATTCTTAAGAAAACCGTCATGTTTTCATGTAGTAGTACCTGTGAAACTAATGAATGGACGGCCCTGTCGGTTTCTGTTTTATGTTGAAACAAAGTCCTGATCCCATCAGCCTGAGTCTGAGATGTCCTGACTCACAGCCACGGTGCAGCGGATAAACCTGTTTGATTTACACGACTCTCTGAAAAAATACCTTTGTCAACAATAGGAGTGTTTTCTGATCTGGTTAAATCTTAAGCAGCCAAAACAACTTGGTTGAGGTCAGAGAAAGGATTTAAGAGGAAGCAGTGGAGAGAGTAGATTTAAAGGGTAAAAATCAGACAGTTCATTGAACCATCCACCTTTACATCCTGTGGTGCTGCAGACATGTCACTATCGGCAGCCCGCCCATGCTGTAGATTTTCACATTCTTTGGTTTTGAGTTAGCTGGGTGCTTTTGTGGTTGCTCTGCTGTCAGTTCCCCATTGTGTCTTGCCCATTTAATGACTAAGCACCCTCCTTTTAGATGGGCACAGTCATATAGTGTGGAAAGCTATCACTGACTAAGACTCAGACCCAGTTTGAACTCGATGTTGAAACAGAGGACGGTTATTACTGATGCTCACAGGAGGCTGCAGGGGCCATTATCATTATCGTGATTATTTCAACAATCTGCAGAAACGCTGTTGTTTTCCCGGTGAGAACGGCCTGTCCTCAGGACAAACTTTTACATTTCTGCCCCGCAGAGTCTAAGAATAACAGAGGTTTCTGTCTCATTTTTGCTTTAGTAGGACAAGATCCAGGTGAAAATGAAAACCAGTGACCCTGAAGCGCCCCGGCTCTACTGTTTCTGTTTTCAGTTACTTTAAAAGGAAGTCTTACCGATGATGAAACACATGGTTGCTGTGATTGGCATGACGGCCCAGATCAGTCCCATGGAGGGGTTGTACACCGCCTCCGCTGTGCCCACAATGAATCCGCCTCCAACCCATGTAGCTGTATGACACACACACACACACACACACACACACACACAGATTCACATACAGGCACACAGACCGGCTGCTACTCTTGCACCTGCCTGTAACCCGATAAACCAGCCTGTCTACTGTAACTTTGATAGGGAATTAAATTTAAATAGGAATTTACTGTAAATTTAATGACCAATTACTTTGAAACATCAGTGTTCTGGCGGTTGTTGCCTGACACGTGATTTTCTTTGGGCAGAGAGGCATGATACATAGGATATGAAAGCATAAGAATAAAACACCTTCCCTGTATTTTAATGCTGTCTCAGCTTATGTTAAAACCATATGAGTTCCTCTTATCTTATAAGCTTCCTGTTTTGTTTTTTGCTTTAAGTTTATAATAATTCACTTGTCAAATACTCTAAGTCTTCTCCTCTGTTTTGTTTCACCATCCGTTATTGTCGGCCAATAAAATATCTACATATACATAGGCCTATATATATATTTTATATAATCTCTTGTAGACTAAAATGTTGTTTCGTAGCCTCATTTGTCACGTTACGATTCATAATGTCGCGTAGTTATCGCTGTAAGAAAATCCTTAAAACTGCGCTGGGTTTTAATTTATTCCCCTTTATTTTATTCTCTTCTATTTTACAAAGAAGGTATTTTAAGGCTCAACACAGGAAATCGATTTAACGTTATGTAATTTAGAGCGCGGGGACAGAAACTGTAGGCCTGGAAAAAAATAGAAAACCTTCCACTAAACACCGGTTGATTTTTACAGGAAATAAACGCAGAGCCGATTTAAAGAGATGATTTCCCGGTCGCCTGCTCCTCCACCGCCGCGTGTTACTCGCCTGTCATGGTGAAGATGCCGACCACTAGGTTGATGCCCCGGTTGCCCAGCAGAGCCATCTCCGTCTTATCCCCCTGGCCCTTCTTGGCTTCCCTTTTGGACTTGATGGAAGCCCAGATGCCGATCCCGAGGACCAGCAGGTAGAAGAACATCATCACGGCCACTCCGGGGATGTTGAGAGCCATGATGGAGCTGCAGGATTCCCACTGAAGGACGGAGCGTCTGCCGGGCTGCCTGGATGATACAGCACATCCCTCCGCGCTGCTGCTGCTGCTGCACGAGCACAGTCATGGCACAAATGCTCTGAGAGCTCAGTGGAGGCGCGTGGAACTGCACCTGTAACCCACAGCAGACAACCGTCAAGGTGAAACACGCACGCATATGGCACAGCACTATACTACAACTATAAAGAGCTGCGTGTGAAGCAGTAATTAGTGGGAAAGTCATTCATTCGTGTTAATTTGATCAAGAAAAAAATATATAAATATATTTGGGAATATACATCCTTAATATTTCCACATAGTCAGGCCTTAATTTAATAAGGGCGTAGCATTTGAAGCTATAGCCACTTAATGTATTTATAGGACATAAGCTTGTAGTATTATAGGATTCAGCTTGCCTTCGCATGCTGGAGGATTCATAATCGGGCTGCATGTAATACTGTGTTACTGTTTCTAATTATATCTCACTGGCATCAACCTCTGTCATCACCCAGCATTCACTGCGGCTTCACATTAAAAATACTGAAATGGCGACGCATGATGTGGCTTTTATTGTGAAGCGGCGACAGGAAGCGGAAGCTCCTTTTTCACCGAGGTTACTTTAGGTTACTGACTGCGATAGTTCATGTAAAGCTGCAGCTTCAAAACAAAGACAGAAGTGGATGTTTGTTTTAAAAAAAAAAAGGGAAGTCATAATTTTGTGAAATAAAACTTTAAATGATATAGATGTTTAAAACGTGTCTTAAGGTCAATTTACTACCTTTTTTCAGAGCTTTCAACTGCATGTAATGGTCTTAATCAGCAGATGAAGTAAGGGGAGAAAGTGGGGACAAACTGTTTCCCTACATGCAACCACCTGTGGTCAACATACAGTTTAAAGCTAATTAGAAAATTGCTGATTTATGTAATCAAAACCATAATTTTAACTCTCAGAGGGGGGCTGCCATGAGAGGACTTGGAGTCAGGGAGTCAGAGTCTGACTGACTGATAGAAATTACAGATTGGAGAACAAGTCTCTATCAGTGTTGCTACATCTGTGCTTCGTGCCTATCCAGACTTTCTTGTTTGTGTATGGCATCTCAAGGGCATGACGAAGGTCGGCACCCTGCAGTCTGGATCCAGTGATGTTTGGATGAACACCGTCTGGTTCAAAGCGATCTTTACAGTTCCAGAAGATACTGAAATTGTCAATAAACTTAATCATATTATCGTTAGCCGAATGTCTCGTCAATTTGCCTCGGCCCAATTAGTGTTTAGTGTCTCAGTTACATGGGCCAGACGTGGCCATCAAACAGACTGGGGGGGGTCTGGCACCAAGTAGTTCCTAGAGAAGAGGAAATGTGCTCACAGTGAATGCAGAACTTGTCTGCTGCTGCATGATGGGATGTGCAGTCATCTTGAGTGATGTAGCCTTGTAGTATCATGGCTGTGATATCAACAGTTGAATCATCACCTTCAAGTGACCTGTGGAGCTTTTTGAAGCAACAAGGGAACCAAGTTTGATGGAAATTGAGATTGTAGGTAAATGTAAGTAGCAGTAGCCACTTACTTACTTACTTACTTAATACACTTTACTTACTTACCTTCTGAGTTCTGAATTAGATTGCGTCAAGAATCTATGGATGGGCGCTAATGTTAGCTGGTTTTTAACTTTGGCTTTACGTTACAGTTTAGCTACCTAATGTTAGCTGGCAGATAGCATGCCTTCTTATTTCCAGTGTTGGCTTGGCAACATTGGTTTAGTTAGTCTTGTGGTGGTTTAGTTAGTCTTATACCTTTCTGATATTAATCGTCACCCCCTTTATTTTCACTCCTGAATTCAGGAGTTCCACGTTGTCGGGTAATTGAACAAAAATAAAATACATGTGTACTGAAGGCTTAGTAATTGTATTAGCAGTTATGGAAAGTAATTAAGTAAACTCTAAGTACTGTACTTAAGTGCAATATTGAGGTAGTTTTACTTTACTTCAATATTTACATTTTGTGCTATTTTATACTTCCACTCCATACGTTTCAGAAGTTTTACTGTAAGGACTGTAACACTACAATTCACTGAAGCATGTGCTGCCCTGTACTGAGTTTCCTTTCGCCCTGGAGAAAAAGTCGACCGCCCTGATTTTCACTTTATAATTCGCACTCTGCTTGGAGTCATAAAAAACACACACACACACACACACACACACACACACTCACACACACAAAGGAAGAAAAGATAAACACACAAACCTACACACACAAAAATAAATGAAAAGCTTACAAGTAAATAAAAAAACTCACAAGCTTTTAATAAAGACAGAAATGGAGTGAGAGAAAAAGGAAGAAGAGTAAGAGTGGGTCCTTTGCTTCCCGTTAATAATTGCTATTTTTGACATTTAACATTATGCCCCTTGTGTATAAACGTGCAGTAACATGACCTCAGTGTTTCTACAGTCCTGGCCGTGACCCTGCTTATAATCTTACTATGATCAGACAAGATACTGGTTAACATAAGAAATATGACCAAAGGAAAAACATAACAGGACACAGACTCTGCACGATTTATTTTATCAGCAAATATTCTAAACACACCTCCACCAACTTCATGCTGTCTTTCCCATAATGCAAAGCAACATGCTCAGGCCTTCTCACAGAAACAATAGCTGCGTTCACAGCGTGCTGCCGGTCACAGGTCAATTTTAACAAGACCTGAACACATCATGTGTAAAGACGGACTGAAAAGAGCCGAGGGGAGCCCAACGGATTTTAAACTTTGTCTCACAGCTCGACGAGCGAACGGTGAAGCAGAAGGACGATTCTCTTATGTCTTTGAACTCGGCTGAGAGGACGAGCGGCCGCTGATGACCCCAGTATGAGCGCTGTCAGGGCAATTTTTACAGTTTTCTTTGATTTACATTCATTACCTATACCCTGTACACCAGGACGACACCGACACATTAACATAATGTTGGGCTCATTTTGCTTCAGCGTCAGCGACAGTCATTATGTTTTCAGTTCGTCCTCACGTCCCATGTTTTTTCGTGGACACGCTATCTCAGTAACGCCATAAGGGAATTTCTTCAAATTTGGCAAAGATGAACTGATTAGGGTTTGGTGGTCAAAGGTCAAAGGTTAAGGTCACTGTGACCTGATTTTTGTAGCCTCGTTTTTGGCCATAACTCACTTATTTATACACTAATTATGACACGATTTAACACAAATATCTAATAAGATAAAACGAAAAAGTGATGAAATTTTATATCCAAATTCCTAAAAACACTTCTGGCAATTATTCAGCGCTTTAACTCAGAAAGGGGAAATTGTGACGGCAGAAAATTACAGTAATAGATGTTAATTATCATAAGGATAATTATCCTTTTCGCTCTTTTTTTAACAGAAGCTTTATGTTACGACAGACTCATTATCACATAGAATTATATTATTTAAAACAAATTATTTTATCACTTTGTTAACAGAAATTTCCAGTCAGACGAGGATCATGTGACACGTTAATTTTGTGTCAGGAAAACTGACAACTTTCATGTTACTGTAATAAATTATTAGTTAGAGTGTGATTCAGCTGAATAATTAAAAATGTTATGTTAATTTGACTTTAAAGTTCCAACATTTAATGTTGTTTGTGCATAAAATAACTAAGTTATGACACATCATTTTGTTTGTGTTTAATAAAAATAAAGATAAACATTCATCAACTCAGTAATTTTATACCAAATAAGATATTCCCTGTTAATATGATGTAGAATTAATGCTCAAAAACCTTTTTTTGTTGCATGATTTCAAACAAAAAGGTTGAACCGACTGTCATTTCCAGTCAGACGAGGTTTATGTAACACCTTTATTTTGTGTCAGGTGCTCTCATACTCATAACGTTCATGTTATTGTGCTAAACTAAAAGTTTGTGTGCGGCCGGTTCCAATACACATTTAAGTTGAGTGAGCAAATGAGGATTTACATGAGGCGATGCTGCTCGGTCTTTCTCTATGTACTAGCTGTTGTGATTACGCAACAGTTTGAATTCTTCATCCCTTTTCCCCTTTTTTCCATCTTTTGTTACGACTTCAGCTGCTTCTTCTTACAAATTCAAGCCAGAAACACAACTCGGCTTCAGCTTGTGCAGAAGCAACAATCCCACTGTGATTCCTGCAGAAATTGCATTTTCTAATTTAAGAATTGTAACATGTTTTTTTTCCTAACATGATCCCAATTGTCATCCATAATGATTAACTGCAGGATGTATATTTACAGGTGTATTCATAGTCTGGTATGTCCTGCATGTATATGAGGACGTTCCATTAATGGCGGTTTAACGTTCATGTGTCTGAGCGACGCTGTCAACAAGACAAACAGCTGTGAATTTACCCTTGTTTATTCAGGAAAGTTTCACTGACGGCCCAGCTGTTGCTTGATCACACCTGGAAGCTGTCCAGTACGACCACAGTCCGAGCAGCTCCACTGGAGCAGCTCGGGTTAGCGGCCTTGCTCATCAGCGCCTCAGATGTCATCTGAATTATGAGTCACTGTTCCACCGCAGGAAACAGTGTTCGGTGATTCAGTTGTCAGACACTGAAGCCGACACCCTCAGTACTTAACTGGTGAGACGCCACTCTCAGTCCACTGTCACATTCTTCAGATTACAAAGTACTTTAGATTACAGACCAGCATCCCGGTGTCACAGACGACCTGAAGTGTTTTTTTTTGTCCGTTAGCCATTTTAATTTGTCAGAACTTGGGTCTGTTTGTGTTCGACACTGTAAAAAGAAACAGCCACACAAACACACAGGAATAAAGTTAAGATAAAGGCAGTTTCAATATGTTGACATCAGTCTTTCATGCAAATCTTTACTTCCCGCATTATCATGAACACACAGAATGAGCCGTGTGAACCAATGGAGAATATTCAGGTACATTCAGCTTCATTCAAAGCAGGCAGATCAACTCTGTGGAGATAAGGAGCCTCAGAACTGCAGCTATAAAATAAATGGCTTCCCAGAAAGAACCACATTAAACAACGCAAACCTGGACTTAAACGTCTTCACCAATACTCAGGTAGACACATCCTCTCCGGCTCTCCAAGTGGGAAATGAGATACTTGAACAGGATTCAACACCAACCTCAAACTATTTCAGCTGAGGAGTTTTTCATGGATGAAAGTTGACTCAGCGTTTATTAAAAGGTAAGATGATGGTTCAAGGTGATAAGCGTGCTTTGAAAATTTAAAAAAAAAAATTTGTTTTAAAACATACATATATATTACATGAGAAACAAACATGGATCAATTTGAATCTTAAACCTGCATTTATCAGTATTTTCAATATTAACATCAATTTAATGAAGTGCTGAAAATCTTCACCCTGACTCTTTAACACAGTCACGCCAAAAAAAACACCTCAGAGCTCTGCAGAAGTGGTGTATTTAGCCATAAATTGATGACACTTTTGTAGATATACTTTTATTTTGATAAAGAAGCATGATGTCGAGGGTGAGGGGACAGTGAGGACAGTTCACAGGTGTCAGATTAAATGCACAGACATCACACATCAGACATCGTGGGTGACAGATAATTGAGCACCATGTTGTCGGGCTTTACTCTGTCTACATTCAAAGCAAGAATACACGAAGCCTTTTATTTTAAGCTTCACAATTAAGTCATGTAAAATCATGTAGTGCTTATTTTGAGCTGATTCTGGTCTTTGTTTTGACTGTAACTAGGCTGACGTTGTCCTCATTACGACCCACTGCGTCCACACCATCAGTTGAGCAGCTCACTCCAAGGATCTGAATGATAATCTAAACAGCTGAACACATAAATAGCCACGGTGTGGCCTCTTATGGCTGACAGTAACGCGGTGACAACAACTGCGCCCCTCCTCATCAACGTCACAGGCAACACCTCCACACCCGCCACTGTGCAGGTGGCCAAGGTGATCAGCTGGTTGACCTTCACTTTAGGGCTGCCTGTGATTGGACTGGCCCTTTACGCCCTCAAGAATCTGTCCAAAGGTTTGTTCTGTGCTCTTCTCTCTGTCCTGTAACTTAAAGTATCCACCAATCATATGAAAACACACAATGATAATCAACCAATGTAGGGGTTTGCGCTAAGCTAGCTCTGTAGCAGCCCCATTTGGCTCACTAACCCTTCTCGATAGACAGTTTGTATGAACATTTTAGCAGCTGTGTGTTATTTATGTCATAAGAGATGAGAAAAAAAACCATAACAAACAAAACATCTTTGATTCCAGTTCGTCTTGGCAAGTTTATCGTTTGATACACCTGCTATAAATAATCCATGTAAATACACTGTCATTTCAAGGTAAGCTTGAACATGATGATGTCACAGTGAAGCTGACCTCTACCTGTGTGGATACAATATGTCATCACGCCATCATAGACATCTGTGTTAAAGGGTCTATTTGTAAGTTTTCTCTGCCGCCGAACGTGGTTTCTTTCAGCCATCGTTGTGTTTACAAGACAAGAGGTTATAATACGTCCTCTGAGCAACCATACGTCTTCAGGGCAGACTGGAGGCTATGTTGAGCCGCTAACGGAAAGCGATGAGATGGGCCGGGGCTAGCTGGTTAGCATGCTTACTTCAGTAGAAGAAAAGACGTGTTAGAGACGAGAGTTAACTTGGCGTTGTTGAGTAAAGGAATGAAGTTTGATGCTGGACTCAAAACGTTTCCTCTAGACTGGTAAGTAAACAGCTGTTAATGCTATCGTTGGCTACATAGCTAGAGCAAAACTTACAAATATCTCCTTTACGTTTCTTGAGTCTTGAGTTATGGCTAAAAGAATGCTTTTTCGGTTCATCCTTGAGTCCAAGTGAACATTTGTACCAAATTTGAAGACACTCCCTAAAGGCGTTCTACAGTATCTTTTAAAACCATCATACAAATAAGATGAAGAGAGACAAAAGTGTGAAAACTATCAGTATTAATAATTCGTCTTCCTCTGTCCTCTATCCAGGTGAGAATAAAGTTCCCATGCACGTCATGTTTCTCCTGGTTTCCGACGTCATCAGTTTCTTCGGTCGCCCCACTGTGGATGTGGACATGGAGCACGGGACCTTCCTCTCCTCCAACGCCACCGATTTCATCTTCTATTTTGGCGTCGTCTCCAACATCACCCTCATGCTGTTCATAGCCCAGGAGCGTCACCTCCTGGTGGCTTACCCGCAGTGTCTGGGCTGCTCCAGAAATATCCGCCAGTCTCCTGCCGTGGTCTTGATAGCGTGGGCTGCTCCATTCGCCGTCCTGGCCCTGGCCGTGCTCAAGTACACCCTCTGGTTTGCAGTGGCTCTGCTCAGCCCTTTCCCCTTCCTCCTCTTCTTCGCTGTGGACTCCTGGAGAGCCCTGATGTGCTCCCGATCCAACCCTCCAACACCAGAGAGGAGGAGGACGGTGTGGGGGATCGCTGCTATCTGGGCTAATTACACCCTCCTTTACGTCCCCTTCATCCTCAGCGTCCTCCTGGAGGCGCTGTCCTTTAAGGAGGCAGTGCGCTATCTGGGGTTGGTGTCTCACCTGCTGCTCTACCTCAGTCCTCTGGTGGACCCCTTCCTCTATATATTCATGACCAAAGGACCCAAAGAGGTGCTGCAGGCACTGCCCTGCTGTCAAAAGTCAAAACAGAAAGAGAGCCGGAGACCCACTGTGGAAACTGTGGCTGAGACTGTGGAGACGAGACTTTGAAGAGGGACATACAAGATTCCCAAACGCACCCTTTGGTTGAGTTTGGGACAACTCAGACAGATACTGAAACCATTGTTCAGTCATGGACAATGGCGTCAAGGAATCAAATTATTGCAACATCTTCACGGCCCACAGGCTGGGAACCACGGCTCTAACTTTTCTTTATGCTGAAAATGTCTATACGGTCAACTTAGTACTTCCTACAATGCAATGTAATGGCTTTCTTCTTTTTACTCTGCAACATGCACTTTATCATATCATATCATATATCATTTCCTTTTTTTTGCACTCTTATTTTCGTGAACCTACTGAACTCTAATGTTAAGTGTTTTTGTATTGATGAGTTTTTTGTTTTGTGGGCCTCGAAGAAATGTTACTTCATTGAATATCCAGAGAGACTGACATATTGGCTAACAGTGATTTTGCCGCAGTGACTGTCAGCAGTTTTTAAGGTGACCCTGTGGAGCCCTGCCATGAAATTTGTCTTTAATCTAATTACATTTATGGTAGTTGATAACACAGCTGCATATAGTTTCAGACAATTTTATGTATATTTAGCTAATGTGAAATCATATTATTCCATTACATTACAGTTGGTGGTGTTTTTATCATTCAGATCAAATAAAACACAATTGTAGATGAACTGGTTTCAGATTTAATTTATTCAGTTTGTACCTTTATAAATAAATCATTTTCCATATTTGATATCTATATTGATGTGTACAAACCACACAAACAAAGATTTTGACCTGAGTTTTCTTGAAAAACATGAAGACGGCAGTCTCACTTTCACTGTTGACACTGACAAAGTCAAAAGGCAGTAAGGTCATGGCAGTTCAGCTTGATGTGTATGAACACACAAACAAAGTCCTTGCTCCACTCGTTCCGTCACTGCTGTTGTGGGTCTGTTGTGATCTTTGTTTCTAGGAAAACACCTGAAGACTCCACGGAGTGAGAGCAGATGGTGTTTTTACTGAAATGAAACAAATCAATGAAGCAAGTGAGTGTTTGGGTTTTTGAGCTGAGGTGCAACTTTTTATTAATATATTGTATTATATGATGTTTGTTACCAGTTTGAAAATAATCAGTCTAATCATTGCTGTCTCTCGCTGCCATTCTCAATTCTACCACAAGATGGCGCCAAAGTAGCGACAAACTACATTCTCAAATACCACACACTGTGTCTCTCATGTATTAGTTTACTAACCTTGGCTTTTCAATGTCGTCGATGGTCTCTGGCAGCCTCACGTTGTGCGTCTCAGGGAGCAGCAGAGCCACCAGGCCGGACACGACGGCCACAGAGCAGATGATGATCTGAGGGAAAAGAGTCCACACGTCCTCCAGCAGCAGGATGAGAGGAGCTACCGACACTCCCAGACGACTCATGAAGCTGGTGTAGCCCAAACCGTTTTGTCTGGTGAGAGAGAAAGTCAATCATAAGCTACATGGTAAATGAGTTCATCCATTGCTGTTATTTAACTCTCTCTATGAGCTTTCTGCAGGTGGGAAAGGTTCAGGTTTATTTCATGGCCTTCGACTGAACTGATCACAAACATCCCGTTTCAGAAAATTCAATGATTAATATCAGAGTTTAATCAATCAGGTTAAAGTCAATCAGTCTCTAAAGTGTTTCCCAATCACATTAGAACTGAAATAATTGGCTCCCAACACAGACTAAAGTTGTAAAGAGTGTTAAACATGATTAAATACATCAGTATTAGTGATAGTTAGATAGAAAGAGCTGGTAAACTTAACTGATAAAGGGATGAAGTAAACAACACAACACAATACTGTTCTCTACCAATTAAATTAAAATCTAAAAAAAGAAATAAGAAAATCATTTTAGTTTTTACCACCTAAACTATAAAATACAAAAGCAGAAATAGAGTAAAGGGAAATTACAGCATTTTACAACTTTTGTTTACACAGTTTTGTCCATCTATCCTATCCTTAATGATAATATTTAATTTCATCTAAAAGTCCAGTAGGTAAGTATCATGAAACACTGGAGGGTAAACCACGACACAGAACCGATGTGAATGATGAGCAGAATTAGGACGTAAGGTCACGTCAGTGCAGCACATGCAGGACAGTTTGACAGTGACTGACCTGACGACTGTGGGGTAAAGCTCTGTTGTGTAGAGGAAGATAGTTGTGAAGGAAGCTTCTGATAGGCCTTTCCCAAGAATAGCAACGACAGCACGCACATGCCACAGACCTACAGACAACAAGTACAGTATACAGTGCTGTGCATGAGATAAGCCTGGATGACCATATAAGGCAACTTTTTATTACATAAAATGCAGATCAAAGTACTTTTACAAGAGGAGGTATTAAAAACAAAGCGACACATGCAGAAACATTAAAGCAATAAAAGACAATAAAGCAATGATAACCTGCTGTTGTGGGTGTGGCAGAGAGTTATGAGAAAAGATGATGCACCACACAAATGCCCTACTATACCTGAGTAAGTCATATAATTATTATTCATTTTTATATTATAATTATTATTAACCTTACTTTTATATGGTTATCATTGCACTGTGATAGCAAATATTGCATGGCCTGGTACAGGTCCACTGATGAGGGTTTGGATCCAATTTTAACAAAAAAGTAAATAAATCACAGAGAGGCAAGTTAATTTTTAAATGTTTTTCTGTGAAAAAAACAAACCCCATATGATCCATTCTGTTTTTTCAGCTGTGAAAAGATTCCTCAAGAGGCAAGTGAAATTTTTCCAACACTTGATTTTCGGGGCTTCCATAAAAAAAATAGCAGCAGTGGTTGTGTTTCCATTTATAAGTCACAATATCACAGTATCAGAAATCCTTCCTAAAACGTAAAAGCAGCTCTGATCTGCACCCTGACCTTTAGGGATGAAGATGTTTATGGCGATGCAGACTCCTGTCAGTAACAAGGTGCCTCCTTGGCATTTCCTGCGTCCAATGATGTTTAGGAAGCAGTAAACCATCAACTTGGCAGGAACTTCGATGGCTGCGTAGATGAAGTGTGTGAGGTACATATTCAAACCAAATCCGGTGATGTTCAGGCTGATGCCATAATACGTGGAGGCAACTCCATACCTGCAGCGAACAATGTGCATTTAAAACACAAATTCCCATCACTTTTGGGACCATTAACAGTAGTAATTTAGGTTGATGCTTTCTGAGGTGAGACCCACCACACAATCCCAGTCAGGAGAGTCAACTGTCTCATCTTTGGGGTCTTGATCAGGTCGAGGTAAGTGTAGTTTTTATCCTGTTTTTCCAGCATCTCGATGTTGGAGAGTGTCTGCACAGAGGCAGAGAAGTAACGTTAAGTGATACGTAAAAGTGGATTTTAAAAGGATAATAAAAATTAAACCCATTTAGTTATTCATTTATCTTACCTCCAGTTTTAATTTAGATGACAGTTTTTGTCTTTTGTTGAACTTTGCACATTTGTCGAGGTAAAATTGAGCTCTCTCCACTTTACCTTTCGCCAGAAGCCATCGAGCTGATTCAGGGATCCACCTGCAGTTACATTCAAATAGTTACACATTAATTAGGTCATAATTGAAATTAATATTTAATTCAATTACTAATTAGGTTTTTTTTAAAGTGAAAGGTTGATTTTGGAGAAATGGATTAAATTGATTTGTCAGTAAGTGAAAAATATATATATATTTTTAATGAAATAACACATGATGTCATATTTGAAATACATGTACATAAGAAGAAAAATATATATGTAAAAATCATGTATAGCCCATACAAATATATATGTTTATGTATGTATGCTTATATTATAGACATACTCTATGTAATGTAAATATTTATCCATCCCAAAGCCTGTCAATCTATATTGATATTACATAAGATAGACATGTATCTTTAAATTAAATAAGAAAATTAATATATAAACATAAAATTTGTACACGTATGTTGTCATAAAAAACTTTTATTTATAAATTAAATACATATCATAAACACACATATAAAATTTCCTTATATAGATATTTTTTTATTTAACTATATATACAAATTTTACTATGGGTATTTCATATATGTTATAACTTTATATCTTGACATATCCAGAGAGTGTATATATGTGATAATAATATATTCCTTTATAGGTGACATATAGGGCAGCATCACTCTTCACTCTTGATATATGGGCATATATGTCATGTATAACATGTCTGTGTGGGTGCATGCACTTCACTTACCACCAGGTCAAAACTGCAAAACCCAGAGGGGCTGTAACAGTCATGATCAGCGTCCGCCAGTCCGTCACCAGCAAGGCGAATCCTGCCAGCAGCATGTTACCTACAGACCAGGCCAGGCTGCCAATCACACCAATAAATGACCTATGACCTATGTCTACCCACTCGATGCCTGCAAGGTGAGGAAAATGACAAAATAAATGAAAAATAATGATTTCTACATTTTGTTGTGATCAGGTTAGCTATGTAATTTTGAATTTGTGTATCTTACCTTTTGAAAAACTTTACCTGCCATAACTGATTTATTTGGCCAACAAGCACAACACATGATACATCATTACCTTTTAAGATGATATGGTGAACTCGTTAGCTTACTGAGAACGATTGAATTGATAGTGATCCCTGTCAGTGCAAAGCCAGTGAGAAATCTCAGCACTGCGAACAGGACGTAGGAGTTTGCAAAAGCACTGGAGAAGCCGAACACAATCACCATGATGTATGAGGCCAGGAGAGTGTTTTTCCTCCCATACCTGAAAAAAATGTAATAATTCATTTGTGAAACAATTTTTCTTTAAAGTGTCAACTCCTTCAAGGCATTGGAAATGTGATTTTAAATGTTTTTTATTAAAGTATAATGAACAAAAAGAAGTAAAATTAGTTAGTAAAAAGGGAAGAAGTTAGTTTTTTTTATACACGTACTTATCGCAGAGGAATCCAAAAGCTATGGCTCCCATCATCACTCCGAGGAAGAAGATGGTACCTGTGGTTTTTGTCAAGCTTTTTCTATCACATACTAGGTCCCACTGAAAATGCCAATCACAGAGAAAAGCTTCCTCAATAAATTACGTTGGTCCCAGATTTCTGCTACGACCAAAGGTACCAAACACAAAGTTTCACAAACAAAACAAAAACCTATTTTGTAGCTCAAATTATTCTTGTGTAAAGGGCTATTACTCACTGAAATTTCAATTAATTTATTTAGCTGTTAATACTTAACAATATGTCACATTATAAATGCTGTAAAGCTGTTTATGTTCGGTCTTGTGTTTGGTGTTTTTTTTAGTGTGCTGTACAAATATTATAACTAGACAGATTTCAATTGATAATTGATTTTAAAGCATCACTGTATACCTCTGTTGCCAGGGTGGAGGTGAAGGTGGAGTTGTCGTAAATCCATCCACTCTGACACTGAATTGTGGGAAGCTCAGCACTGCTGTTGGACCCATTGTATAAGATCTGAAACTGAGGCGATGAAAACATCTCACAGGATTTTGGTTTCCCATCTTTTTGTAGGGGAACGCTGACGGTCAGTCTCTGTTGCTGGGTTAAACTTCTGAAGAGTCTTCCATCATCCAGGGTGCTGACATCACACCAGTGAGGAGGCACGGCAGCGATGAAGTTGTTCAGTAAAAAGTGACAGGGAAGAACTATTCGAGGGGTGCAGAGCAGGACGATGATGAGGATTTGGAAAGGCCCAAAACCGCCGATTTCCTCCAGGATATTCTCAAACTTCATCCTCAAGAGCAAAGAAAATTTGCTTTAAGTTGACAGAAGTAAAACACGGAGTTATGCAACTTTGGACCAATGATCAAGACCATTAAAAAAGTTGAATTACTCACCTGTGTAGCTGCACTGTCAGGAACTGTTCTTTGCAGAGGAATCTCTGTTCACCACGTTGTTTTATGCCACTGAATTTAGGTTCTTCAGCCCTACCTGGCCATTTATCGCTGCATCACCTTTGGACATTGTAAAGCTGTAAAATATTACAAGGGACAAGTTAAAAAGATTACACATTACTATGTGGTCAACAGGCTCAGCAGCCCCCTCAACTCTCCTGTCACATGGTCACTTTGGGACCTGGCAGAAAGAAAAGCTACATCTTAGTCACCTCTTGGGCATATTTGTTTTTAGGGTCATAAAGACTCCCACTGTCATTGAGTTCATAAAAACCCCAACACTCTCTTTGAGGACAATGTTCATTGATAACATGACACAGATTACAAAACAGAGTCTATGGAGTAACTTTTTTTGTTTGACTTTGTAAATTTTTGTGAACTTTAATGCTCAAGTGTTTGATGATCATAGCCCTGGATTTAAGATATTTCAAGTGATGACCGTTCGTCCTGAGAGGATGAAATAGTGGATTAAGCATTTGAAATAACTCCATGTTAGACCGACCCAAACTGAACACCTATTACGACATGATTTCACATTGTTAATTTGTAACTGTTACATGATATAATAATGTATACTAAATTATCATAATATAACATAGGTAATGCATTCTATTCTGTCATAACACCACCACAGTATTATTTTATTATTGTATTTGCATACATTTTACAAAATAGTATTAGCATATTTTTTGTCATTAGATTTATTATAGTTATTTCCTTTTTGATATCATATAAATTTTAATCATTATTATTATTATTTTATTATCAATATTACTAATGTTTTTTATTTTCATTTTATTATTTTAATTCTACCTACGATTATATTTGTATTATATTATTAATGTAAATAACTGTTTAGAAATGTTATACTATGTATCTAAATTGTATTTTAGTCTGTGTTTTCTTTTATTATTGTACTTTATTCTATTTTATATGTTTATTTATAATTGTATCCTTTTCTATTTCATTTGTACTTCTATTTTTGTTTTATCTTTTTTCAAAGTGTTATTTTATCTAATTGTCAGCATTTTTACTTGATTTGTCCTTTTCTGTTTAGCTTATCAGTCATCAGTGAAACACTTTGAACTATACTAACCTGTATGGAAAAAGCTACAAATAAAGACTGATTGACTGATTGATTTATTACACCAAGCCACCCCATAAAAATGACATTGGATAATAAGGCATAGAAAGTCATTGTATAATAAGGCATGAAGACAACAAAAAATACAACAGGATAGTAAGGAATAAAAACGTCAAACATTGTTTTTATGATTTTTTATGCCTTAATATACTATGTTGTTTTTATGCCTTACTGTACTATGAAATTTTCAGGACTTTTTATGCCATACTATACTATGACGTTTTTATGCCTTAAAATGTTATGTTGTTTTTATGACTCTAAATTATGAAATTTTTTGACTTTTTATGCTTGACTATACTATGTCGTTTTTAAGACGTTTTGTGCCTCAATATATTATATAATTATTCTGACTTTACTAACTATACTATGATGTTTTTATTACTTTTTATGCCTTACAATACAATGTCGTTTTTATTCATTACTATACTATGACGTTTTTATGACTTTTTATGCTTTACTATACTATGTCATTTTTATGAGGTTTTTATGCCTTACTATACTAAGTTGTTTTTATGCCTTACTATACTATGACATTTTTATTGCTTTTTATGCCTCACTATACTATGTCATTTTTATGTCATTTTAAGTGAAGTTTTAATGACTTTTTATGCCTTACTATATTATAATGTTTTATGCTTTATTATACTTTGACGTTGTCATGTCTTTTTATGCCTTACAATGCTGTGACTTCTTAAGATTTACTACATTGTGACGTTTTTTTGCCTTACTACACTATGACGTATTTGTGACTTTTTATCCTTATGATACTATGATGGTTAAACAGTCATGCATAAAAATTCAGTAAAACGACATAGTATAGTAAGATATAAAAAGTCCCGAAAATGTCATAGTATAGTAAGATATAAAAACGACATAGTATAGTAAGGCATAAAAAGTCATAAAATCAACATAGAATAGTAAGGCATAAAAAGTCATAAAAACGACTACTATAGTAAGGCATAAAAACAAAATATAATATTAAGGCATAAAAAGACATAAAAAGTCATAGTATAGTAAGACATAAAAAGTCATAAAATCGTCATAGTATAGTAATGTATAAAAAGGTCATAGAATAGTAAGGCATGAAAAGAAATTAAAACAACATAGAATAGTAAGGCATAAAAAGTCATAAAAACGTCAAATTATAGTAACGCATTGAAATGACATAGTATAGTAAGGCATGAAAAATCATAAAAATGACATCGTATAGTAAGGCATAAAAAGTCATTAAAACGACTAGTATAGTAAGGCATAAAAAGGATAAAAACGACATAGAATAGTAAGGCGTAAAAAGTAAAAAAAAAAACATAAAAAGTCATGAAAACGACATAGTATAGTAAGGAATAAAAGGTCATAGTATAGTAAGGCATAAAAAGTAATAAAAAAAGTCATAGTATAGTAAGGCATAAAATGTCATAAAAACGACATAGTATAGTAAGATATAAGAACGTCATAGTATAGTAAGGCACAAAAAGTCATAAAAAGGTCATAGAATATTAAGGCATAAAAAGTCATAAAAACGTCATAGTATAGTAAGGCATAAAATGTCATAAAAACGACATAGTATAGTAAGGCATAAAAAGCATAAAAACGACATAGTATAGTAAGATATAAAAACGTGATAGTAAGGCATAAAAGCATAAAAAGTCATAAAAACGTCATAGTAAGGCATAAAAAGCATAAAAAGTCATAAAAACGACATAGTATAGTAAGACATGAAAAGTCATAAAAACGACATAGTATAGGAAGGCACAAAAAGTATAAAACGACATAGTATAGTAAGGCATAAAAAGTCATAAAAACGTCATAGAATAGTAAGGCATGAAAAGCATAAAAAGTCATAAAAAAACGTCATAGTATAGTAAGGCATAAAAAGTCATAAAAACGTCATAGTATAGTAAGGCATACAAAAGTCATAAAAACGTCATAGTATAGTAAGGCATAAAAAGCATAAAAACGTCATAGTATAGTAAGGCATAAAAAGTCATAAAAATGACTAGTATAGTAAGGCATAAAAACAAAATAGAATATTAAGGCATAAAAAGTCATAAAAACGTCATAGTATAGTAAGGCATAAAAAGTCATAAAAACGACTAGTATAGTAAGGCATAAAAACAAAATATAATATTAAGGCATAAAAAGACAAAAAACAGTCATAGTATAGTAAGGCATAAAAAGTCATAAAAACGTCAAATTATAGTAACGCATTGAAATGACATAGTATAGTAAGGCATGAAAAATCATAAAAATGACATCGTATAGTAAAGCATAAAAAGTCATTAAAACGACAGCATAGTAATGTATAAAAACGTCATAGTATAGTAAGGCATAAAAAGTCATTAAAACGACTAGTATAGTGAGGTATAAAAACGACAGTATAGTAAGGCATAAAAAGGATAAAAACGACATAGAATAGTAAGGCGTAAAACGTAAAAAAAAAGACATAAAAAGTAATGAAAACGACATAGTATAGTAAGGAATAAAAAGTCATAGTATAGTAAGGCATAAAAAGTAATAAAAAAAGTAATAGTATAGTAATGCATAAAAAGTCATAAAAACAACATAGTATAGTAAGGCATAAAAAGTCATAGTATAGTAAGGCATAAAAAGTCATAAAAACGTCATAGTATAGTAAGGCGTAAAAAGTAAAAAAAAAGACATAAAAAGTCATGAAAACGACATAGTATAGTAAGGGATAAAAAGTCATAAAAACGACATAGTATAGTAAGGTATAAAAAGTCATAAAAACGACATAGTACAGTAAGGCAAAAAAAGTCATAAAAAAACGACATAGTATAGTAAGGCATAAAAAGTCATAGTATAGTAAGGCATAAAAAGTCATAAAAACGTCATAGTATAGTAAGGCATAAAAAGTCATAAAAACGTCATAGTATAGTAAGGCATAAAAAGTCATAAAAACGGCATCGTATAGTAAGGCATAAAAAGCATAAAGACGACATAGTATAGTAAGGCATAAAAAGTCATAAGCATGTCAATGTATAGTAAGAAATAAAAAGTCACAAAAATGACATAGTATAGTAAGATATAAAAACGTCATAGTATAGTAAGGCATAAAAAGTCATAAAAACGCCATAGAATTGTAAGGCATAAAAAGTCATAGTATAGTAAGGCATAAAAAGTCATAAAAACGCCATAGTATTGTAAGGCATAAAATGTCATAAAAACAACAAGTATAGTAAGACATAAAAAGTCATAAAAAGACATAGTATAGTAAGGCATAAAAAGTCATAGTATAGTAAGGCATAAAAGGCATAAAAATGAAGCTATAGTAAGGCAAGGCATAAAATGTCATAAAAACGTCATAGTATAGTAAAGCATAAAGAATCAAAAAAACGACATAGTATAGTCAGGCATAAAAACTATATAGAATAGTCATGCATAAAATTTCATAAAAACAACTTAGTATAGTAAAGCATAAAAAC